>NW_024962262.1:44942224-45389601 GCF_019238085.1 Lagopus leucura | reverse complement strand
CCCCCCCCCCCCCCCCCAGCTCTTTTCCCAAATCCAAAAACATTGAGACATTTGGAGGCACGGTGGAATATATATCTGTATGTAAACCCATAATGCGATAGAAGAGAGTATCGTTGTGGAAAGGGATGGGGGACAAAAACTTGAGGGTGCAGATCCAGCCTTGGTCTGAGCTGGCTTTGGGTATGTGGTGAGCGGGTGCTCGGATAATAGAGGAGCCTGAAGGACCCCTCACACAGCCTGCGTCTCTTGAGTGTGTATCTCCCTCCCCAGTGTAGTCCCACTCGTGTGCTTGGTGTTGTCTCAGAACTGCAGAGATGCAGGATCTTGGCGATGGATGTTGGCATCGCTCACCCAATCCCATCTATATGGGAAAATGACCTCATCTGAGGAGGGCTGTGTGTATATATAGGAGAGTTTAAACATAGAGTCTACACCTACATCTAGATCTATATATAAAGACGTATACACACATACGGCCCTCTGTGTGTATATACGCCTCCAATACTCCCAAACCCCCCTGCCCAGCCCAGGTTTCTGTTTGCCACCCCAGCAGGCTGGGCACTGTACATGGTGTGGGCACAGGGTGCTGCTGGCAGAGCTCAGAGCTTTTTGTTTACCATTGTGTGCCTCTGGTCCCCTCCCTTGTGGAAAGGGCTGCCTGTGGGACAGGCACACTCATATTGCTGACAGCTGAGGCTTTGCCTGTGGTGCCTTTTTCAGCAGCGAATGGGTAAGCCCAAATTTACTCTCCCTGCTCCTTTATTTCATTTTATTTTTTTACCCCTTGAAATTGCTGAAATGGACCCTCAGTTGAATGGACCCCAAACCACGTTGAACTGGATTGGGTACAGACGTGTTTTTCCATGGGGTTTGTCTGCAGGAAGGTCACCAAGGAACCGGGGATGCCCCCCACGGCTCTCTTTAAAGGTTTTCTTTTCTCCTCTGGAAGGGGAATATTGGCTTGGAGGCGGAGGCATCTTCCAAACGTGAGTTTGTGATGGAGGGAGAGAGCTCTCCCAGCAGGATTTGGCCTCTACTTGCTTTAAAACATGGAACAGCGGACAAAAAAATAAAAAATAAAAAATCCTATATAACAAGTCCAAAGGGAAGAGAGGCAGTGAAGTGAGAACCTGTGAAGCCTCGAGTCCCCCCAGTGTCAGTTCGCCCAGAGCTCCAGCAGAGTGTTTTGCTTCTTTTCCTAACGGTTATAGGGTGACTATCACGAGGATGCAGCACAAATAAGCGCGTTCCCTTCCATTTTGCATCTCCATAACAGAGTTGAGACTAAAAGCCAAAATCTGAGCACAGCCCTTACAGAGCAGTAGGACTGTGCCAGTGCATATGTTTCCCACTCACATGTTGAAAACGATACCTTCCAACATGGGCTTGTTTCTGATAGCACATGTTTCTGCAGCTACATGGGCAATAAAGCTAAACAGAACTTTCCTGAATTGTTCTTATTCAGGGGTAAAGAGGCAGAGCTCCATCAGCGTGACACCTCCAAGGCAAATAGAGGGATTTAGCAAGGCACACTCACTGGCAAAGCGGCCACATACTGAGTAGAGGTCTTTATTGTAGGCTTGGGATGGTTGGAACAGCAGCGACAGCAGCACTGAACCCCATAGAGCGTTTGGTTTAGGAACAAACTTTCCTTGGTGGCAGCTTGGGATGGATTTCTTGCCAGGTGTCTGGGCACCTCATGTGTTTCCTCACTGTCCTGTGGGTAGGACTGCTTGCCTATGGGGATGGTGCCTTCAGGTCCCACTGTTGTGCTGTGCCCTCCAAGATTTACATGCGGGATGCCAGCAGAACTTCTCTCCTCAGAGGGAGCTGGGATGGGAACGGGAGAAATGCATTAAAAGGGGGAAAAGAACTGAGGATGGAGCCCTTGTCTCTGGTAGGCCTGCTCCTAAACCCAATGTCAAGGCTCCGAGATGTGTGTGTGAAATAGCACAGACAGACTCTTTCTTTCCGAGGTCCCAAGGTTGAGTGCAGAAATCCCAAGCACTGCTGACTGTCCTGCGTCCCGGAGCCATCCTTTCAAATTGAAATGAATTTCTTTAAAAAAGCAAGGGCTGGCTAATGGGGAACCGCATGGCTGCTATATTTATGTGCATAAACTCGAAATTTAAACAACTTGAGGCGGTGTGGGATGTAGTGAGGCTTTTATATATAGTAACCTTTTTGTTATTAGTTTTGGAAGTGCTCGGCGACGCTCTGCTGCCAGCTCCGTCGGGCCGATGCACGGTGCTCGCTCAGCTGCAGGCTCTGCTTCCAGCTGGAGCAGCCGCTCTCCAGGCTGGTCCCACGCAGCCAGGTAGACCACTTGTCCAAAGCTGAAATACCCAAAGTGAGTGCGTGGTTATAAGGAGGGTGTGGGGCTGAGGTTCTTTTGGCTGCTTTTCTTTGTTTCTTTGGGGTTTTTCCCACCCGTCTGTGTGCAGGTGGGAGCCAGAGGAGGTAGACACCAGAGGTTGGGTTTGGGATCCGTTCTCTACCTCCTTGCCAAGTTCAAGGCAACCCGAATATTTACCACGTATAAAAGGAATGAGAACCGCTGGGCATTGATCACTGCGATAGCCCTTCCTCGACAGAAAATGGGCCCAGAAAAGCAGAGCTGAAACTAATCTTCCTAAAAGCTGTTGGAGGGGGGGGGGGAGGAGGAATGGGTGGCTGAAGGATTGTGCTGGAGCTGCACACATTTCTTTCATCTTCTGGATCTCTCATTCACAACAGGGCCCCATCTGCCTGAGCGGGACGTTGCTCAAAGAGATCCAATAGATGTTTGTTCCAGAGTCCACGCTGAAGCCACAGACTGACGTGGAAGGGTTTCCATTTGTTTCTTTCTCACTCTCACCTCCCTCACACACACATGCAAACACATATTTCCTTCTCCTCTTAAAACCAGAAAACCTCTGCTCCCCACTTCTGCTCTCCTCTGTGTTTTATGCAGATCCATACTCAAATGTGTACCAAAATTCTTCACTCCGTTTACTGAAATCGCCGAGATTGTCGGGGAAATTAAACCAAACAAGGCACTGTGAGAAGTGTTGAACTTTAAATACCATCCGCTACCTCGAGGAGAAGAAAATGAGTCAACAAACGCTCGGGTTTCTGCACCCGTTAGGTTATTGTAATTAAGAGAATTATTTGGTTAGGGTTCTTTTTTGTTGTTGTTAAGATGGTGAGAGCCCTGTCACACTCAGGCAGCGTGCATATGAATGCAACACGCTTCCTTCCGATGTTGGACTGAGGGCTGGCGTCTCCCCGAACTGGTGGCGATGGATGCGGAGGTGATTGATGCCAGGACGGCAGGTGGATATATGGGGACGGCGGCCCCGAGGAGGCAGATCGTATCCTGCAGCCCTTGGGCTCGCTGCCTTCCTTGTAGCGGTGGCGGTGGGGTTGCTTTGGGTTCTCCCATGGTGCTGCTGCTCGGCCAGGTCCGTTCTAACGCCTCGCAGCGGAGCCGGAGGGAGTCCCGTCGCGAACAATGGCACAAACAAAGGGAGGGGACCCGTTACCTTGGTACGCTTTGTTCCTCGGCCCCCAACTGCATCCTCACGCCATACTGGGAGGCATTGCCCACGGAAACGAGTGATACGCTCCGGCCATTGTCCCGAATCCACTGGGAAACAAACCCCAAAGCCAAGCGGACAGTCCCCCGTCCTCCCCCCCACTCCGCAAAGAGCTGCGGACGGCTCCGTTCCTTCCTGCTGTTCCACTCGCTTCTCGCTGCTGCCACTTCCCTACGGTGCCCTCCGCGGGGCTAGGGGCAAATGGGAGGCGATCACCCCCCCCACAACCTTTCCCAGGCGCTGTAAACACGGTGTGGGGCGGCTGAGGGGATGCGTGGAGCTGAGAGAGTGCGTGAGGTCTCCGCTTTGCCCTTGCGTGGGGTGGGTTTCCCCGTGAAGCCGCGCTGCGGGGCTTCCGCTATTGCTCGGGCTCGGGTTGGAAGCAGGTTCCAGTCCGGGGAACCACCAGGGGATGGAGGAGACGCGGTGGCAAAGCCCGAGACGGACGGAAGCTCCTGGAGGGGCATGCAGCGGTCCTGGGCGCAGCCGAATCCATCCTTTAAATGCGTGTGTGTGTGTTAGGAAGAGAGCTGGGGGGCTAGTTTGGTACCAAAGTCCTCGTCTCGAAGGTAGAGGGCTGCCTCGTCCCTTCTGGGCTGGAGGCAGCTAAAAAGGGAAAAAAAAGAGCATCAAAACAAGTGGAATTTTCAAAGCGCTGAAAATTCCGCTGAGAGATTGCTACAAGCCCTCGCCCCTTGGACACACGCTGTGGGGACGGGGTGTGGGGGGGAACTTTTCCTGGGCCAGCGGGACATCCTTTCGTTGTGGCTCCTGCACCTGCAGCCTGGGGACCGGGGGCCCCGTCCCTCTTCGAGCTGTACCGGCAGTTTTCTCCCCGGCAGGAGCGCGGGGCGAGGCCGCCTCCTGCCCCCTCCCTCAGGCCGTGCCCCGCTGGGGCGGCCCCGCGGCCCTTTATGCGCGGCGGTCAGCAGCCGGGCCGCGGGCTCGCAGCTGCATGCAAATAGATCCCGGCAATCATCTCATGCGTGAGAGCCGCCTCGACGACAGAGTGCCTCCACGAACGCAAGGACATTTCAGTTTTATTTTATTTTTTTCCGGCTGCAATCAAAGAAATAAACACGGGGAGAAAGTTGGTTAGGGTGAGTGCTGCGCCAAAAGCATTTCGCTTTAGTGGGAGACCAAAGGTGGGAATCTGTTTCCCGCACCTCTGAGAGAAGTACAGCACCGCCGCAGCCAGAGGGAACGACCCCACGAGATACGAGGAGTGGGACATCTCCTCCATCATCTGCTGCCGCGTGGAAAACGCCTCCCCCCACAGTTTGCATTTAGTTATGGCTGTGTTCGATTACGGGGTGAGAGTGGGGGGGCTGTACACTCTGCTCCCTTGCAGGTAGAAATAGCTTGATTGGGTTCTTCAGCTGCTCTCCACCAAGGTCTGTATGCAGGCACAGGGCAAGGGTGATTCCGTGTCTTCAGCAGAGGCTGAGCAGAGTGAATGAGATGAGAAAACAAAACCAACAACAGCAAAACACATTAAGAGTCGGAGCGGGAGAAGAAAAAACTAAAACTGAAAAAAATAATCACCAAGAACCCAATTCCAGAGAGGATGGGACGGACTACAGTTCCTCAATTGCCATTTGGCAGACTCACATGAGAGAAAAGAAAAAAAAAAAAAAAAGAATCATACTGAGTGGTGGGGTGGGATGGGTGGCAACGCTGTGTTTTGGGCAGCTCAGCCTTTGGGAACCGCTCGTGTGGCCGCGGCCGAGGGAGATGCGGGGAGCGGCCGCTCTCCATCCCCTGCCCCTTCCCACGTCCCACACTCTGGGGGCAGTCACTCTTAAGGAAAAAGCCGAAGAGTGGCACCCCGACTGCAGGCTTACCCCTGGGGTTCGGGCAAGTAGTGCTCGCCTCAACCCCCCGGTGTTCCCCAAGACTCAGAACCAACTGCTGTTGCTCCCTGCGGGGCTTTTTTTCTCTCTCTCCTCCTTCCAGCAGCCCCGGCTAGGGATGCAGCCTCTCCGCGAGGCACACATCAGCTTCACTGCTCCCCAATGCTTCTTTGTCGCTCTGCACAACGCAAGCTCCGGAGGGAAATCTCCTCCGGGATCCCGCATTCCCTGCTCCGGGACGCGGTTTGGCACCGAAGTTCCCCTTTCGCACCTCTGCGCACCTCGACGTGGGCACCGAGACAGGGCTGTGCCGCTCACCCAAGCCTCGTGGTGCCGGGCGGGGGGGGGAGGGGGGGGGGGGTACACCCGAGCGCATCTTCCCCATCCGCAGCCTCCTCTTTCCCCTATCTTGGAAAGCGTGTTTAAAGCGGCAGCTGAAACACAATTAATTGTAACTGATTAACATGGATTAGTTTGGCCTCCGAAGCACTTTAAGTCAATTCAGCAGCCATAATAATAATTAATTCATTAATAAGGACTATTGGTGCCGCCGCATCAGCGCCGGGAAAAGTTTCGCCGCGAAGCAGAAGTACAGGTGGCGGCGAGCGCTCAAACGAAAACATTTGCATGCAACTTTTTAACCAGAAGGGAAAGCACTTTGGTTCTATGCGGAGACATGTGTCTCACACATTTCCCCCCTACACCCCCTCCCCCCTTTTTTTTTTTTTTTTTTTTTGTAAACTATGTAAGAATAAACATTACAGCTCCGGGCTTTTAATTTCTCCAGATGGAATCATAAAGTACCTAGTCGGGTTTTTCATACGGCACAATTGAGGACACATGTCTGCTTTTCCCAGTGCGGACCGAGAAGCGACTCAGTTTGAAGGCACGCCTCCACCGGACCGCACTTCGGATGGCGAACTGCAACGAGTTCGTTCTCTAATAGCCGGGGAACCGCTGGGAGCCCCGCTCCGCGCTCCCTCCCTCCTCCCGAGCGCAGCCCCAGGCTAATCCCATAGGCGGAGGGGAGTCCCGACGGGACGGGCGAGCCCTGTGCTGCTCGGGGTGTGACGATTGCTCCTGCTCCCCTCCCCGGGGCTGAAGTGAGCCCCGGAGCTCCTCTGCCCACATGCACACAGGCGGGGGGTGCTGGGAGGAGCCCCCAGACCCTCCTCTGTCCGCCCCGCCGAGCCACTCTTAGCTGGACTGAGCGGCACCAGAGTGCGGAAAACTGAGAGACGAGGAAATAAATGACGAGATGTCCGGCCCTAAAGAGCGTTATCGCTGCTGCGATAGGAAGGAGGCTGCTCACCGCCCCGCCTGGCACCAGCATCCCCCCTTCCAGTTCCCGGTGCTGACTTACATGTGGAGATGGCACGGGGTTCCCCGCTGGGACCATTGCAGAGCGCGGTGATTTACGCCCCAGCCGTCCCGCTCCAGCCCCGCGTCATCTGCGTGCTGCAGACAAACAGTGTTCAATATGCAGAAGGAGCGGTGCCTTTTCTTAAAGGAGAACTCACCCCGCCGGAAAGTTCGCAGCCGAACGGAGGGAATTGGGGGGGGGGGAACAGAGGGGGGAGGGGGTTCGGGCTCTGCACTGTGCCACGAAGCTGGGCAGCGGGACGGGGAGAGGGGCGGCCGGGGGACACTGCCGGGATGGTTTGGACTGTGGCACAGCCGAGTCCACAGACGCGGGGCTCTCGAAATCCCCACCCCAAACAAACACGCGAAACTGATAAAAATGACAACCGACAAAACCCCGACGAGCTCCGCAAATGTCCCATGCAGTTTTGGGATAGAAAAAGCCGTCCCAGCCTCTCCACCTCACTGCCGGGGCTCTGCTCGCCCCGTCCCGGCACCGCCCCGGGTCCCCGAGACCGAAGGCCCACGGCGCGGTGCGGGAGGCCCCGGGCGAACCCCTGGGGAAGAGGTATCGAGCTGCCGGACGTCTCAGCTCCCCCGTTTCGGACAATTAGACTACGGTTTCTTTTTTTTCTTTTTTTTCTTTTTTTTTTAAACACTTGGTTGGAAAGTCTGTAGCGCCATCTAACGGGAGGCGGAGGCTGTTCCGCTCCGTGCCGCTCCGCCGAGGGCAAGGCGCAGCGGGGCTGCTCGGCTTGGCTCGGCTCGGCTCGGCTCGGCTCGGCCCAGCCCACGTAAGGTCTCTCCACGTGCTTGTCTCTCTGTGTCTCTTGCCGCCTTCGCGCATCTTAAGTGAGCCTCTGAGAATACAGTCACTTCTGCCAAACCAGGGTAGGGGTTTTTTTTTTGTTATATTTGAAGTTTGCTTTCACCCTGCTTCTGTATTTCTCTTATGGATGCAGAATCTTCTATGTATGACACGCAGGAGTTTTGTGGTGGTTGCACATCTCTTCCATGCTGGCAGGGAAGCCCAAAGCAGCCCAGAGCTCTTTCTGTCTGTGTGTCCAGTCTTAAAATGCCAGTGCAGACACTGCTAATGCAACCTCTATTTCACAGAATCACAGAATTGCAGGGGTTGGAAGGGACCTCCAGAGATCATCGAGTCCAACCCCCCATTGGACTTTAGAGATTTGGGTGATTTGCATCACCCTCTCTAAAACTGCACTGATGTTTCAACCCAAGTTGTCCAGTGCCCTTGGGTATCACTCCTGCATGTGGCACTTTCATGTGACTTAGGTGACTGGGTTACATTGGCCTATGTGATGTTGGCACCTGTGTGCCACTGACTTCTCATGACTCCCAAGTGTGCCACTGCTCAGGCACATCAGGGAACCTCGAGGGCTGCAAACTGCTGTGTGAAGCCCTGGCTTCCTCCAAGCACAGTAGAGACTTTTATAAAAGCCCAAATAAGCTTAAATCCTCTGTTATATGTGGACCTCAGTCCCTACTGAGTATCTATATCCCTACTTATTTTGATGTACTATCTGAAACATCTGTAATGGCACCCATGCCATTTTGAAATGTGATTTACCCACCTTGTTTGTTTTCACCCTCTGAAGAGAAGAGCAACAAAACATGCAGGAAAAAAAAAAAAATTATCAAACAAGTTCAGTTCTGAAGCCAGAAGCAGATGTAGGTGATCTCTCCTTTGTCATGTACAGCAAAAGCTTCCCACAAACCAGAAGGAACATGATGTGCAAGGTGCCCAGGATGCATCCCTTCAGAGGGTGCCATGCCACAGGCCACTATATAAACCAGATAATTAAGAGTTGGTAACAACTGCCTCATCAGTTCTCACCTGCGTGGTCCGATTGTACCAGATAGTGCATTTTCAAAGGTGAAATTGTGATTTTACGATTCCCATCCCTTGTGAACTTCTGACACCTTCTGTGCGCTAATAATTAAAAAATAACATTCTCACACTTATTGCATGTTGTAATAAACACAAACTTAAATTTCACATGGCTAAAATGAAGCAAAGCACTGCCACTGAACTGCTTTTATAGGTAAGAAAATGGAAACTCTTAATGTGTGTATCCTCAGATGGGAATAGATGTTCATTCTTGTGCCTGGGAATTCTTGTCATGTTCTATAATTGGGAGGAAGAGCGATTTCTGTCTGCACTGAAACAAGAACGTAATTTTAGGGGTATGGACAAGGAAACAGCCTCCTACAGGGAGAGTAGGGTGTCCCGGAGTAAGCACAAAACATCAGCCACACTCTCTTTCATTAACCACCTAAGAAGAGAGCTTTATGACTACATCCAGCAAAGGATTTGCATGTCTAAAAAGTTAGTTGTTTCAGTACTTAACTTTCAAGTGCCTTGCCCGGGGCTGGCATCCCCGTTGTTGTGTTTGGCACCGGCACTCGCTATACTGTGAGCCGAGAAGGTGTGCACAGACAAATCTTTTGTGCCTTGTCCAAAGCCACGCTGCTTGGCGAAGGATGGCAACAGCAGAGGAGCCCGGGTTTGTGGTTATGTTGGCAAAGATGAAGTATTGGTTTCAGCTGAGGGGATCTTTTAAACTGAGGAAGGAAAAGGTTCTCCTCCACTCATAGTTGAAGAGCAGCTGGAGGACAGCAATCCCGATGGCTTTCAAAGAGGAGTCCCCAGCACTGCTCCTCCAGGTGCCTCAAGCCACCGTGCCATGAGGAGTGACTACGAAGGATGGCAGGTGGCACCTTTCATTGTCACAGCTTGCAGATGAGGAAGGGTCACCTGGCTTTAGTGGGGGAGACTACCTGCAGCTGTCTACTAGCCAATATTCAGGTGGGACATAAAGATTGTATTTTGATCTAAAATATGACACCTATTTTCATTTACTTGATAATCCAGAGTAACTCAGGGCTTTATCATTCAAAGGAGTTAAACTCTGGCTTTGAAATCATTTCAGTGCTCTGAGTTTTCTCATACTTGAAAGATGAGTTCAGCTCCTTGAGATAACTCAAGGCAATGTGTTTCTTATGGCAGTCCCAGGAGGACCACGGGCAGGAGCAGCTGTGCAGCTCAGAGGAGTCAGCCCATCCTAAGCTTCTGATCCTTGTCCTGCTGAGGTTGTGGTGGTTTTGGTGCTGAGCTGTTGGTGAATCATGTGATGCCTTCCCCTCTTTCTTTCCCCCCTTGAGGGTTCGTTCTGATTCAACAGAAAATAATTCTGCCAGCCTCAAAGCCTGCTTTCATCGTTCTTCCCATTCTGGTGGAAAAAGACAAGGGACCCAGCCCTTTTGGGGTCCCATTAATAAGGCAAAGAGCATATGAATTCCTTTGTACAAAAATGAAGTGTCCACATGATGGAATTTACTTAAAACTGGGGCAGTTTTCTGAAGTGCTAGGGAATAAATAGGCTCAGTGGGTGCTCGGTCCCTCTGTAATTCACGACTCCTTCATGTAGATGCCAATGTTTTGACTTGGCTGGCTATCTTTAATATTTGGATTCAAAACTTTTGGCCTGTGTGTTCTGTTTCCTCAGGGCCCTCTAATCTTTAACTTTTACCATAGAAAAATCTTAATGATTTCAAGGTTCCACCTTGCTAGCAATATGGTTTGAATCAGATACAGTGCACAGAGACTATTTTGATTTTAAGAAAGAACAACCTTCTGGTTTTATGTCTGCAGGTATGAATAAAAATCTGAAAGATCCTGTGTTTAGGGCTTGCCTACTCTTGATAGCAGACAGCAAGAGCACTGTGATATGGATCAGCGATACTACATGTTTTCCTTCATTAGAAACACAACCTAGACATTAAAAACAGCCTGTTGGAGAATCATATTCATTCAGTAATCATGTAATTTCACAATCAAGGGGTTACTATCCCTCCTCCCCCCTTTCGCATTTGGGACTGCCCATTTATGGAGAACATCTGATTCTAATAAGTTTCTGATACCTTTTTCTAAAAGCAATGCCTGCATTTCAAATGTGGCTTTAGCAGTTATCAGATCCAGCTCTGACTGCAGATGGGATTTATCTTCACGAGCTTTAGCCATATACTGCTAATGTGCTGGCCGAGTCTGGGATCCCTTGGTTTCCATCAGTGGGGTGAGACAGAGGGTGACTTATGCCAGGTAACCTAAGCACCTATCGAGGGGAGGGATGAGCCTCCTTTTGAAGATGTCTGTGTTGCTTTGTTGATTGCATCAGGAGCCCCAGCACCTAGCGTAGTTACAGAGACCTGACCAGATGGCAGAAGTCAGGGAGATGGATTTCCTCCTACCTCTCTATGGCCAGTGCAGGCAGAGACTGTTCAGGAACTTGGGTCTAGTGAATGTGAGCTATTGCTACTGTCTGTGGCTGTGTTTTGACCATATAAAATTGAATTTCTTGTATGAGCTCTCTTTTAAAAGCGTGGCCAGGCTTACACTGTGGCTGGTGGCAAAATAGTCAGGAAACAGAACCCCAGGCCTCAGCTCATTTGACCAATTTACAGTCTTGATGACTGAAATGCAGCTTTAGTTCAGCACCGCTCTATTTGCCATTTGTGGTGCTTCTCCAAGGCATGAGGTCTTCTAGTTTTTCAAGACAGAGTGAGCTAGGCCCTCCCTTTCGCTCAAACATTTTCTCCTTAATCATATGAGTCCAGGAGCCAGGCATTAAAGGAAATGCCAAGCAGCATGAGACTGGTCATAAAAAAACAAAATAAAACAAAGATCTCCAAAACTCAAAATGGAACCTGGCAGAACATATAGAATACCTTCTTATGTGGTTACACTGGGGTGCTGGCACACACAGCTTGTACAGAGCTAAATTTACACTATAATGAACTCTCAGATTTTCTCTCTTCTCCTAGTTAGTGATACTCCATTAACTGGAAAGCAATGAAGGCAAGGGAGCCGCTGTTCTGGGCTGTGGTGAAAGAGACACATACATTCCAAAGACTTTTTTGAGTATTTTACTCCAAGGGTACATGCAGGTGGGATGTGGAGGGATCAGTCACGCCTGGCCTGGGGAGGTCAGCATCCAGAACAGCCTGTACTTGGCCGGAAATGAGACAGTTGCCAGAGCTGTGGCTCAGGACAGGTGAGTCTCACAGCAGGACTGACTTGTCCTAAAGGTAGGAAATGTTTTTTGATTTGTAATATTGCTGTGTCTGTGGCTAGCTTCTATCTTCTCAGCCTGCATTTTCTGTTCAACTTTACAAGCCAAGTCTCTTAGGCTTCTTCCTATTTCCTCATGGTTATGTTAGCCACGTTTCTAAGGTACTTCCATTGAAAAACTGTCTTGTGCAGGATGCTAAGATCCCATCTTTTTTTTTTTTCTTTTTCTTTTTTTTTTTTTTTCCCTTGTGATTGAACTTCTGTATTTCTGTCTCATTAGATTTTTGTTACTTATTTTGAAAGCTGGACCACACTGCAACAAGAGAGTCACCTTGGGTAGTGTGGCCAGATCCTCCTTCACTTACAAGCTCAGAGCAATTGGTGGAACCAAAGTTAGCCCCTCCCCTCCCTCACCTTTCCCACTCCCTCCCTCTCCTTTCCTTCCCCCTTCCCTTCCTCTCCCCCTTCCCCTTCACCTCCCAGCCCCATTTTTTTGTGTGTGTCTTTCTTTCTCTCTTCTTTACCTGTTTTCAGGGTCTTGACATGTTTTTCATTGTACTGATGATTCCTCTCAGTGCTGTGTCATCAAAAATCTCAGAGTCTCTTTCTGATACTTAACTCACAACCATTTATGAAAGCATTAAATGAGACTGGTCCGCACATTTAGAAGAATTCTCCTAATTACTTCTCTCCAGCCTTGCAATGCCTTTTTCAATGGTGTCTGTATGCTGTGAGCCAGATTCTTACTATATATATATATATATATATAGCTTTTCTTCAGAGCTCCACCTCACAAATGTCTTCTGTGCCACTGTGTCAAACACTGTAATAAAGTGCAAATACACAGCATTCACTCTGTTCTCTCTGTCTGGGATATCATCTTCCCTAAGACAGTTCTCATGGACTTTGATACAATCTTTCCTGTTACACTTTGTTCCACTTCCTGCTTATCACCTGGCCTTCCTTTTAAAAGAGATGAACTAATACACTATACCTTTCTTGAAGTAGTAACACAACTAAGCTTTTTCATTCGTGTCTTCTTCAGATTCCTATAACTCTTAGTCAAGCAGATCAGTGCTCCAGGTCTCTCCCACAATTTAATACCTGGATTCCACAATCCATCTGAATTTACTAATTGATTCAATGAATTTACCAAAATTTGCCCTTCTGAAATGTAGAACCTTATTAATATGCTCATTTATTCCATTTCATTAGAAAGTGTCAGTCCCTGGCTGCTTGAGCCAAGGTTTTTTTTTTTTTCTTATTTTTTTTGCTACAATCATCAGTTTCCAAAAGAAAGAGCATCACTCCTTACTGATGGTTTTATTAAGAAATTTGCTGACTACTACATCCAGAAATGTGTATATTCTATCACGATTAGTAGCATTTATTTTTCAGTCTTTATTTGGGAAGGTAAGAATTTCCCTGCGTGATACTAACCCCAAAGCACTTCTTTCTCTAATGCTTACTTTACCCACAACCAGAATCAACTCAGGGGAGATGTACTTTCCAAGTACTCTCTTTTGCCACCTTTTCCTGAAATCATTTCAACTGGAGCAAATGCTATCCCTTCTACACATGCTTCTTCTTCATAGATTTTCATATTATTAATACTTGGTTCTCTGCCACAAACTTCACCTTTATCTCTGCTTTTCTGAGTAATGCAGACACTTTGAGACTAATGTTCCAGCCATGACTGCTGTTCTGCTGTGCTACCAGCACATATGCCTGTCCCACTTAATAACCTGACAAAACTGTTCACAGTTTTCTAATTTTTGGGGTACAAGTAATGTTGCTAAATATTCCTGTCCCCCATACCACAGCTTTGTTAGAACCTGCTCCTGACTCTGTATTGCCAACATGAAAGAGCTCTCATCACGCTTTACACTTTCTTCTTATTCTTCACCATTCTAATCACTGAAGTGTCTTTATCCTTTGGCACATCCTCACATACCTACGCTTTTTCCTCTGGTGTTTGATGGGCACATGGAGATTATTCAAGTCTCTGACTCTAGCCTTCATTTCTCTGTTCAAAGCTCTGCTTATCAGTTCTGCCAGAAGGCTATTTCCACAGTCTTTCCCATGGAGTCTGTCCTTCAAAAGGTCTTCTTTCAGTGAAAATGTCCCAGCGGTCAAACCCTGACTATCCTTCGGCTATCTGTTGATCTTTCTCAAAGCACTTTTTTTGGCTTACTCTTTGTTTCCTACAGCATAAGGAAGTTCTAGACCCTAGTGCTATTTTTAAATAAGCAATACTTGAAAGAATTTAAAAATGATAATGACATCTGCACCACATCTCCAGTAATACAGTTTTAAAAGCAAACTCCCTCATTCAAGCAGACAGCCCAGAGAGACAACACAGATGCAACCAGAGCCAACAGAGGATATTCTGTGCCTTCCTCAGGACTTCTTGTCTATGCAAAGAGTTTTGCCATCTTTGCTACGTCAGTCAGAAGCATGAAAACAATTTTGCCTGAGGTAGACAGAACCGTATCAGGGGGGAAAATAAGTCTGTTTGCTGATATATTATTTTGCTCATCAAAATACTTCCACTGGTGTGGTTCTGTTAGTATTATATTAGTGTAGCTTTGCTGGCAAGTGGTTTCACATGCAGTGAACAAAGTCTAATAGAATAGCAGACAGCAGGGACTACACCAGGTCCATCCTGCTTTGGAGGGCGTTCAGTAGGGGCGGCTTTAGTACCACACCAGTTTTGGCTAAAAATAAATGCAAAGTGAGAAAGGGCAGTAATAGGCCATGTTAACTTATAACAGTCTACAGTGGATGCTCTAGTGGATGTCTTCTGTTCATAGAACTTCCTTGGGAGCCAGTATTTCTGAGCTGAGGGCTCAACAAATGTTCAGCAGCCATTGCTGAAAAGTTAATATTTTGAATACTTCAAGTTATAAAGACCTATGTAGAATGTAGCTGAGTCTGGAACACTGGAAAATCTGTAAGGAAATGGAAGAAAAAAATGCATCCAATGTGCATCCTCTTCTCCCCACCCCTTTCCCCTCCCCCCATGGAGACATGCTAACACTTCCCTGTCCTTCTGGGGCCATGAAGGATTCCTTTGCAAATCTGCAATCCTCTCCTCCTGCCCATCCAAAAGGAGGCTCTGGGCAGATGCACTCTGTTCCTACTCAATTTCTTCCCATTTTCTGATTTCAAACCACTGTCCGATTAGCTGAAGAGTGAATAGTGAAAGCTCAAATTGGAAGCATATTCTCTCATTCTTGAAGTTAGGATTAGACATCCTTCTTCAACTTGGTGGAGCCCATTTCCCAGGGATGACCTTTAACATTTCCAGTTGTAGTATTTCCTTCTGTGTTTTTATGTTCTGAGGTGAAACATAAGCTCTTCGTTGCTTCTACCTTTAAAGACTGATGGGGAGAGCCCCAGGAGAATGAAATCCACCTGGTCATAGTAAACACAAAGGCATCCACCTCTGCCTCAGCCTCTTCTTGAGCTGCTAATTGCTAGACATGAGGAGGGTGCATCGGGGAACAGTGTTAGCGTTTTTTGGCTTTGTGTTTTTCCCTGAACATCTGCTATTAGTCACCATCATGGCAAGGGTCTAGAAGGACATTGGCATGGTCCGGTATGACCATTCTTAAATTTTGATATTATGCTCTGATAACTTGGTTTTATGCAGCTTCAGGAAGCCAAGGCATGGTAATGTCTGGGCAAAAGGGCATGGATCAAACATAGCCGTCAAAGCCTATTCATTAATATTTTTGAATAAGCACATAATAAAAATGATGAAGAATCCACCCTTCAGCTTGGCTGTTTGCAGCAAATATTGTAAGGGTATTAAGCTAAACAATGGCTTGTACTCATCTGGCTCTCCAGATGTTTTCTATGACTCTTATTTTCTATCAATCAGTTAACCACGGTTTTTGCTTTCCTTAGCAACGTATTTCCAAATCACAATCAAAGAAACTAACGGCAAATAATGAGGGCTAGATTGTATTTGATTGCTGCTAGCTGCTCATGGGAAAGGAAACTGCAAGAAGCTCTGCCAACCCTTCACACTGGCAGAGCAGCCAGGAACGTTTCCAGCTCCCCTGACTGCCCCCAGATGCGCTCCTCGCCAAAGGGGTTCTGCCGTGGTTGCCTCTGATGGGGGGACCCTATGGCTAGGAAGGGAGGAAACATGCAACTGATGGCTACGCTCCCGCATAGGAGATGCAGAATAATTTCTCTTTCCATCAAGTCCTTTATTACAGCCTTCCCAACGCACTCATAGACACAGCAGGCTGCAGTCATTCAGAGTTTAGCAGTGAGTGTTTTAGACTCGCTCCGTAAGGAAGCACAGCTCATATAATGGCACGATGCATACGGGCTTGAGTGCATGTTTGTGTAATAACTGTTGAACTTACTGGACAGTTGTAGCTAAACCTGGCAGAAAGTTAGAGGTTTCAGAGATAATCAAGTTCATAAATTTTTGTGAAAATAGAAAGCCGAACAGTTTTCCCACTGGCAGAAAGGCTGCAGCCCACGCTCAGCTCTTGTTTGACGCAGAGGTGATCCACCTGGGAGAGAGACTAGGTGCGTCAGACAGATTTTATACCTTGTTAGGTATCAGGGAATCCACCCAAGAGCCAAGCCTGCTCTCCCTCGTGGATTCTCTAGTGTCTGATAAGGGTGGAATTCGCACCGCAGCAACAGTATAATTCACTTAAAATGTCAGTCAGCCATGAATAACTGACTCCATTGGAAAAAGGGCTTCCAGAATCATTCTGGTGTTTGTGGAAATCTTGGTCCTCATACACTGCACAGCTCCAGGATGTATTTTGGGTATTTCTCCATTCCTTCCAGTCTCCAGATGAATTCTGTCAGAGCTGCCTCTGCGCAGTGCTATGCTATGCTGGGTCTGCCTGCTGTATTTAGAGGTCCAGAGAGGAAACTTCTTTCCTTGGAGTTGGGTTCATCAGTTATAATGTCTAAAGAACAGATTTACAAAAGTGCTCCCCATTCCCTTCTAGGTTCTAGGAAAAAAAAAAAAGACAGGATTTCTCAATGGCTTCCTGGCCAGAAAGAATTGCTGGCTGCTGAGCACTTGTGGAAAAATGCTCTGTTGAGAAGTGTAAATGAGAACACAATCTTTCTGAAAAACTGGATCCAACTGGGGACTATCAACACTTGAAAATTTGGCCCACATTGCTTTTGAAATACTCGGGCTTTAAGTGAGCAAAATCAGAAGTGACTTTTCAAAAGCCTCCTGCCTTCATCCTCTCCTTATTCCCAGGTAGCACTGAAAATACTTGCGGTATTGATGTCAAGTATTGTACTCAAACCAGGAAAAAAAAAAGACACATTTCAGTTAACTGAATGCTCAGGTTTCCTCTAGATACTGTTTTAATAACAGACTCATTAGGAAATTCCACTTTTATTTGTATTGTCTTCCCGTGTTAAAAGATGAAATGTTATTTCTTAATTTCAATATTATTCTTGAATAAGGATAGCTATTCCCTGCAGAATGAACAGATTATTCTGGTCCACTCGGGATCAGCATTATTTCTGGCTGCTACATTCCCCTGGGAATGAATGCTAATATCGTGGCAGGTATTTGACAGCAGTATTTAAAAAAAAAGAGGGAGAGATGTATCGAATCATTCGATGAGTGACAAAGAGGGAGAGGGAAGTCAACACCTGAAGACACGCACGAGTCCTCTCATCAAAGAGAATTCCATGTAAAGTGGAACGATTCTGGTGCCTGATCTTGGTGGAATTTAAGCTAATGCCACATTTGCCGCAAATTTGAATGGGATCAAGGTCCCAGTGACAAAGAAAGCAGAATTTACTTCCCATGCAGCTACACAATGTTGTTTGACTTCAATAGGTGTTGCAAATGCATCCCGGGAGTCAGACTCTGCCTCTGTTAAAAGTCAGAGTTGCAAGAGATTGCACCGAGATTGTAGGTGGGACAGATCAGATACTACGCGAGCAAGAAGGAAATACCAACCTCATAGAATTAACATATATTGTCACATTCTATTAAGGTTTTCTGTAGGGCTAGATCAGATTAAATGCACTGAATCCCAGTCATCTTACAGCATATGAAAATACTGTTATGGATAGAATTTTTCATTAGTGAATAAAATGCAGAATAATGAACAGTAGACAAAAAAGAGAAGATGTAAAGCCAATCAAAGGAAGGGCAGATGTTTAAAAAGTCTTTTGCTATTCAGGATTGTGATCCAACAAAAGCAATTATGTTTCTGCTTTCTCAATTTCAAAACAGCAGCAAAAAGCTTTGAGGTTTTTCTAGTGCTTATGGCCTATCTCCACACCGTTAACTGAACAGAAGGTAACATAATACCAAACATAGCCAAAGGCAACTGATTCCATGCAAAGCTTATAATTTGGGACATCCAGTGAGTTAAAGGGGATCGTAATCAAGAAGCAGAAATATATATATATATATTTTTTTTTTCTAAAATTGCCAAAGAAATCTATAAGAAGCCTAATTAAATTCTGTTGTAAATCTGGAAGAGGAATCATAAAATCAAAACTAAAACAGTGCCTACAGGTGGAAATTACACTTGGTAAATACCCTTTGAACTCATGAAAAAGACAATGTGTGGAATTTTATCGAGGAATAGTTGGCACGTGGCTGCAAGAAAACAATTACTTGGTCTTGGCAAAGTGCTGCATATTATTTTAGCTCAAAAAATGCTTGTGCTATTTTTGAACTGATAAAAATCAAAGATTTCACCAAAAATGCAGTCTGCCACATTCCTCCCTTAGTATCCTTAGCCATGCACCTGAACAAATGTGAGGCAAAATAGGGGAATATTTAGTGAATGCAGCAAATGTATAGTCCAAAATGTAGTAGAATAGATAGGGAAAAGAATAAATGCCAGTCATTCTAACTTGTGAGAGAACCACATTCTTAACAACGTAATATTCTTCCTGTATTTCCTGATAAACAAGGCCTAATGTAAAGAGAAGATGCTTTCTAGTCAGAACGCATGTACTATGCCTTAATAAAAAGGAGGAAGGCCGCACCCTGCCCTCTGTAGCAGTCATACAATATATTAACATTGTACAAGTGGAAGGACTGCGTGGTTGGCCAGCCACAGAATAGAACGCTGCTGAAGTCAGTGAAACTGGGCCAGGGTCTTTCCTTAGTGGGGCTGAGATTTTGCCCACAGTGCTTGCCTTCTTCTGCTCTGATTTTTGTTCTGCGGTCCTATTCAGACAACTTGGGACACTTTCTGCTTCCTCACCTTCTCTACTTAAAGAGCAGGTAAGCAGGCAAAACTTCTTTATGACATCTAATGATGAAGATGGGCACAATCCCAAATTGTGTTCTATGTACCAAAAAAGCAATTTGGGCTAAATGTATATGCATATGGAGGGTCATATAGAAAACCATCCCGTCTTCATTAAGCATCTCTCAGGCATGTACACTGCTAGATGAGACTTCCTTAGGTACACAGTACCATCCTACTGCATGAATACAGCAAGCACTGTCTAGAGCCTGACCAAGTGAACAGGAACACAGCCTTCCTATCAGGTGAAGAGCTGGGGCATGCTTTCCCCTGCTGCAGAAAGCGGTAGGATGCAGAGCAGGCATAGACAGAATGTGGGACGTAACAGGAGGGGTCGGGGGAACAAGGCTTTTAGTCCTGCTGGGGAAATAAAGAAACGTAGGCACCAGACTCTGCCCCACAATCCAGGCTTCTGCCTCATTTTCCAGGGCTCTTCCTGAAGCAGTGCTATGACTTCTTTTTCTTTTTTTTCCTTATTATTTTTTGCGACAGGAGGTAGACAAAGCAACAGCTTGCTAGTCTTATGTCCTGAACTGGTTCTGCTACAGGTCTGCAGTTGAACCATGTTTCTCTTTCTTTTCAAAGGCTGGTCCTCCCTACTTTATACCCTGCTGATCAGAACTGAGGAGGTCTACTCAGTGCACAGGGCCAGCATGCAGGACCAATCTGGATTCTGACAACAACTGAGATTCCCTGCAGCTTTCTGGGGCACATGATGCTAACTAGAAGCTTCTGAACCTGAAGCTGTGCAGTTGCATTAGCTCAAGATCAGCTTACAATAAAGAAGTTCCCCACCTGGCTTGGAAAAGGTACAAAATAGGCTCATCTCTGTTTGCAAAATACCGTGTTAGCATAGTCTCATATACTCTGGGCTTCAGCATTTGCAGCCACTTCCTTTCAAAAGTGAGAACTTCTGTCTGCCTTTTGTGCAATTGCCTGGCAGCAGGAACTCTGGGAAATAAAAGTTTGCAGTTCTTTTTAGCCTAGAGTTTGAAAGCCTGTTAAGGGGACTCTCATTGAGAGATAAGAGGTAGCAGGGGAGGCGACCACATCATACTTCATAGTGAAGTTAGTCATGGTACACATGAAAAGTCAGGAGTCGTGGAACTAAACAGAGCAAAGGCAAGCTACTGCTTTTGCACTGCATGTAGACAGGCACAGAGTGAAAACCAGGGTTCAGAGCTTCCCATTCTCAGTGGGAATACTCATTACCTGTGCCACTCGGAACAGTCCTTTCTACTCCCTCTGACTACATGAGCTGTGACTTCTGGGCTGCATAGTGACCCAGCTGACAAGGAGAAAACAAACGCATTCTCATTCTCACTCTCACCTAAATCCTTCTGGTGAGAACGCCTTCTCTGTGTTGGTGTAGAGTCTGCTGCGATAGGTTGGGAGTCCCACTTCTGGGGCACAAAGTGAAGAGACACTTGTCTCAAAATGTGCATCTTAAGTAGCTAGGGACAGGAGAAGGAGCTCAGTTCAGAAACTGATGTTTGAGACATACTTGACTGCAGCTCTGATGAGGATCAAAACTCCCTGGTTGGAATTTCCTATTAGCTCCAAAGGCAGGTCACTTAGTTTGCTGTGAGCATTCTGAGTGTGTTTACATTCATGTGTAGATGGACAGGTCTGTTCTGTCCACAGTCCAAGCCACATGGATATATGGTATTCTAGTCCAGGAGATAAGGCTAGTTAGCTCAGGTTCATTGCTGAAGCTGTACAGTCACATAGCTGTGGGATTGCAGCTGGGTCACCAGATGTGGCAAGAGCTGGCATGTCTCAATGCACTCATCTATGCATGATTGCTTTCTAAGTGCTAGTCAATGTGTAGGGAATTTGAGCTTTATCTACTTGCACATTTTGTGAACCTCACCCCAAGCTTGTGACCTAGCTCAGGATTTTTTTCACTGCTGATCTTAAATGTCAGATTGCACACTCTAGGCTGGATCTTCAAATTGTGGAGTGGAGAGGCAGTCTGTATGGACATACTCAAGAACTGTTGGAGGCTAGCTGTTAGAACAAGCAAACTGAGCGCTGTGGCTTAGACTGACCTTTGCCCAGATTATAATGGGCTATTTTAACAGCCATTTAACCAGTGTCCTGAAAAGGCATGCTGACTGATGACATGAAGTGAGAGGTCAGAGTATGCTACTCTGAGTATGCTTCTCCTCCCAGGACTAGCAGTCTTTCCTCCAGTCACTCAGTGACATCCAAGTACAACTCTCTGCCACCATTCACTGTTTCCCCTTCCTTCTTGTGGCCAGAATGGCCTTGGAGACTTGCTCTGCTTTCTCTCTCTTGGGGCAAGAAAACTGTATTCTGGGATGCTGTGAGGCACCTCTTGGTCTTTCCCATGCACAGTGTGGTATGCTGTCACATGCCAAATTTACCAGTCTCATGGAAGCTCAGGCTGAGAGACAGATCTAAGTATCTGAATGGCATTGCTAAGAAAACAGTGCAAAGAAACAACATCTCAAGGCTGCTCCTCAGCACACACTCACCACCTCATTGCTGATACAGGCTGACTACCTGGGTTCTGTCCTTGCTTCACTTCTGAGGACAGTGCGAACCATTTCACTGCCAGACTGCCTGATTTTGTCCTGAAGAGAAAGAGGAATGCTCCTCCTGTCAGGTGGCACTATAACAAGCAAGACCAATTAAGAAGTGGTTTAAAAAATCATCCCTTACTAGCTCTTGACTGGTAGTTTGTGCTTTCCAGTGAAGATTTATGCCTGAGTACATGTCTTTTTGATCCAGCTCCAGGGGGGTCACAAAGCTCATCAGGATAGATCCATAGGCAAACATCCAGTGTACACAGAGCTTTAGCTAGCTGTCTTACTCAGCACTGTGAATTTTGATTCAAGAGCTAAGCATCCCCTTCCAGGTAACTAATCTGGTTCAACAGCACTGAGGATGGTTATCAGACAAGCTCTTCTGACTTCTGCTGATCTGGGTTAAGATATGGCTGCACTCATTCATCTCCAGAAGTCTGTCCCCTTTTTTATTTTCCTTTGAGTTTAGTGT
This sequence comes from Lagopus leucura, assembly GCF_019238085.1. Taxonomy (NCBI): domain Eukaryota; kingdom Metazoa; phylum Chordata; class Aves; order Galliformes; family Phasianidae; genus Lagopus; species Lagopus leucura. Next base: position 45,367,412 of record NW_024962262.1, on the reverse strand, counting down.
CCAATCAGTTTTACAGTTTAACTCTTTGTTTGCATCTTGACAGCTGTTTTCATAAAGTGATTCAGATTGAAAAAGAAGGGCTTTTGAATCTGGACTCTTCTGCACAGATCCTTGCTGTATCCCAAATAATCTACAGAGGGAACACAGAGTGCAGCTCTAAAAGATGGGAAGCACTGCAAGGCAGCCTGCTACAGCTTTCTGTTTCTGGGATTCATGATGTACTTTAACAGGTCAGCTACAGCCCCCATGGGATTGCTTGGAAAGGAAGAGAGAAAATGCAAAAATACCTCAATTGCACCCCTACTCCGCCTCTACTAGACTCCTCTAAACAGGTTGTGTGGGAACAGATGGCATAGGAATTGGCTCTGTCAGCTTTGTATGAGCTGGGAACTTCCTCGTGCCAAGGGAATCCTCGAATGGGGAGATTCGGCACCTCTCCAGCTCTTCCAGAGTGGAAGATCATTCTTAAATCGTTCTTAAATCATTCTAAATGATTTACGAATCTGGCCCATTGTGTCCTCATTTCCTCTGCAAATCAGCAAAATAATCTGGATGATGAAGTAGTGAGAAGGCAGAGAACAAAATTTCCAAGAGGATCAAAATATGCCATTTTAGCTTCTGTACGTATAAACATGCATAATATGACATTTTGTTTAGACAGTTATTTAAAAAGAAACTTACAATCTTTTTAATTAAAGTGAATGCAAAGGAATAGGCCATAAATACAAAGGCAGAGAGGTAGAAGTTGACAGCACACAGCCTTCCAGACAATCTTTTTTTTTTTTTTCCCAGTTATTATGGAGGTATAATAAAATTTTTGTTTTTCTTTGCATTTTTTTTCCATAATGCTTATGTTTGTTTTAGGTAACAGATTAACTGTAGGTGAGGGGTTTTTTTTTTCATATGTCATGTGTCGGAAGCCCTCATTTTACAATTAGCGTAGGAAGAGTGAATGAAATTATGAAAGAGAGAGAGATGGCCATGTGGGAAGAGCAAACCTGAGACGTGAATGCGATACTGTCTGCCGTTATCATTAAAACTGCGCTGCTCCAAGTCTCATTACCTTACCCTTACCTCTGCTATTCTTCTGCTGCCTACTTCACTTTACCTCTGCTGCCTGTCCACCTAACTTGTGAAATGCTAAACAAGTTTTGATATTTACCTGTTTACGATTAAATTGCAAAATGATCTGCTTAGTTCTGTTCTAAATTAAGGTCTGCGTTAAATGTCATAGCATTTATCTTTCATAAAACGAGACAGCAAGGACACTAATTTCCCAGGCACTCAATCACTGCCCCGTGCCACCGGAGAGCAGCTTGGGGACGTGCATGCCCGCCGTTCACAGCTCACTGACAGCACAGAGGCGGAATCATAAAAGTCAATTAATCATTAAAAGCTGTTACCAGCCTGTATTGAACCGCTCTGGCGCAAAATGTTAATCAGCTCTGCATCGATACAATAAATTCCTGCAAATTGGAGCGGTCGATAGCATGGAGGCCTGGCAGATCGATGGGAGGGCACGAGGCCCCTCCACCGGGCCCTGCCAACATGGCCGCCGGGCAGCCGCCGTGCCACTCCCTGCAGACCCTGCACCACCATTGCCACGGCAACTGCGTGTCACCCCTGGCCCAGCTGACTGGGGCTGAGGTGGATGCCGATACATCACCCCTCTGATGGGGCTGTCAATAACACTTAGCAGGGGATGGAGGCTGTCCCCGGTACACTGGGGCGATTTAATCGCTCCAGGAGCTGTGTGCTGCTGCATATGTGCAGGGCTAAGCAGAGCCAGGGGTAGCACGACCTGGGGACGGTCCAAGCAGCCGGCACTGTGTGCCATTAACCTGGGTGCTGCTACCCAAGTTGCAACCTGCAGCTCCGTGGGTTAGGAATTTATTCTCTGTCCAGGGCAATATGTTACTCATGAATGGCTCTGGGGTTGTTCATTAATCCTCTGGGACTATGATTGTCCCGTGGTCTCTGGTACGCTTCTGCTGGGTACCCAGGCAATGGTGTTGGTGCTCCTGGGGTCCACAAATGTGTGGGGAGAGGAGAGGGGCAGTTCTGCTAAGGCAGTTGCATAGGTCTGTTTCTCAGACAACTGTCACAGCCTTGAGAGTATGAGCAGTCCAAGCGGAGTCCAAGCCTCAGTGGAGAGGCACCTTAGGCCTTTGTTTTTCAAAGCCATTGCACACATTTTGGTGTTGGTTACATCCTTGCCACTCTCATCACTACCAGGTTGGGATGAGTGGCAGAGCTGCCGGCATAGAAATGAGTATAATGGGAAGGAGTGGATCCCAGTGGGAAGGAATGGATCCCCAGTGGGAGGGACTGCATCCTCAGTGGGAAGAGCTCGGTCTGCAGAGGTCCACCTCTACAATGCCTCTGTTGTCTCCTGATGATGCTTCTCCCCAGAGAGCAGAGACTGGTGCCTCCCATTTGTAGAGCTGTCGAAGGCTCCTCTGAGCCCAATCCATTTATCTCCTGTTACTGTTATTAAATTTGACCTGCAGTGGGGTGAAATAGCATTTTTAGGATTGCAGGATATTAAGAAGCCTCTTTAGAGATGAAAGAAATGCTGGATACTGCTACTCCAGGGAAGGATTGTGTTCCACCAGTTTCACTGTCATTTAACATAAAACATAAAGGTTAATGCTGAATAAAATAATACCCATGTTGATTATTTTAATAGTCTCAAAGTATAACTTTTTCCCTGGACTGCAGTTATCTAATCCATGTGTTGTACATACACCAACAGTATTTTGTTCTTTTCCACAGTGCTGATATGATAGTTCCATTAAGTTTAGCACGGAAAAGCTATTGTGTGTATCTCTTGTACAATCATTCCATACTCTATGGAAAATAGAAAATAAACGGATCCAAAGACATGCTAATTCCCAAGGTTTGTACAATTTTAAAGATTAATAAAAAAGTCCATCTTATTATTATCTGAGTTATGGGAAACATCAAAATAAATTAGGAATCCTACTGCAAAGAAATTCCCTATTCAACACATTGAGACAGGATGATGTTATGAGTGCTCAGACAAAGGTAATACAGTGCCTCTACTTAATTGCCCTGACACCTTGCTCAGTTCCTCCAGCTATACTCTGAGAGCTAAAAAAACGCTCTCATTGTTATTAATTGTATTCCTTTTTAAATGTAATGTCATATCGCTGCGGGCTGAGCTAATGAAACATACCCCCATATTACCAAAATAGGCATATTTCTTTTTGTACAACACACTCTATCAAAACTGTCTGCTAAAGACATTGTGTTAAAGACCTTTCATAGAGCAATATAAAGAATATCTCAGCTACTCCAACATTTCTATTACATGATTATTAAAATGCCCAGGAGGACCAAACAATATAGTGTGGATCCAGTTATCATATAAGACTTTAGAAATATTGTTAATTCCTGCCACTGATTTATGTTAATACTAATGCTAGATTACATGCTGTGGCTACTAAACAGCTACTGCATATCAATTCACACAAAGACAGTCTCTCTCCACTCTATGGGAGCAGTACTCTGCCATTATAATGAGAATCTGAATTATTTATCTCTCTTTATCCTACAGTAGTTTACTTGACCACAATCACTTTCTCCCTGTTTCTACTGCACATCAATGCATGTAAACATGACACAATAACAACCGCTGTCTTTACATATTTCAGCCACTTTAAATCACATGAAGCCAGTCAGAAGGTGGAAGCAAAAAAAAAACAAACATGTAGTGCTGAGGAATAGAAGAGTATGAGAATGCTGAAATTTCACCCCTAAACATGCATACACACACACAAGCACACACACGTACACGTCAAGTTGTCTCCAGTGTGTTTTAAATAGCAGGTACAGTTTACATCATTAACAGAGTACTACAGAAAACTTGCTGTTATCTCCTGCTGATGGCAGTTCCCACTGGTGTATGCAGCCTTTTAGGGCTGTGGATGGATGTGAACAGCTCCTCCAAGGTGTTTGCTACACATCTACTTCTGAATGGGACGCCAGGTAAAAACAGAAGCATGGGCAAAATCAACTATCGATGTACTTTGAATGTTCATGTATGAAGACTATGTCCATTTCCATCTTATTCCTAACCTGGGGCAGGGATATGACCAAACTTCCTCTACATCTGCTGGGTCATAGGGCAGTCTATTGCATATCAGTGGAAGTATTTTTAACTTGTCAGTATCACTTGTTCTGCAGTCATTAGTGCTGGCTTTATGCATTCTTTGTCAGAACACAATTTGTCTGCTTCATATGGGGCACACTTTTCAGTTGAATTCCCTGTGTGATATTTGCATGTTACAGCCCCACTGCCTGCTGGCTCAGGTTGCACTTTGGCCTTGGCTCATCAGGAGCACGGGATCCCAGCCTCAATGAATTAGTTCTGAGGGCCCTTGTAGAGACCTCCTTGGAGAAGGTTTGTTTATTTATTTTTAAAGTAAAGAAGCTCACTCTACATCTGTGACACTATTTCAGCAGCAGGATACCAGTGTACCTCATTTCTTCTTCCAAGCCATTTGCAAGCAGCTTTAAAAGTAGGATATTGTTTGTCATGGTGAAGGTCATACAAGTGGCAGTAAGAAGACATGCAGGTTCCTGTTGCATTCTGCTCTGTGACCTGGGCTCCAAGCAGAGTTAGGACACCATTTGCAACTACACACATGTTGCTTGCCATAAGGAGTTGCTGTCTGCCAATCCACCTGATGTCAGGGCTACTATGGACCAAAGGTAAGTTTGTGAGGAATACACTGGTAACAGAGGAGTATGATGTAAATGAAGGATGATCAGCTATGGAATAAGAGAAAAGATAATAATTTGTAGAAATCTGAACCGCATCTTAGCTAGTGAGGAAGATGATTAGCCTCATTCTCAGGAAATGCTGAGGAGGAGCTTGTGAATATTTTTTTGAAACTGAGAGTCCAAATGAGATTTTCTAAACAACCTGAGGTATGAATGATGAAAATCAGAAAGCCTTTTTGTGAGGTAACCTCTGTTGTCTGGAGGACACTTCCTTTCTGTAGGTTTTGGTTGCACAAAGCTTGGACTCTATCAGAGCCATTAGAGGACCTATCACTCCATTTTATCTAGACACCTTGTAACCTGTTAGTTACATGTTTGCTGAAAGGTATCTTTTTCTATTGTGCTTTTATCTGTTGCTGTTCCTTGCATTGTTTCAGTGCAATTGCCACCAGCTAAGACACATCAAGTCAAGTTCTTCCACAGCACTTGCTCTTCCAAGGTTCTCTAAGTATCTCAGTTTTCCTTGACAGCTAAGCTTATCGAGGTCGAAAGAACCATCGTACCATTTACCATCCATTTTATCTCAGTGACTCTCAGTGACTTCCAGTTTCAGCCACCATCCACTGCACTTGAGTTTCCACAAGGCAAATTGTGGAATAGATACATTTTTTTCATTTGTTTTAGTTTGCTAAGAGCAAGATGGTGGACTTTTCTCTGTCACGTTTATGACCACATACTATACAATGTCAGCAAGAGCGAGAGGGAGCAGATGAGAAAAGTTCGGAGGAGAAGACCAAGGTGGAGTTACACGCTGTGAAATAACCTTTCCTTGCCTTTCAAAACGAAAAGAGTCAAACTGTAGTGGATGTTCTGCCCGTTATTCTGTGCAGAGGCACTTGTTACGGCTGGAGATGCTGTGGTACTGTGTGCTTGTTGCTGTGAAAGTCATAGACCCTGATTTTATGCAAGACTTTATCCCAGAGACTTTATTTAGCTTGTCCTCACCCCTGCTGAGTTCTTCTCACCTGCATCTGCAACGAGCAGCCATCACTACACTATTACTCTAGAAAGGCAATGGGAGAAAAAGTGCTGAAGAAAAAAGCATGAGGCTTTGTTGTGAGAAATGACCAGTGAAAACAAAAAGAAAAACGGGAAGGGAAGGGGAAGGAACAGGAAAAGGGGGAGGAAAAAGGAGGGGTGGGGAGAGGGGTAGGGGAGGGAAGAGAAGAGAAAAGGTACGGGTTATCTCTGGTCTGAGGAAATGATCATATTTAACAGTGACGCTGACCCGTCACATCTGGCCAATAAAAACTCTTCACTCAACCAAGAATCCTATTCCACACTCTTCACTGCTATTATTGGTATGGTGCCTCAGAAGTGAGCACTCTGAATTCCAATTAGTTGTAATAATTAATCAAGCTCAGGAAAATACCCTAAAGATGGTATTTTAATTCAGGAAAACAGAAGGTCATATTTTCCATGGTATAAATTAGCCTAACTCCAAAGCCTTCAATGTTGCTGTGTGAATTTCTATTATCTAACTTACTGGCTTTGGTTACACTGATTACCATAGCAAACCCTTTCTCTTTATTGGAGTGGAAGACTAGAGATAGACTTTAACCATCATCATGCCAGTCTAAATCCAAAGTAATTCTACTGAGTCTGATGGAGTTGCACCACATTTGCAAAGTAAGAGATGATGTGAGAATTGAATCATAAAGCAAGATGACATTTAGCATCTATCAGAGTTGATTTGCCTTGTAATACCTAAAACCACTGATATTTTAGTTAGATAGGAAAATGCACTCTCAGAGTTCAATTTAACAAAGTCTAATTTCAAAAACTAAAGCCCAGTTCTCCTAATCCAAGTGACTTTAGATACATATGGGAATATCAAAACATGATTGCCCTGAAACTCAATCTTCTTCTTTTTAATTAAAGAAAGAATCCTATCTTAGTCACCTGAGAATCTCAAAGATTCTCTCAGTATTTGTCACTCAGAAAAACTTTTAAGAGATACATTACGAGGACAAGAGACAAAAGCTACTGTTGACTGTAAAGTGAATTTTAAATAAACCAAAGATGCTCTAGTAATTCAGAAAAAAAAGAGCTAATCAATCCTGATCTTCAAATCCTTCCTTCAAGAAAAAAAAAGCACCAAAAACAAAATCAAAACAAAAACTACTGCCTGAATTAATTCAAGTCAAGACTAGATCTTCAACCGATGCAAATCAGTACAGATCCACAGATATTAATGGAGCTCTCCCAGTACAGGTTAGATAAAAATCTAATTCTCAGTTGCTTTGTAATTTTTTCCATTAATCAACAGACAAAATACTGGTTTTAAGCTAATATCTGTCTTAAGCCCTCATCAGTCCTGAGATGTGGTCTCCTCTTACCTTTGCAACAGATCTGTTCTAATAACTTACTTATGAGTAACACAAATCTTCAAGAAATCAAGTTGTACAGCCTTGATAAAGTAAATATAGTTTACTACACATGACATCACGTACTCCTGGCTTTGAAGAAAAAAATGGAAAATGCTAAAGGATTAATCTTGTTCTGAAACAATTTCTGTACTGCACGGTCACATTAACAGCAAGCTAAGTAAAGTATCATGGTGATGTGGAGCTAGAAATGAGTGGCTGAGTGGCTGGAGGGTCAAGAGCTACCTAAGGCCATCCAAGTAACACCAAATTTGTCACCAAATATGAGCACATGCAATCTGCTGTGCAATCTGCTGCACTATACTAGACCAAACTTTCAAGAGCAATTCCCCAGCCTGGATTACAGACCAGAAGCAAGCAAGAGCAGACAAATGGTGGAGCTCTGGTACACTATGCCAAACCAATTAAGCAGTCAGGCTCATCGGTAAAACAATCTGGAAAGAAAACAACTCTGCGCCCTGCCTGAGTATAGCATGCAGAGACCTGGGAATGCACTGGGGCTGAAAGGAGACCCAAGCCAAATAGCAAATTGCAGTGCACTGGCTGCACTGATTTCTGTCCCCGTGGTGTCCTTGGTTTTATGGCTGCAGGGATCCCCAAAGCACTTCCTAATCACTTTCTACTAAGTGCTATGAAAATTAAACCTGTGTAACTTTTCTCTTGTTGATAGTGAAGCTTTCAAAGCTTGAGCATCTAAAAATACAACTCTGTTTTGTGCTGTATTCTTTTCTGCTTGAAAGTGTGTTTTTTGGTCATAGCGGTGGTTGAGGAAGACTGGAATGCCATTTATCTATTAACCATCGGGCTGCCATTACAAGCATTAAATGGCTTCCCAACTGCTCCAAAACTAAAAAAGTGCCAGCAAATATTTAATGCTACACAATAATAAGAAAAGTCTGGAATTGTCTCTCATTCGTTAACCTTAATCATATCAACCTGTTCACTTACATTAGCGTATCAAATGCCAAAAGCCTGCTGGGAGCCCATCCCTTTGCCAGCTGGTATGCACTGTGTTTTACCAAGGTGCCTTTTTGTATGGGAAGCAGCGAAACAACCACCACAGTGGTTTGACAAAAAACGTGGAAACCAGCAAACACATCTGGAAGTTTCTGAGAATAATCTATACTGTGTACTCATTTATTTTCCCTCATTAGGAAGAGAAACAAGAGAATGTAGCCTATGAAAATCACATTCATTGAGGATAGTGTTACTGGAGCATCATATCATGTCACTGCAGAGAAAGCCAACATACTTCCAGTTTTCACCAGGGAGAGAAGCTAACTGTTACTGAATTACATAGACAGAGAAAGAATTTTATTAACGAATGTTCATCACCTCCTGAACATGTTACGTGTTTTGCTGTACAGTGGGTTTAGTATTTTTTTCCACAGAATGTGGAAATAAACACAGTTATCTACATATGTTTATATCCTAGTGGAGGAGTGGATCATTAAGAAGGGTGCTCAAAGTGGTGCCCATGGATGGTAGATCCTAGTGGCAGAGTGGGAAAGGAGACATACTGTCAGTGGCTGGCATATGCTCCAAAACATGGGTGCAGCCACAGTCACCCTGTTCCCTGATTTCCTCTCTTTCACATAGCCATTTTGTGACTGAAGATGAACTAAATCCTGCATGAGAAACATTCACATAAAATGTGACATGGCAAAAGTGAATGCCCCTTAGTATTACAACTACATTTTATTCTCTGCGACGTAGGTGAAATTTAAAGACATGAGCTTGTTTTTACTTATTCTTGCTCTTCTGATTTTCTCTTGCCCACTGATTCGTTCTTGATCAGTGTGCCAGCATTGATTTCCCTTCTTTTGAAGTCTTTTCTCCAGGTAGGTGAAGTGAGATGTCTCATTGAGCTGAATTCTGCACTACATAAAACTGTCTTTTTCATGATGAGTCCCACACATTGTCTCAGGGGCCACACACGCAATTAAGAACAATATGAAATTTAATTAAGACAGGATAATAATAAGAGTATAAATGTCACCGTGAACTCTAGGTGAATACACCCCCTTCAGCCCCCCAGTAAATGTTCTAGGATCTGGAAAGAAAGTCAGCTGCTAATGTTCAGGCCCTGGCCACCCACCTGTGGTTTCAGCACTTGACCCCAAGTATTACGATACAGGCAGTTGGGATCCAAGGACTTCTTACAGAGTAATGCCATAATGGTCACCACGATGAGCACAGACACAACCTTTATATCCCACAGTCTACTTCTGCTCACCGTGTCCATCTTGTCAGTCTATCCCATTTGTTTCTGTGTCCACAGTGTACCCTGCAGTCTCAAATTACCCTCAGACATTGTTTGAGAATCCCAAGGAATATGAATGCAAGTAGCACTACAAGTATGTTTTGTACATCAAAACAAAAAGAGTGTTACAAAATTAAAAAAAAAAAAAAAGTATTGGAGAACTGAAAGGAAAGAAATAACTGCCTGCAGCCAACGTTTCCGTTAGGGGAAAACACTCACTTGCTAAGATCTAGATAAATCTTAGTTACAAAATCCATGTACAAAGGTAGACATCTGACATGCGGCTAAAGTATTTCCATCGCCTGGCTCCTCTTGCCTCCCCCCTCTCCCTGCGGAGCCAGTGCAGCTCTGGCAGCTCATGCTGGCTGAGAAATGGGCTTCTACTCCTTAGGCTCCATTCTTGTGTGCACGTCTTCTCATTCTCACATCTTCAATTCTGCTTGTCTCCAAGGCCGAGAAATCTGCTTTTGGAGGAAAAAAAAAAAAAAAGTGGGGAAGATCATTAGCAATTTGTTTAGAACATGAATGTCAGTGTAGTCACTTATGTCTAAGTGACAGAAAAATGTATGAGTCTTCTGACTTTCAGCAAGAGATCCAGTGTTCTAACATCAGAATAAACAATATAATTACTGTGTGTATGAAGACATATTGGTCTCCGTATAATGAGATATTCAAATCTGCTCTACTTGAATCAGATCACAGAGATATATTAAACACACATGGCAAAAGAATTCAGTGTAAGGGTAACCATGTGTTCTGCCAAGTCTTTCTATGCATGAATGGGCTGCCAGGGCACCATAGGCTACAGACAAAGTACAGGAGAGCTGTGTTCAGAGGTAAGGAAATGAGGTTGCTAAGGTATTTCCTCTTCATTCCCTCTAACATGCGAGTGTCTCCCATTTCTCTTCCTCTTTCACAGGCTGGTGCACCTCAAAAGCAATTCCACCGGAATTTACTGTAACATTACTGTATCATGGTTTCTTGCTTCACTCTAGTACTGGGTATTTATAGCACCTGGGAGTGAGCTAGCTTCTTGAGAGGGGTAGCTACTGCAAGGGCTTTTCTCAGTTTGGGTTGCAGAATTGTTTTCACAAGTTCATAGCGCTGTAGAAAACACACCTCCTTCTCCAGGATGGCTGCAGTTATTTTCAAGCCAGTCTGCTTGGACTCACTGGCTGTGCATGAGCCCAATAGGTGCTGAAGGGTGATTGACGTGTCGGGGACCTGAGGCGTGGGCCCCTTGCTGCGCCTGAGATCATGTATTGCTACATGCCATCAGTAGCAGCCATTGTCAAAGCATAAGATGTTGAGTTTTTTGGCAGTGTTATTTCAACATCCAGATACTATGAAAAACATGGGAAGATGAAAACAGTAGCTGCTTTGCTTACTTGTAGGATTGTCTAAGCATGGATACCATAGCAGATTGAGTTACGCCCAGCTGCCAAAACAGACGCGGAGAACATTTCTGCGGGTCAGAAGAAAAGTCGTAGAGGCAAAGCGTGCCGTTCCGCGGGTGGCTGAGCTGCTGCAGGGACCTCTGTGTGATGGATCAGAAAAGCGCAAATGGATTGAGGCCATGATTCCAATCTTTATCAGTCACGAGCTTTGCGGTTATGTGGGCAAGTTTCTCTGCTGAGAGTGCTGACAGGGATTTTAAAGGGGATTTTGCATTGCTTTTTCTGTTCCTGGGGCATGTGTGACATATATGCTGTATTAACCATTCACTGCGCACAGCTGCCTGCGTGCCTGCTGGCGGGTATGGGCATTTGCAGAGGATGCTTCTCTTTCCCATGTGTGACAAAGCAAAATGTTGGGGTGGTGGAAGCAAGCTGGGAAGGCATCTGGAACCCATTCCTTGCTCCTTTCTTGGCCATGGCTACATTCAGTGGAGCACTTCTCAGTTCGAGGATGGATATTTGCACAGAAAATAGGTGCTGGACTGAAAACACCCCCTCCTGAGGCTGCCAGAGAGACAAAGTTGGGAAGAGATTTATCAGGAGATGCTTGGCTGATTTTAGGAAGTGAGAACTCACTATTTCAAAGCAGAAAAGAGAATGAGACCTATCTGTCTTTTCAGTAAACCATAGCTGCCAGAGGGAAAGGTGTCAAAGAGATGTGGTTACCAAACCCAATGTCTAAGAGGCTTCAGTGGTAGCTAGGGAAGAGGATATTGGGGGTTTGGGAAGATTTAATGGGAGTTGCAAAAGCACAACAACTCTTAGAACAAAGCTCAGGCTTTGTACTTTATTTCGCTTAGAGATGAACTGCATAGTTTATTTTTGCAGAATCAATGAGGTAATGCTGCAGTTTTAGAAAAAAAAACAAACTGTGGATGGCTTTTTTGATTCATAAACTCTTTCAAGTCTATGTGAAGTTTTAAATACTGAGCTAGGATTTAGATATCTAGCTTTGTTTTTAACTCCTGTTTAACAGTTCATGCATGGAAAGCCTGAACACTGCAAGAAGCTTTTTTCAAAACACTATTCTAATAGTGAGATCAACCACTGGTGAGCTGTAATATTGAGGTCAACTCTATGCTACAGCTTCAGTGAAAGGAAGACCTACGCCATGGGTTAGTATGAAAGTTCCCCACTCTGGCTTTTAAAAAAGCAGATGTAGTAACATTTAGTAGAGAAACCAACACAATGGTAGATTTCTTCTTTCCAGAGCACGAGGTTGCCTCTTAGTTTCACCAAATCTATCTTAAAAGGATGTGGAAAATCAAAAAAGAGATGGATAAGCAGATAGTTAGGCTGGATAGATACACTGACTTCATCAGACAATGTTAGTCTGCCTAAAAACTGCCTTTCATCATTATGAGAGTCAGCTCATATCCTCACTCTGTGGAAGTGGTTAGCTTTTAATTCATTCAAGAGATGCTATCAAAACAGAGGGAGGCATTTTTTACAATCCCCGAATCAAAATAATACTGCTAAACAATACATAATTCATATCTCTTCAGAATTCTGAATGTGGCCAGAAATAAATAGCTGTGCAGGCATTTAAGAGATATTCTCGTAGAAAAATGTAATTAATTGGTGTTATCCACAAATTATTTCTTTGAAGGGGGGAGCCTGCATTGCTTTAATTGCAAGTAATTCTCAAAATCATGCAGCTCATAAATTGTGCAGGCTAGACAGCGATTATGCATCAATACACTAATCTATCACCTTCATTATTTTAGTCATCTGGGTGTGATCATCAAACTTTGGAGAGTAACCCAGACACCGAACCAGACATAGCTCATGCTTCCATTCTTTCCAAGTCAGTTTGTTTTAAAAGAAAAATTCTGCATTGGTGATGCAAATTTCAAAGCTTTTGTTTAAAATGGAGACAGTAAATTAGATTAAATTCCCCTTTGTGTGTTATTAGGCAGTGACAAGGAAAAGGATGTTCTTGTGCCTACATGCTGGCATGGGGGACTTGGGACCCCCTTGATATTTCTGAATTCTGTCAGAGGCTCTCTTTGTGGACTGGGAGGGGGTTTCACTTTTTGTGCTTTGTTCAGACTGTCTAGCAAGCAGACTGGGAGTTGGCTGCTGAAGATCAGGAACTCCTTTCTCTCTCCATGCCAGACACCAGAGTGGTGATAATGCTGATGCCAAACACTCTCAGGTGCTTGCCATCAGGGAAGGAGAATGACTTAACCTCCTTTCAGCTCAATAATGAAGGGAGCCTTAAACCGTTAGCGTATGTACAGCTTTGAACTTCAACTATTTAAAATAATTTTTAAAAAAAGTAGCTAACTACTCGCAATTTATTATTACTGTCATTGCTTTTATCATTACTAGATGGAAATAGAGCTGAGTTTGTTATTAGCTGAGACAATGCTCATCCCAATCTTTAGCTTTCCGTACCTGAAGTACCATACAAATGCTCATGTAGAGCAGAGTTAAGCAGAGGATTAAGTGCTGTCCTGCATAAAGATGGCTTAAGTACATGTTTCCTGAAGCAGGGCATAAGCTGGCATTTTACTACTGCTTCTGCAGTACTGCTTTTTCTACCTCATTAAAATGAGAGGATGCTTGCATAAATTCCTCATATTGACACACAAGACTATGCCTGTCTCCCTGAGAATTTGGAGATTTCTCTCCTTCTCCCCCAAATTAATAAGTGCTGTCACCTGCATCGCTAAACACCAATTCACTGCTTACCGCTAACAAGACCTCCACGTAATGTAGCTAACAGTAGTATTTCAAAAATAGAGCTCTCCTGTTTCCAGCATGTCTGACAAGAATACATTAGAGGCACCAGTCCCTGGCACTAATATTTTGTTTTCTCTTTTATGCAAAAAGGAAGAAATCTAAAGCACTGAAATTTTCCTTGAAAGTAAGGTAAATGTGAATGCACTAATTTCTCTTCCCATCCTGTGCCCTCCCTTTCAATGCTCTCTAGCTGGAGGGAGAATTCTAAAAGTAAGCTGACATCAGAAACATATCAATTTGGGTGAAAAACTAAAATGATCTTTTTCTTACTGATTTTCATTTAAAAACAATCAGGCAGTAAAAAAATTTTTAATTTCATTTGGGACTGTGCTTATCAATTCACAGATGTAAATACATCGTATATCAGTAATACTGAAACAAAGCCATCGTATCTGTTATCTGGGCCAAGGCCACTAACACTGGTACAACAGAAATTCAATATTAGTAAAATCTAGGTATTCCCCATCTCAAAGGGCGTAGCAGAGCAAAACACATTTTTGTATTCTTGAATGAATTGCAAGAATACTTCTGTAGGTTGTGGGATGGGCTTTTGTCACTAACTTTAGACATTTGTCCTGTATGTATTAATACCTCAGGTAGATTCTTTGGATGCCTGCAGTGTGGATGTCCCCTCCCCAGAGGCTTTCAAGGACAGGTTGCATTGGCCTTTGAGCAGCTTGGTCTAGTAGGAGATGTCCCTACAATGGAAGTTGGAACAAGAAGGTCTTTAAGATCCCTTCCAACCAAATGGTTCTGTGATTCCATGATTCCGTCATCAACAGAGTGAAATCATTATTTTGAAGACTCAGTTATCTGGCCAAATGTAGATGCCAGCCCTAGAAGATAATGAACCTCCTAGAAATGTCCATTTCTCTGTAGTGACTTCAAAAGGATCCTGAAGCTATCTGAAATGGAAACATCTACTTTTCATTAAATGAGTTCCAGGATGCTAGGTGCTCAGATCCATCTTCAGACTTCAAAAATCCGCTCAGCTTCTCCCGCTGGGATCAAACTTCATCCACTTGCATTCATTTTATTTGGATGTCTTCTATTAGAAAACAACTGATTTATGCTTTTGCCCCTGTGAGAATTACAGTTGAGGATGACAAAGCTTTTTTTTTTTTTTTTTTTTTGCCATCTGTTTTTTTTTGCACTTCTGTTTAGGCTGCTTGTGATTTTATTCAGTTTTCCCCAGCATGAGGAGCAGATTTGAATAATCTTAGAAATGAATTTAATTCTAGATCAGGTTTAGTGCAGTCCCAACGAAAAACATCTGAAAGGCATCTACTGACCAACAAGGAGACTAGACTGATTCTCATAAGTGTGCTGCCATGAAACCAGCCAAGACAGCACTGTAATTCAGTAATAGTAGATCAATTTCAGTCAAATCCATTGACAGTAGTTGAGAATGCAGATGTAAAATTGTTTCATTTCTTATCCACCTGAGAAATTAAACATGTTATAGGAAAGAAGGGAATATCCAAACAGCACATTTGTATTTTTTCCCACATTTTTTTGGTGTTGCTGTCATGTGAAGAAACAGAAAATGTTGCCTCATTTTCTCTATGGTTTATATGGGATTTGAAGTAGGATCTTTTGTCTTTTTCAATGTCTGCTCTCAGCCCAGCCCTGCATTCAGATAAAAGCAGACCATTTATAAAAAAATAAAACAGCAAAATAAATGGAGTAACAGAACTTTCTGAAAAGCCTGTTTACGACTTGCTGCATCTGCTTACTCAGATTTGATTCAGTCTCTTTATACATGTTTCTACTCAGCTTTTTAGCAGGATTTCCATGTATGTGGCTTTCGTGCACCTGGTAGCCCTAAGACACTGCACAAACCTTGCAGAAGTAGCTGAGATAAATTTTTATAAGGTAAAAGGAGAACAGAGCAACCCCAGTCTGAAGTTTCCCTCTTGTCTGTTTTCTTAAGTAAGAATCTAAATGCCGTTTGAAAAAGTTGTGCTCTTTAATGAGCAGTTCACTTTATAAATAATAAGGTTGTATCCATTTTCTTTTACGAAGTTAGTCATCTTTTGACTATTCCATCTGCTTCTAGATCATGTAGTAATAAGAAATAAAGGCATTTTATGGATCTGATTTTCCAAACACTTACCTCACTGTACAGCAGAAGTAACTCCCCTGCAGTCATTAGGTCTGATTTCTCTCATACTTCATTCTTGCCTGGCTTCCAAAAAACTGGGGTGTGGGGAGTGGAGGAGGATCTGGACTGGGCAGATCTTTTGTCCTTCTCGTTCTTGGGCTGCTTTTAGCTGTGTTTACCCTACCAGCTCTAGGGGGATTATGGTGACCCTGGAGAACAGCTGGAACATAAGAACCACTCATGGTTGTATATCATTCCTTTCCCAGGACACTGAGGTGTCCTCTAAAAGAGAGCCTGGAAAAAAGTTCCAGCAAGCAGCAGTGATATCATTTTCACACAGGCCAGTTGCACAGGTGAGAGGGATGTACGGATTGGTCTGTGCCCTTGCAGTGTCTCTCCTCAGCCTTGTGCAGCTCTGTCATCCTCTGGGATCACACTGCTGGGAAATAGGATCAATTAAGAGCACTTTCAAGCCTTAGAGAAGGCCCTTTTAACTTACGTAAATGTTTTGCAGTTACATTAAGTCTTATTGTGAAGAAATAAACTCTGCACTTTGAAATTGGGACAATTTTGGTTTGTCATCTTTTGTGTTCATAGTTATTAAAGAAAGAAGTTTGACCCTTCACAAAAGTGTTAGTTTGCTGGAAAAAAAAAAGCTGCAGTGAAGTGACACTTTGATTATAATTAAAAACTTTTCAGTTGATTTAACAGTTCACTTTAGGCATTTTTGGGGCTGTGGAAATGGCAGTGCTTTCAAGTTAATGAACATTGTATGATTGCTAATGAAATCCACATCCACATACATCCACATATATACGCGGTCTTTATGCTATGCATATATCCATCTACATACATATATGCTACTTTTAGGTTTATTTAAAAAGAAATCAAATGGGAGGGAAAGCACATTTTTCAAATGTGTCTCTAATTGTCTTTTGTGCGTGTTCTGTAGATCATTACTGTTTACAAACCTCGCTTGGAATGGCTTTGCAGTGATAGAGGGGTAACATATCTTCATTGTTTATAAAATGACAGCTCCTAATGGACCATATTAGCTTTAACACAAACTATTAAATCCTTTTCATTAAATTATTCTGTGCTCTATTTTGGAATCTTGTTAGCTCTGGGAAGTAGGTGCAAACTCCTAAGGAAACTTGAGCACACATTGAGACTATTATAGATAATGTTTATTAAATAAGCCTCTGAGGATGTTTTTCTTGGGTTGCTCTCAAGCATTTTGAAGGAGTCATGTTCCATGTTTGAGGTCCCATGTTTCTTCCTCTTAAACTATGAGCAGCTGTAGCACATGACCTACTTCTGTAGAACCCTGTAATGATTTCCTTCCTTCAGTGGCTTCAGGAGTCCCTCTTCTGCCCTGTGAAAAAAGGGACAAATATTTTAATCCAAGCAAAATGCTAAAGCAGGTTTTGTTGGTTTCAGGGAAGAAACTCAATACAGCTACATCACCGAGTGTAGGCCTCAAATTGGAACCATCTGGTCCGCAGAAGCACCATGAGATCTTTGGGGAAGGCATGGATATTTTTGCCTTGGGCTGTAACGCATACACCTGCAGAAAGGGTAGACATGTTGGCAGACAAGCCGGACTCGTACAGGAATACAAGCCTACTCTCACAGTGCCGTGGCAGTGCTGGAGCTTGGAAATTACACTGACATGTTTAATAAACGCAGTCACTGTGCTGCACGCTCTCTGGGTAGCAAATGTTCAGCTATGCTCTCACATACGTTAATTCAGGCAGGAGCCATGCCAGGACCCACGCCTTTTAGCCCCCTCGCACTGACAGCCCCTTTGAAGGCAAAATGAGGACAAGGGAAGGAAGACAGCAAGCACAAAAACAAGCATTACATCTTAAGGCTGCCGCTTGCAAGAGGAAGCCTTATGTGATATTCATGTGAACTGGATTAGACTGAGGAGAGATTCTTGTTGGTAAATATTACAGGTCTTTGGGAATGTGTAAAGCTAAAAGAAGGCAGGCAATGTCGTGATCTAAAACCGTCCATCCACCTCCACGGGAGGTTTGTAATGTATCAGGATGGGGAGCACATGGACAGTGAGGTCTCACTCGGGCTCTGAAACTGTCAGGAAGAAGCAGCATCCTAACCCAGCCAGAAAATGCTAATGCACATCACAGAAGCAGGAGGACACGCATCTTCTGTCTGGCAAGCTGCTAAACAATTAGGAGTGCAGGTTTTCACAGGCCTTTGCATGGTGCCTGGGTTTCTGTCTGCAGCCTGGTGGGTGGCAGTGTGAAAGATCAGAGCGTGACATTTGCACATTCGTGGTCTGTAGTTGCATGCACTGATTTGCACCTGCAAATGTGTGCCCTGGTCCTACGGGTGCTCTTCAGACGTAGATCCCAGTGGTCCCTCAGGACTCAAAGGTTAAAGCCTGTGTTGATAGACATCAATTCCGTGCTATTATCTTTTGAGCAGAGTAGTGTACACGGCATTCTCAGCAGAATTTTGGGTGTTATAAAGTGTTGCTGCATCATGAGGCAGACAAGTCACAAGAGAGCAATTTTTCCTCAGTCTTCTCCCTCCCCATATAAAAAGTGCTGCAAAAGTACTCCCACTGGGAAAGTTTACATCCAGAATCATAGAATGGTTTGGGTTAGAAGGGACCTTTAAGATCACCTAGTTCCAACCCCCCTGCTACAAGCAGGGACACCTCCCTCTAGACCAGGTTGCTCAAAGCCCCATCTAGCCTGGCTTTGAATGCTTCCAGGGAGGGGGAATACACAACCTCACTGGGCAACCCGTTCCAGCGTCTCACCACCCTCACAGTAAAGAATTCCCTCCTCATATCTAGTCTAAATCTACCCTCTTCCAGTTTAAAGCTGCTTCCCCTCATCCTGTCGCTCCTGCCCTTATAAAATTTCCTCCCCAGCTTTCCTGTAGGCCCCTTCAGGTACAGGAAGACCACTGTAAGGTCTCCTTGGATCCTTCTCTTCTCCAGGCTGAAGAGCTCCAGCTCTCTCAGCTTGTCCCTGTAGGGGAGGTGCTCCAGCCCTCTGCTCATCTTTGTGGCCCTCCTCTTCCCCAACAGCTCCTTGCCCTTCTTGTGTTGGGGGCCCCAGAACTGGATGCAGTACTCTTGGTGGGGTCTTAGGAGAGCAGAGGAGAGGGGCAGAATCACTTCCCTCAACCTGCTGGTCACACTTCTGTTGTTGCAACCCAGGATATGGTTGACCTTCTGGGCTGCAGGTGCACATTGCTGACTCATGTTGAATGTTTCACTGACACTCCCCAGACCTTCTCCTCAGGGCTGCTCCCAAGCCATTCTCTGCCCAACCTGCATAGGCACTTGGGATAACTTCCTTCTGCATCTTCCCATACCCCCACAGAACTCCAAGGAGAACATTTGGATCCATCATTTCTTTCAGGGTGCTCTGTATTGCTACCACCTGGAGCCATGGGCGTGGGCTATCCCAGCAGTGAGTTGGAGAATAAATGCACAGCATCAGCACAGAGTGAGACCAGAATATTTTTTTCTAAGATCTACTGAGATATGGTGATTTTGTGGACAGTGGAAATAAATGTAATAGGAAAAAAAAGTCAAGCTACGCTAAGGATAGCTTAGTACTCATCTCAGTCCTGTCTGATTTTGGAAAAAAAATCCGATGTTATGTACTGACATGTAAAATGAATGCGATACAGTACGTGTTTCTGGAGGCAAACATCCTCCTGTAATCATATCTGAGGTGTTTTGCTTTGTTCCCATCACCTTGCTGTACTCCTGACTGCTGCCCCTGCAGCTGGGATAGCGCTGCCAAATACACAGCTCCAAAAGTCTCCAGCCCTGCTTCAGCAGCAAGATGGGAGTTAATGAGGCTCAACACACTTCCTAGCAAACTTTATAGGGGAAACCCCTCGAGTGAGAGCAGGAAATCCATCCTGTAAGCATTACAATGCGGTCTTAGTTCCTCAGCTAGAAACCAAAGAAAATACTGATATTTTCCAAAATATCAAACAAAATATGGAGGGTACCCCAGCTATATTTCCCTTTGGTTCAGAGTAGCTATTTTTCATTTCAGTGCTGCTTTGATTTTTGAAATAATTAATTATATACTTTAATAATATACAGCCAGATTCTGCTGCCTCTATTTGCTGTGAGTGTGCGTAAGCAACCCAACTGACTCTAGGAAAAAAGTGCTGTTTACCATGAAGAAGACTGAAAGAATCAGCCCCTTCCTAAAAGCCTTCTGAAAGATGGGGAGAAGCAGAAGGACCCGTGTTTCAACAAGTGCATTTTGACAAACTGCCTTGCAATCTCA
Source organism: Lagopus leucura (assembly GCF_019238085.1). Classification (NCBI taxonomy): domain Eukaryota; kingdom Metazoa; phylum Chordata; class Aves; order Galliformes; family Phasianidae; genus Lagopus; species Lagopus leucura. The sequence goes on along the minus strand of NW_024962262.1, from coordinate 45,347,352 downwards.
ACCAGAAAATGGGAGGCAGACTGCAGCCTTTCTGAATGCTGAAATCCTCCCCCCGCAATACACACACGGGGAAGAACATCAGAAAAGGAAATCTTTACGAGGGAAAAGCAAACGCAGCTGCGAACCTGGGAGGCCAGGTAATAGGATATGTGAGCACATAACATGAAAAACACTTTTCCTGAGCAAGTTTTCCAGATTCCCCTTTACCCCCCGTCCTGGAATAGCAGTCCCCTCAGCACGCTTTGCCATGTGCACCAAGCCTGGGTTGCAGAGGCAAACTGCAGCTCTGCTCCCAGACGCGCCCTCTCTCCACTCCACACAGCCATCACTGCAGGCGTGCTGCAGGGCTGGGGGCAGGAGGAGGAGGAAGGGTTTCGTGCACAGGTCCCATCCCCACACACAGTCAGGATACAGCCAGAACCTGCATCCAAACCCATGAGCCAGGCAGCATGCTGGGCTCTGTGGTTTAGATGCAGTCCAATTGCCACTGGAGGAAGCACACATCTGCAGTTTGCAGGAATAGAGGTTTTTATAAGACGCTGTTCCCTTACCATCAGTAAAGCCAATAGAGAGCTCTTTCTCCTCTGGAGCTTTGGGCCGAGGAGTTCACGCAGCCTCCTTTGAGACTGACAGGGTTCCAGCTATTGATTTTCCTGACTTGTTCGTCAGTTAATATTTACCATAAACATCTCGATGAGAAAATTCAAAAGAGAAATGGCATTTTCAAAACAGCAGAAGCTGGGGAGATAACAAACCAGACACAACCTTAAACAAGATATTTTGAAAAGCATTAAGACTTCCTTGCTTCTTTTTTAATTAGTGGCAAAAAGAAAATATGAATAGAAAAAAAAACCAACAAAACAACAGAAGGGTGATACGCTGTTTTTATTATTGAGTTCATTACTGTGATTATTTTGGGAGAGCAGATATTTTTCTCTTAATCCATGAGCCAAAATGAGCTCTTCGGAGGCTGAATTAAAAACATCTTAAAACAACGTAGGAGAGATGGCTTTGGTAGAACACTCCATCTGGCTCAGCTACAGCCAGGTGCCTCATTCCCCAGAGCAGGCCGAACTCCTTTCCCCGCTGGGGTCACCGTGCTTCCCTGGAAATGGCAGCAAAAGCATCCCCCTGCCCCAGCCCCTGCCTGGGGAGAGCAGCTGACAACTTCACCGTCAGCGAGGGCAGAGCATGAAAGAAAACACACAGCCGACGGAAAAACGCAGTGCACACAGCAGGGAATAATATTTCATTTGTGTGGCGGCCGCCCTGCGCTGGCAGAGTGAATAGAGCAGGTTACACTGCCATGAATATGGCACTGTTTATAAATACGAGCCCCGCTGCCCGGGGACGTGCATGGGGAGTGCTGGGCACACGCGAGGTCACCGCGCCGCCTTTTATGATTTACATAAATCACATCAGGCCCATGAAGCGAGCTATTCAGCCTCCCCCTGCCAGCCTGGAAACAGGTAGGAACTGTTAATGGGCCCACCATGTCTCTTGAAACACATCAGGGTGTGTGCGTGCATCCAGCCCAAACACCTCTCACTTCCCCCAGAGGAGCAGAAAAGAAGCCAGAAAGTGGGTGCTGGAGAAGCTGGGGAGGTAAACTTGGCTTTAGTCTTTGCCTCCACAGTAGAAATTATCCTGCTGAAGGTGATGGTGGAGAAAACACTGCATCGTCACAGCCTTCTGGGCCACTCCTCCTGTGATTTCCCAAGTGCATTGCAAATTCTGATTTTTTGCCAGAGGAATCAATACTGTGTGATGAAACAGAAGCCCCTTGGTGAGTGGGCTTGCACCTGAGTGCCTGTGGTTTGGGGCTGGAGTTGAAGGCAAAGCAGGGACGGAAGTAGGTGAACAAACTTCTGCCAATTTTTTTCTGGTTCCTTGGATGCTCCACGTCTCTGGATCATGTAGAACAGCAATAAGCCTAAAGCCGCAGCTCAGGACATGAGTAGCAGAGACTATTTCCTTTTCCTTGCTACTTAACAGCCCTGTATCGCTGTAGGGTTGTCCTATTTTTGGAGGACAGGAGTCCCTTCAGAACCAATTTGCCCAGCTCCTGAGACAGACGATGGCATCAGGGTAGGCACCTGAAACACTGTGAAACATTGAGGATCTGGCTCGCAATCTTTAACTCTGCCCAAATTTCAGCTTAGTAACATGTAATTATGTAAAATAATTGTAAAAATGACAATTACACATGAATCGTGTATAATTATGCAGAAGAAATGTAAAAAATATACAAGCGCACAAAATCCTTATGATACATTGATGGTATATGGACATGTACTATTCACTACTCTTAAATGCGAGTTGATTTAGAAATATGACTTTGACCACAAATCAACTGTGTGCTGTGTGATTCCTGTTGATCTACAGCTGTGACACTTTCTCAGAGAAGAACAGATGTAAATATCACAGAAAATTGGGAAGTGTTCTGGGAAATGTTTTTCACTGAAAAATGTGGTTTTGTCAAAATCAAAGCCTTGGGGAGGAGGGGATTTTTTTTTTTAATGAATATGCCATATTCACACACAATTGAGAAATGTTTTTAAAATGATCAAAATATTCTCTTTCTGTACTTTCAAAAGAAAAGATGTAATTTTTAGGCTGGAAGTAAGCTTCTGTTTTGAAATCTAAGTAAATTTACTCTAAAAATGTCAAAAACAAAAACACTTAAGTCAAAACACTTCAAAGCTTACCAAAGGCAAACTTTTCAGAATGAGGTTCTTTCAGATCCAAATTTTGTATTTCATTCTTTACCCATTCTTTTTCCCCCAAAGATTTCCACTTTTGGGGCCAATCCAAGTCAGAAAAAGTTTTTGCAACTTTGCAAAATAAGAGCAGAAAACCATTTCCTTTCACTTCTTCTAGTCTGTAGAGATGTATTTCCAGCAGACTACAGACCAATACATTACAAATTCTGTCATCTGCTTCAGAGAAGCTCTATCAAGCTGGAAAGGAGAAGATGTGGCTCTCCAGTCAGATCACCTCTGCTCTGCTGCCCTAGTCTCTGATATCATAGTTTGGACATCAGGAATGGTTTTTTTCCAAAAGACAACTGAGAGGTGCCGTGGTGCTGTTGGCATCACTTTGAGAAGGCATGGCAGTGTGGTCCCTCCATTGAAAGGGTGGCCTTCGTCTCCTGATCCAGTTGAGGTCTTGGCTCAGAGAAAGCCACAGACCTCTTCTTACTTGAAGTGAAGCCTTGACTGAAAACCAGAAGATTTGTGGCACTTTTTGTTGTTTTGTTTGTTTGTTTGTTTATTTTTTTTATACCGTTTCCTCCTGATGGTGATTTCTTTTCAGGGGTAATTAATGCTAAGCACTGGTTTGTTAAATTTAATGGCAATTTCAGCTGTAGGTAGCATCAAGTCAGGGACAATTTCATTCACAGGGCGGCCTTTATTTCATGCTTCCTTCTCAAGACCAACTTTTTTTGAAATAACACGCCCCATGTTTCTGTGGCCCTGATCTCACAGCCACACAGGAAGGACATCCCACACAGCCAGCATCCTGCTGGGAACTAAGTGGTTTCAAGGGGAGGCTGAGGTCCTGAAGAAAGGGCTGGGACTTTCTGTGCATGCCAGGCTCAACATGGGGTGGACATCTGGCACTCTGCATCTTTCACTCTTCCTTCTTCACAGAAAAAGTAGTTGCAGGACTTGCTTGCAGGACCTCGAAAGGAAAGAGCTTCCCGAGCTTCCTTAAGGCTCGGGTTTTATATTACCAGGTAAATTTCCTTTTAGTTTTTTTTGCATGGAGCGAGAGTGACATTCTGTGGCCAGTCAGATTTATGGCAGCTTGCTCATGCTGCCTTTTCTCCCTCCCATGAATGCCTCGGAGTATAAACCATTCTACGATAACCTCTTGTTTTGTTTGTGGCTTCTATCACGCTTTCTGAGAAATGAAACCAGAGGAATTCTTACATGCATTTATGTGGCATAAGATCCTCAGGGACTGCTTTGCCATGAATCCTTGACAAATTCAGATGGCTATGTACTGATTATTATTTTATGAGAGCAATGCCTGATTGTAATGTAAGTAACCAGGAACACGGGAAGCATAAAACATAGCCTTCGGGCTCCATGCTATCTGGTTCAGCCTACTGCACTTGGAAGGGATGAGGAAGCCATATTCCAAAACCCCATAAAAATCACGCAGAGAGCTGTTTAAAGAAAAAGCAGTGGGCTTTTTAGGTACTTATGTGCTCAGATAACCCACCAACTCCACTAAATTGACCCCATTTAGTTGTAAACAGAATATTACACTTAGTTTAGTGGTAAAACACCAGACAGTCCATGCTGAGGAGAGAACACCACACGAGGAGCAAAACTGATCACAAGTACCCACAAAAGGGACAATGTGGGTGGGAAAAAATGCCATCCTTCCCCCACAGCATTTGTCAGTGATCCAGAGTCAAAACCCAGCTCAGACACGTGGCACCAAAAGCAACCTGCCTGGTTTAAGTGGCAGAGAGCAGGCACTGGAGTTTATGTTGTTCTTCTGTTTATTAAAAACGGATGGGAGCACTTGACAGAAAAATCAAACTTCTGGCCATGCCTCATTAATCTCTGTTGTATCTGTCAGATATGTGTGTCTAGAGTTTCAATGAGGCTCTAGAATTGAGATTGCTGCTGAGCTCTGTAGTTTTCTCTAACTTCGAATGAGGAGAAACGCTGCCAGTCACTGCTGGCTTGTGAGCTAGCGCATTTCTGCAGCCCTTTGCTTTGGGTCTCTTCCTGTGCCAGCCTGCAGGCCTGGTGTAGGAACAGCGAGAACCTTCCCTTCATCACAGCCTGGGTTAGGGCCGCATCCCAGTGATGGGTGCTCCTTCATGCCCATGTCCCTCCTGCAGGCCCAGATGCTGCAGGCAGTGGAGCTACTCCAGTGTAAAACCAGCATAAGTGATGGGCTCAGCAGGAGGGAGGAGAATACGGTATGAAACAATTAGCTGCAGATGGTAAAGGAATCTCGTTTTCTGGAAGTACAAATTTTGCCTGGAGATCCTCCTATATATCTTGGATTTGTCAAAGCCATAATGACTTGAACATTTGGAGGGGGCACGGCCCACTGCAGGGCTAGATGTGAAGGACATGTGCGTCATGTCCTTCCCTGTGATGGGAAGGACAGAGCATGTGCGTCAGTCCCAAATGTGTCTGTCTCTCTGTCTCACCTCTGTGTCAGTCTTGCAGCCCACAGCTGTGGGAGGAGCAGAGCTAGGCAGGGGGCTCACCTCTTACCTCCCCTTGTGCCTAGCAGAAAGGAGCAAGGAGGGCAAGTGCACCCATGCACTGCAGCACAACACCTGACAAGACCCCTCTCACAACCAGTTGTATGGTTTGACCTGTGGAGACACGGAATGACCTATTAGATCTTAATGCACAAAGTGGACCCAGCTGTCTGCTCATCTGCCTGCTATGTGGCAGGCTTTTCTAATCCTAAGTGCAAATTCCCATTGCCATCACGTGAGCTCCTAATACTTAGAATATGCTTCCAGTGGTGTTTTAGGAGTGTGGATTACTGGGCCACATGATCTGCTCATTCTTGCAGATGTGAGCAGCTACATTAGCTGGTATCACTCACTGTTGCTCAGAGAAGCCTGTGCAGCTATATATATTTGTAGCATATCTGAAGCTTCTCCGTATTTAACACCTTATTAGTATTTTTTTTTTTTCAATAAAGCATAAGTGATGTAGGAGCTATTTGCCACAGTCACATCAGCCCTTAAGCCCAGATCCTTTAAGCTATTCAAGTACTTATACACACATATACCTACATGGAAGCGTTTCAGATGTCTCAGTGGGTTGGATTACCAGCTTCCTTAGTGGTTTGTTCCCAGTTCCACTTTCCCAGCAGTTGCTTAAGTTGTTCCTTCGGGATTTAGATACTGAGGTGACAGGTACCAAAAATGCACAATAGACGGATGACATGTACAAGATATAGATGGGTGTTTGAACACCATGGAATGCAGGATCAATCTTAGCTGAGTAACAGCTGAGGAAAAGGCCACGTGCATCTCCTAGCCACCAACAGCCCCGGAGTAAATCTCCAGGCAGTAAGTGCAGACAGGGGGCCATGAGGGTATGACATCTCTCATGCTGATTCACAAGGCACAGGGAAAATCCTCATTTAAATCAGTTTTTTTGGGGACCTGAGCTGCACTAGTGACCCTCTCAACCACAGGTCATCATGGACGTAACTGGGAAATGAGGGGACTTTAGCAAGGGGTTGGACTATATGATTTCCAGAGATTCCTTTCAACCCTTATGATTCTCTGATCCTGCGATTCTGTGACTCTCATATCAATCTGCTAGAAATACAAGTTTGTTTGGTTGAAATAGAGTAGGGGGAGTGAGTGAGGGGGTAGAGAATGATTTAATGGATAGTAATGATGGAGCTGTAATCTATCCTATAGAAAAATGATGCAAGCATTGTTAAGAAGTCAATAGCTGGGCATTCTTTTTGGGCTGTATCACTTCCTAACTGCACGTCTAATGATCATGGAGTCATCATGGAATGGCTTGGGTTGGAAGAGACCTTAAAAATCATCCAGCTCCTACTCCACACTATGAGCAGGGCTATCCCCCACCAGATCAGGCTGCCCAGGGCCCTATCCAACTTGGCCTTGAGCACCTCCAGGGATGCCCAGTTTCTCTGTGTGAGTGCCTCACCACTCTCTGAGTAAAGAACTTTCTCCCAGTACCTAATCTAGATCTCCTCTCTTTTAATTTAAAACCATTCCCCCTGTTTGAACTCCTAACTCTAGGAGACTGAGCACACAGAGATCTGGGACTCCCTTACTGCGTGGTATGGCAACAATACTGCTTTTCTTCCTGTAAAGACTTTATGTCTCTTTGGAAAGATTCAGGAACAGTCACTGTGCCTACTAACTTCATGGTTTTTTTTCTGTTCTCTACTACTTGTTCTTTTTGTTTCTTTTTTTTTTTTTTTCTCTCATGCATTTGCTACTTGAATAAAGTAAAAAGCTGTTTTCAAGTGTGTAAATATACAATAATGGTAACAGTAAGTTACCAGTAGTTTGCTGTGAGGGTAAGTGCAAATGTTTTAATGCTTAGTGAACAGTATGGATGAAGATATTCTCTGCTTTGAACTGCAAAACCAGAAAGGACTACAAAACATTTTGTTACACCAGACATTGTGTCACTGAATAAAGAATCTTTTGTGAACAGAATGCTAAAAAACCCAATGATATTATATTCAGTTACACTGAAAATGCAACCTTTCTCCCTACATCTCTGCTTCTACCATTAGCGTACAAAGCTCCTCTTCTTACCACAGAATATATCAACTGCAGGTCTCCAGTTAACTCATGTGTGAAATGTGCTTGATACCAAATGAATGGATGATCATAAAAACAGCGTTCTTTTTTTCCTGGAAACACAAACCAGTGGTGATACATATTGCTTCTGTTTTCAGCCAAAGGCTATAGTATCAGATGGCTAACACAACTGTAACAGCTAACTGCATCTGGATTAAGAAAAAAATAAAAAAAGGATGGTGTGAGCTAATCTTTAAAAAATGCCAGATAACTTTTATCTCCTTAAATCACATTCGTGCTGAGCGTATTTCCTGCTCACGCCATCCTAGGACTGCTCAAACATGCCTCAGACAAGTTCATTAAACATCATTAAACTGAACAAAAGGTAAGTAACCGCCTTTGCTAAGCCAAAGGTCAGCTTTTGGGATATAATCCAGGATCCATGGAAGGCAATGGAAGATGTCTCACTGATTTCTATGGCCTTTGAACTAGAAGCCTAGTAGTTATTTCTCCTTGTCTGCATCTATTATCGTTTTAGACAAAACTTACGCTGGTTAAGGAAAAGAACAGAGAAGATGACTTGTCTCTTTGTATGAACTGACCGGGCTTCCCACACTTAAGTGCATTTTTTCATAGAAGTAAAGATGTTTGGGCAACTGCGTTTGGCTAGCTATGTAATCTGAATACTGAACAGACAGAGAAGAAATACATCTTTTCATTGTATATGATTATCACACAGCCAAAACAACAAATCAAAAGGAGATCCAAGGCTTAGCTACAGATGCTTGCACTGCAGCAGTCAGGTATCATTCATTTCAAATTAGTTTTAATCCAGTATCTTTGAGAATTAGATACAAATGAAATGCATGCTCTGGGATGAGTTGTTGGAAGCATTTTGACTTTGTGAACAGCAAGAACAAAATCTGTGGGTGATAAACTAGGTATAGGCTTCTGAAAGACACTGTTACTCCACAACTGTAACAGACGACCAAATGATTTTCCAAGTGCTGGCTGTTGGGCTGGTTTTCTTGTCTTCCCCCTTCCATTTATTTCCTGTAATGGTAGCAGTGCAGCTTAAAAATGCCAGGATTTCCCTCCATAATATTTGTCACAATGTCTCAGACACTCTATGGGAAAAATCTCACAATTATCTAGCAAGAATCTGCTCAGAGTTTTGTAATGTTAAAATGTCGCAACCATTCTAGTATTTTTGATGCAGGAACACTACTAAATTGCATGAATGACACAACCAGAATGGAAGAAAGAATGGCCTTGCAATGCCTTGTGCTCTTTCTTGAATGTTGGTGGGTTTATTTGTTTAATCTTCCTCCAGCAAACAAAAAAGTGACTCAGCTTCAAAATGCTGAGAACGGAGAGAAGTGTAGTAGTAAAAGATTCAGTTCAAATCTATTTTCTCAGAATATAGGTCAATGGTTTGAGATCAACAGCATCAAATCACAGCCTGGATGAAGTAGATGCTGCTTCATCTGAGAATGAGCTCCTAAAAAGCACTGTGAAGGGAAGCTTTAACTTTTCTCATTGACCAGAGGCCATTATAACAGTGAGAAAGTGTGACCTGACCCTCCTCAGCCTTCACGCCCATCTGTTCCTGGGAACACACTGTGCAGTGCTTTGGGTCGGAAAGGCACCTGAACTTGCCCTCTTCTCGTCCACCAGCAGCCTGAAGATCCAGCAAAGGAAATGGCAGACTGTCTACCACAGAAGGAAATACTGCCGTTGCCTAAGACCATCTGGCCCCAGTATGATGTCTTATATTTGCATCTGGAACACACATTGTGCTGCAAGATGAGGTGCTGCACCAACAAACCACAAAAGATAAAGCTGGAGCCATCAGTGGGAACATGGATGTTGATAAGGAAATGCAGAGAAAGTCAGCCAACATTGTTTAACATCATGGTCAGGAGCTCTGGTGCACCTGTTGTCTGATTGCTGTCATGTGTGTTGCAGGCAACAGGGCGCTTTCAAAGCAGGGAATGACATAAGTTTGCAGATATCTGATGGGAATTCCTCCCAAGTGGAAGCTTAAAGAAAAGGCTTAGAGTGCTTATTTGGAAGTGTGATAGGTGTGCAGGAACTATGTCTTCATGTGGCAATTAGGTGCAAGATTCAAATAAAGGCAGAGGTGACGGGTTGATTAGGAATAGACAGCGAACATCCAGGAAAATCTAAGCAAGCAGTTCACATCAGCTGCAATCACTGAATCACAGAATCAATACAGGCACCGAGGTGGGAGCTTGAAAAGAGAATAAAAAAATACAATCCATCTGCAAACTAAAGAGTATTTTTCAGTAGCAACGAAAACAGACTTGAGTGACACTCAACTTTCCATCATTTGGTTGTCATGCTTGCATGAGTATTATCTGAACATCCTTTACCTTCTCAAGCCTGGAAGAGACCCTCAGAAATCCCTCAGTGGTCATGTAGGAGTTACTGGAATTAAAACCCTACAGATAGGTACTTTCTATTGAAGATTTTAGTGTCAGCGGTCTCTAAGCACAACTGTTAGTCTACAGAGATGTCTACGTTATGTGAATTTTCTAAATTTTGAAAGATCTTGACTTTGACTTAATAGCCCTCGTGTTGTTCCCCAGGTCTTCATACCTCTGGGTTACACGTAGGCGTAGACATAACAACATGCAAATTCAATGTAAAGGTGTTGTACAGATTTCAATCCCATGTATGGAAAAGTGTGAATATATTTCTACATGTCTGTTTGGGCACATATTTTTAGACAAAGAAACTGACAGACAGGAAGATAAAAATAATCACCCACATACTGAATGTTACAAATATTCTAATGCCAGTGAAGTTGTCTGCATTTCCATAAAAACATATTTTTGTTTGCTGATTCATAACTTTTTCTTTCCCAAAAACATTAGTTAGTTTGCTTGTTTCTTGAGTCTCTGAACAAGCACAGCATAACTGCCTTTCATGTCCAATATCTGCCATTGACTTTGCTTTCAAACATGAAGTTTCCTAGACATCAAAACAAAGCGTTCTGCACATGTTTAAGAGCTCTGCTTTCATACGTCACAAGCTAGGCAGTTAATTCCCACATATTTCAGTGCTCTGCTAATCCTGAAGAAAGCCACACTTGTCTAAGCCCAAAGGGACTCGTAATCTGTGATTCCTTTTTTTTCCATGGGAGTTACGAATTGATCAGACTATAGATATTCAGCCACAGCATACAAAAAAGTGCAACATACAAAGGGCCAGAAAAAGAGAAGAATGAAGAAGGAATCTCATTCTGTCACCAGTGACAACAGGAATTCCACGGGCAGGTAAAGCAGCCATTACTTCTGTTTTCTGCCCTGCCCATGCACTTTATCCTCATTGTATGGTACTTTATAGTCCCTGGGTTGCTGTGACAAAACCTTGACTACACCTTCAATTCTGACTTGGAAAAAGTGGGTCAGAATGCATGTGTAACAGATAATATGTTGTAACTACAGAAGGAATAAAAAATGCAGAACACACTTGTGCATTATAATCCCATTAAAACCCTCTAAAACCCTAACTTTGGAATTTCCTGCTGTTATTTTAACCTTACGATGGTTTTAGCATTATATTAGAAGTCTTCTGCATAATGCTCAGGTTGAGCTCAGCAAACACAGCAGGAACTGAAATATAGGTGTCTGTGTTTAGTAGCTTTGACCTCTGCTGTCCAACACTACATATGTTGGTCAGGGGAGATGCACTCCATTCCAGCAAGTGTTATATTAATATTTTTGTTGATTGTTTGCCAAACTACCCCCGTCTCCCCACTTTCTTTCAGAGCATAAAAAGAAGGTCAACAAACCTGAATGATGGTGGATTTAAGCGTTCCTGGACTCAAACTTAAATGATAAGACCTATTTTGAGCATTAAGACACATATGCATCTGCAGAGGATGGGAGTGAGGTAAAGAAAATATATGCAGCATGGGTGTTAAGGAGAGAAAAACAGTGTCGGCTTTGCTGGTTAGTATTTGGTGCCCTCTTCTGCACTCATGCATATTTTTAAAGTTCTTTACAACTAGAGAGGAGCATCTGTCTGTCATTCACTTGTACATAGTTGTGCTTTGCTCATAGGTGCAAGGGGTCATCCTAGCAGATGTCAGCCATCATGGGGATGGGAAAAATAGAATTTCTTTTAGGTGAGAGGAATGAATTCGTTAATATTGTTGAGATGGAGAGGCTGTGAATAGAAATTAAAAAATATTTAACTGAGATTTCTTTTATGATGCCTAAATTATTATATTAATAAAAGTAAATGGTATTTTGACTGTGACTGAATAAGAAACATACCATGTATATGCAGTATATAATCAGTTTAATCACATGCTGAATCCAGGACAATCTCATCCCAACATGTTGTGAAATTACAAATAACATATAGCGCACACAATTCTTCACAGTAATTTAAATGTCACTTTGCTAAATGAACTTGAAGACAGATTTGCACTTCTTGAATGTGGAATCATTTTAATATTAATTTCTATTTTTTCCATTACTGAAAGATAATGTTATGCTAGAATTTCACATACTTAAATCCAAAAGGCTCACTTATTCTGCTCTCAGCTTTTGAATTTCAAAAGTACCAAATCAATGGGAAAGCTTGCTAACTACCTTTATTTTTTCACCATGATGCAGAAAGCTTTGCAAACATCTTACAGCAATGCTCTACCAGTGTGCCACAGTTTGCACAGCTTTTGCTTTCTATACAAGTATTATTTTGAAGAGAGATAATATAAAGATTATCATCATGTCAGGTCATATCTCCTCTGCTAAGAACTGAAGAGAGCAATATTTAAACCTTAGATGTTATGAACAGAACAAGACTCAGCTCCCAGTTTATCAGTACACCTGAGCCCCTGACAGGGGGCAGGGGTGATCAGAAACATTGTCTGAGCAAGAAGCAGAGGAACGTGGTCTGGTTTTACTCTTACAGGTACGCCTGCATTCCTTCTTACTGATGGTTGACTTCATGAGAAGAAATCCATCTGACATTTTAAAATTTACTTCCTTGGATACATGGGTTTGAGCAGCTGCTGCTAACCTCCCCTACAGTTTTGAAGCCAGTTTGTTTTCAGTCAGGCTAAACCTTAGAGCCAAAACTGTCAAACTTGGGTGACTACATTCCACATAGAGACAGCAAAGCCTGATTCTTGAGGATGAAAAACATGCAGAGTTTGCATCCACTCAGCATCTCCAAAACTCAGGCTGTCCATTTCAGTGAATAAAAAATGCATTCAGTTCCCCAAACATAGATTTCCATTAGAAAAGGCTGGCTAGTGCTTTTTGTTTACTTTGGCAATGAACTGCCAGACTTACTGACCTGTTCTGCAAACTGAAACTTTCTTTTTTGTCTCTTTTTTTCTTTTCACTCTGGGAAAGGAATGGTATGTGTTCAAAGTCATTGCTAGTGTATGTATGCCAGAGGATAGGTAGAGTGGGGAGTGCTTACAGCACTTTGTTTTTTGTAATGTGTCATACTTCTACATCACGTGGAGCTGACCTTCCAGCAAAAGGACTAGTCAGAAGGTCACTGAAATATGGAGTTGCCCTTTGCTTGTATTTGGATAACTCTGATGGATAAAACATTGTTCAGCATTATTCAGGAATGACATCAAATGTTCTGCCTCCATACACACACACACACATACACACAAAAAAAAGCAGTCTAGACTGAGAGGAGGCTTTTGACATCCTGGGTTTGTTCTCAATTTTACTAAAAAAAATAAAAAAATAAAAAAATACCACAGTGAATTCATTATTAATGAAGGCATTTAAAAATGCTAAGCCAAAGCTGCAGTTAGAACTCAAACAACAATGAAATACCAGTGGAAAGAAGGACATTTGCCTACTTTTACCACCCGACCTGCAGCTTTTGAAGGTGATTAACTATTGTATGCTCTAATATTAAAAGGATTTTTAAAAGTCATTTTATTGAGAAGATTTCTGATTTAAAGAGGTGCTTCAGAAAGTAATCAGCTGTTTTACTACTCAGTTGAGATAGCTATTTCTCTCTCATGTAAGCTCAAGTAATATTCATATCGGTATAAGCAATGTTATGGCATACAATCTCAGAATAAACTGTGTGGAAAGCAGCTTCTAACATCGCATCATCTACATAGTAAAAATACACACCACAAATAGAACATACAAAGAGAACAAACATATCACAAGTAAACTCCCTGGGAGAAACAAGCTTTATCACTACATCATAATCATGTTCCTCTAACCTAATATAACTAAAATAACTCTGATGAGTCAGTTAAGAAGATGATTTGAGCATGAAAACACTTTGGATGTCTTCTTCAGTGTCGTACTCTCTGAACTCCAGATCAACTGCCTTGGCCTTAAAGCTGCTTGCCCACTGTCAGGGTGCATCAACTAAAAGGAGCAGGACTTGAATCAGAAGTCATTTCTTTAAAGAGGAGCTGCCTGGCAGTAGGTGAATTTCAGAGGAGCTGGACTTGCTCTGCACCCATTTGTTTATCGAGGCATCTTTTAGTTGAGTCCACCCTTACAGATTTAAGAAGCCTGAAAACAAGGTTCTGAAAAAGCTCTGTTTTATCTCTAACCATCACCTAACACAACAAGCAGCTAGCAACTTCCTCAATTCAGAGATCCTGAGGAAGCCACTCCAATCTACTAAGCTGGCTCAGCATCAAGCCATCAAAACACCATCAGCTATACTGTAAAATCGCACTGCTAGAATAGCTCATGGCACAGTTTTGGTCTGTGCCAACAAGACCTTTGCCAAGCATAGTTCAAGAATTAGCACAGCACTGGCAGATGTTTTCTGCAGATGTTTTGGATGTGGTGGCTCTTTGCTGAACAGTGGAGACTCTACACAGTTGTAAGCCACTTTGTGACAGCTAGCCTCAGCACCAGAAAAGTCATGGGATGTTTGGCAACCACTGCCTACAAAGTTGGATTCGATGATCCTTATGGGGCCCTTCTAACTGAGATTATTCTGCGATTCTCTGATTCTGTACCACTGCTTAAGGATCTGCCAACTGAAGGTCTGCTCGGACTTTGCAGAAATTCAGGGTCAGGTGTGAGAAGATGTTCACCAAAGGTCTGGAGACACTGAGAAGGTGGATGCAAGTCGCACCATGTTCCTTGCTCTAAGACAGCCAGGGGACTTTGACATGCCCCTGGAGAACAATTCCAGGGTGCTGGTGTTATTCTGAATTATTTATTGACGAAAGTAATGTAAGAGGTTTTGGGTTTGTTTTTTTTTTGGTGGCTTCCAGAATTGCAAGTGAAATCACCATGGAGCATGGGTTTGCAGGCAATATGGAAAACAAAAGGATCTTCCCATCAAGGTGCTCATTTCAGTAGTTGCAATATCCTGCTGCTGTCTCAACTTCAGCTAAAGAAATATATGTTTGATAACAAGCATACACTGTGGCCCAAAGAAAATAGAATTATGTGCATTAGTGCTACGCAATAAACCTCCTGGATTCCTTGTATTTAATTAATCATTGCATAGGGAATCTTTTATTTTAACATCAAGCTACTCCTTAACTATTAGAGCTCGATCTCTGGAGAGAAATATCACTAATTATCATAATTACCTTATAGTTCAGCTTCTGGAAATTTTGTATTATACATTTAACTTTTGGCATTATAAAATGTGAAGTGCAAAGTACACTTGATGTGCCTTTCTGGACAACTTAACACTAATACAGTCTACTTCTTAGCTTTGCACAATTTTTGTACTTCTAACATGGAATTACACAAACCCTACTCAATCTTCTCTGTTACCAGACGAAGGAAAAACATATGTTTGTTTCAAAAACACATACTTTAAATCATTCCTTTTGTATGGTAAACATCCCAAAACTGTATTCTCCATTTTAAGAAAAAATCCCAATGAAATTCCTTTGTCATCATTAACATGTAATTTGGTGAAGTCTTTTTTCAGTGCTGATCTACAAGAACATCTCAAACAAAAATCTTCTGTCTACAGAAACTTGGCTGATTTTCTCATTGTTTATTTTTGAGAGGTAGGAGATATTTCTCTCTCAGTGGCACTGCCATACCAAGACTGCTCCCAGAAATAATAAGGTATTACATGCTTTCCAAGTGATAATGAGTTCTCTGCAACTGCTTAGTGATAGCCTACTTGGTGAATGAAATATTCAATAAATTCATTTCATGAGTATACTTACTTTCTTATGTTTCTTTCATAAGTTTTTCCAGATATTTACTTGAGGAAAGATAAGAAAAAATAATTGTTCAACATTTTAAGATATTTCTGCCACTTGGATTGCATTTCTGAATTAAATATAATTCCTCTGTATTTTGTACTTATGACATTAAAAGTTTTGAAACTCTGATTAAGCAACCAACTGTGCATTCAAGAAGTTGTTTCCGTGCATTTATGAACAAGAGATTTTCCTTTAAGTCTCATTTACTGTGTACTCATTATCTGTGTTTCAGATACACAGTAAATCTATACCCACTTTTTATCTTCTACCTCTATGTTCTAATCCTTTGTAGTTTCCTTTCTTGCCATAGGCATCCATGCTATCATCATCTCCATCCATATTTTGGAGTTGTCACTTAAGAGAAAGCCTACTTTGTTAACTTCCTGTTATACTTTATTCAGATCTGATTCTTTTCTTTGTGTATATCCAACTTCATTTCTTTCAACAGCAAATGCTTTAAATATTAACTAAAAGACAGAAATCCTCATTGTTTTGTGTTGGAATTACTTGTAATGTACTATGTCACTGCAATAGAATAAATCTAAAAAACAGATTTTGATCTAAATCAAGAAAATCTATCCTAAATAATACCATGACAGTTTGTTATTATAGAGTGAGAATACTGCTGTGTCACAAAAGATTCTAGATTTTTCCGAAGACAAATAAAACAGTAGTATTAAAAATAAGAGATGGAATATGGAAAAAGGTTCAAGAATTTGGATTCACTTTCAGCTACCCAAAACACCCAAAATATTCCAACAATCTCATACTCATAAAATCCGAAGTATAAATGAAAGTTTAAGGAGAAGTTATTTAGGAAAGGTGAATCATCTTCTTAAAAAGCTGATTTTGATTCTTTAAAAACATTTGACTTCCATCTGATATAAATTAAGAAACAAGCACAGAATAGGTATAAAAGAGAGGATATTAATTTCAATTTTTATTCTTGTATTTGATTTATGGTTATAATCTTGGGTTAGAATAAGCGAGCATTGAATATGTTGGTGTAAACAGCACATTTTTTAGTGGGATGTTTTCCAGAAAATTATAGAAAACAGTATTCCAAATAAGACCATGAGTGCTGAACTTCTCTTCACACATTTGAAGCAACCTCAGTTTGTGTGGTTCTCTTCTGAACTTTCCATTCTAAGTGTGCCTCCTAGGTCTTAATTGTATTATCTTCATGAAGAATTGCTTGAAAATAAGCAATTCAAATAAAATGGATCAATTTTCAAATGTCAACCACTTCACTATTTTTACTCATTTTGATTGTATAACTTGACTGCTAATGCTTTTAACCATATATGGAAGATAAGACAGATTAGGCACATTGAGTATGAAATCCTGAATCCTTTTAGAAGTCACTTGTGAAAAGACACAGAAGATCTGATGATACAGGTAAATGCAATGAATCCAAAGCACATCTTGAAAAATGAAACAGTGTCTTCTAACGCCATGCATGTAAGCTAGTTTAAGCAACTCTACTGAGCTCATCAATGAGATCACCATTGGCTACAGAATCATAGAATCACAAGGTTGGAAACGACCTACAAGATTATCTAGTCCAACCATCCTCCTATCACCATTATTACCCTCTAAGCTACTAAACCATATCTTGTAGCTCCTCATTCAGACGTGTCTTGAACACTGCCAGGGACAGCGACTCCACCACCTCTCTGAGCAGCCATTCCAGTGCCTGATCACTCTCTGAGAGAAAAAGCTTTTCCTTATGTCTAACCTAAACCTCCTTTGGTACAACCTGTGGCCATTTCCTCGGGTCCTGTTTGTTGCCTGGGAGAAGAGGCCAAACCCTTCCTCATCACAGCATCCTTTCAGGAAGTTGTAGAGCGCGATGAGGTCTGCACTGAGCCTCCTCTTCTCCAGACTAAACAGATTATGATGTGATGAATATTTAAGTGACAGGTGAAACACATTTTTTCCCCTTGAATAAGGTTAAAGATTCTGAAAATATTTTCAAATTTACAGCTGATAATTCTTAAACCTTCTGGGCTAATAGTGCTGTCACATCTTGCAGTGTATGCAACCTGAAAACGTAACTCAAAGATAACAGAAAAAGTTATGGTAACAAATAATGAAAGGTACTGTAAGGAAAGCTATTCTCTGGTGGCATTTTGACACAGTAATAATAGCATCAGCTCTGACTAGAGAGCACTAAGAAAAACAAAGTTTTGAAACTATACAGTATGTTCATATATGAGATAAATTAATAACTCTTTTTCGAGAGGAAGAAAAATTAGAAAAGGAAGAAAAAGAGGAAGAAGAATAAGTTAAATGTTATATCTCTAAAAACACTACAGCTTAACACATTGGTTTTCCAGTCTTTAGATCTGTGAATCTGCTAACTTATTTCAGCAGAAGAGTGTAAAAACCCCTCTCAGTAAACCTCCACAAATAATTAAGGTAACAATTAAACTATGTATCACTTGCAGAAATTTTCAAAGTCAATGTGGCAAAACCACATTTTGTTTTCCCAAGTCCGGTCTTCACTTTGAGGCTCCCTGCTTGAAAGTTACCAAAAGACGTTCAAAAAGTGACCAGAGCACTATCCTGATGTAGAAATACTTTACCAAATAATTCCTTATTTTACACCATACTCTCCAGTGTATTGCCCACTGAAAGAAATAGAACTGGGACAAAGCCCCTCACCAGAGAGTTTTCTAACTTTTAAGTTAAGCTCAGAATTTCTAAACCCCAGCAAAAACTCCTGATAAAACCCCTGTTTGTTTCTGGTTGTTTTTTTTTCAGTTTGTTTGTTTGTTTAAGTCTATCCAGAAAACTAGCACACACAGTCCACTTAATGGGGGACAGTGATGTCCTCTCCCAGGAGATATTTAACAAGCTTTTTCATGTTGCTTTGCCTTTTACCTAAGTAAACTGAAATGGTTAAATCTGATTTATTTTAACCATATTTTATATTTCAGTACAGTTTGACCTTTGCATGTAACTTATTATAAATGACTGGGTAGGCTTGACCAAAGAGACAAAATGTCTGGTATACTTTAAAATAAGCTGAAGCCTACTTACCTCTGCAAGGTTCAGGATAATTTGCTGCCAGCCAACCATGTTCAGTCGGGTTTTGACAGCTCATTATAAATGGCACGTGAGATATGTCATCAACATGTAAGTAAATCAGCCAGTTTGTGACTATGCCCACAGAAGTTGCAGAGTCCTTTCTCTTTCCCCCAAGCTCTTGCAAACTTTCTCTCCCATTTTGCCTCCTGTTTTATAAGAGAACTATCATAATCTGAGAAATACATTTGCTGCAGATGTTCAGATGTAGGCCAATATACGTATTAGACTATCATGTGTAAGGAGATGATGATTCATGCAGTTCCTACTGATACTTATAATCATCTCAAATGCACATGCTATTTTATGGGTTAGCTCCTGACTGCACCATTTGTCCTCTTAAGTTGAAATCCCCAAGCAACTTTAGTAGACAGTGGCTGATAGTTTCTCAAGGCTAGTGTACAATGCCTGGAGGCCCTCCTATTAAATGCCAGCCCCACTCATGAAGAGCAGAGCACTGCTTCAGGCTAGCTCTTGCACACGTGTGAACACTGAAGAAGCTTCCCGTGCTTGCTTCCCCCTTCAGACCTACGCAAAGAAGGTTACTGCAGACAAAGCTCTTGTGTGGGACTAATACAGGAAGCATCTTTTTCAGGTGTTCTGCTGGCTGGTTCATCATCTGCTGGCACCCATATCACAGACTGCAGGTAGTGCCTCATTGCTGTAATAACAGAGAAGCCAAAAACAAGCCAGCAGTTCCTTTGAGGAACACCTGTGGAGGACATCTGTATTAAGTTAGACACTTGTTTTTGCTGGACATTTTATAGCCTTCACATTACATAAAACATTATATTCTACCTGAAACACTGTAACAGGTACAAAAAAACATTTATTCTCTTACTTAGTTGTCTAGCATAAGGGAAAGCTAATGACACCAATGTCATTAACTGGATTCAATACAGACACATAAACTGATATTTTCTGGGAAGAAAACTACAGCAGAAAACTGACCAGATTATCTTCTTCATTATTTGAATATAGTGGTCCGAATGTAGCAGCAGTACTTGGTGCTTTTTTTCTTCTTTAATCCAGATTCAGCTTTCAGGTGAATACAGTCTCTTGCCAGATCAGTTTGTGGCCAAGGTGATGATGTCCTCAACAACCTGACCTCCTTGGCAGGGCTAACAGCGTGTAGAAGCACGGTGCTCCATGGGATAGCCTGTGGGCACCAACTGCTGCTCTGCACCTGCACCCTGCATGAATTTCAATTCAGCAGGAAAAATGTGAAGCTGTAGGAAGACAAATGCCAGCCTTAAAATCAAGATGGCACTTGCAGTCTGACAAAGACGTATATGGAGTTCACAACCTCAAATAGCATCCATAAACCATATACAGCTGAATTGCCGGCATCGTCCCAGGAGGGAACACTGTAAGATGCATTTTCTGGTTATCTGGTGAGGTAGGCAGGACTTACAGTGTCTACTCCCTATCTATAGAAGAATCTTGGGAAGTATGTACGATTTGAGAAATCACTGCTTTCTTCCGTTTATTCTGAGTATATGCACACAGAAAATATGTACTTAGAAAAATCACTAATGGAAAGTTACTGAGAAGGCTCAGTAATGGGAATAACAATACATTTCTATGTGATTAAGAGATAAAACTACTATGTCTATGGAGCAAAGAGATTATTTATATTTCTGATTCTATTTCAGGCTGCTCCATCCAGCATCATAGCTCAGGGAAAGTCTAACCAGAGCTGATGCGATCCAAGCAAGGTCACTCAATCTCTAGGCCAGTGTAAGGCCTCCTTTATTCAGCAGTACAGACATAACTTATGGATCTAATGTCAGCTCTGACCCTAAGCTGCTTCTAGAATCAGTAGTGACATTTGTCTAAAAGCTCTGATGCAAGCCTTAGTTGAAAGCACAGCTCTAAGTGATTCTAATATTGAAAGACTGAATCAGCAACAGTGATAAACATATGGAGGCAAAGCTTATGGTAGACAAATGACAAAGACATTACAGAGTCTAAAAGCGCTTGCCAACTAAAAATAGGCCCAGACACTGTATTTGGATCTCTTTGGGCTGATTCTGGCATCCATGTGGAATAAAACTGTCTTCAAATGCCTCCAAATTACATCCATACAAATTCTCCTACTTTCTGAGAGCTGTTTGCAGATTCAATGGGGGTTACTCAAGCACATAAATTATGGTAGAGCTGGAACATAGCGATGCAGAAAGGAATGCTCCCCAAAAAGCTTTGCAGTGCTCAAAGATAGACATAAGCCATGAAGGGAAAAATATATAAAAAGAATACTATCACTTGGACTTTGAAGAAAAGATGAAACAGATGTGGAGCTGTGATACAAACTGTGATGAAGTCAGTGGGATTAGGGCAGAATCTTTTTTGATGAAGAAGGAATGCTGTCCAAAGGAACAAACCAGAGGCACAGAATTACAAGAAATAATCTCTGGTGATGTCATACTTACTGCTTCTGTGCTCACTGCAAAGCATTCTTGCAATAAAATGAAATATGATCCAACTGTATTTGGTGTTTTCATGTAAATTTTATTTTTATATTCAATAAATACTATTGGAATAATGACTCTTGAAACCTCTCACAACAGGCTTGATTGACAGCTCCTTAAGTGCTGTGTCTTTTATAGCATAACGTAATTGACAACCCTTAGGTAGCTGGCACATGCAGTCTACAAATTGGAGTGTGATCAGTCTGCATTTGAAGAAATCTAGGTACAATGAAGTAGTTGCTCTTATTATTCATTTTTAAAAGTAAAATTAATGTGTTTTCATTTAAGAAAGCATGATTTCTGAATATATCAGCTTTAAGCCTTTCAATAGTGATGAAAAAGATTAATGCAAAACAATTTCATTGTCAAAAAGCACACAGATGCCATAAAATATTGGGAAATTACTTAACTGGAACAGAACTAAAATACTGCTGAATTATCTGCATTTTTAACATGCATTTTGTTGTGGTTTTTTTTTGTTGTTGTTGTTTTGTTTTGTTTTGTTTTTTCCCCAAACACATATCAATTATCTTCTGAAACATGAGGATTTCTGTCAAGCCATGGTTCTCCTCTCCAGTGCTCTCCGTAGCCAAAACTCAAGCCGTTGTTGAATTCCAAGTGACCAGACCTGGGTTTTTCTAAACTTCCTGGCTCCAAGGAGAAGTCAGAAGTTGCCACTGGTTAAGATCCAAGTGGATGCTTTGCCTAGCACCCTCTGTCACCCAACTGCTTGATCTCTGGACAAGCCAAAGTACTCATCGACTAAGGAAGAAAACAACAGGTGAAAGAACAAAAAATTTTTTCTAAGAACTTCAGAAATCGAAAGCAAATCTACTTTTTTATTTCAGTGCAGCAGAAGTGAAAACAGTAACATAGTCAGACATCTCTTCAGAAGCACATTTAGATTACAGGATCCCAAAAAGTCTTATTTCTCCTACGACTATTTCTTTGGTCTTCTAAATCATAGAGTCCCTTACGTTCTGTCACAGGCTACCTTGCTTCACGCATAACAGCATCCTCAAATTACTTTCGTGCCCACATTATCTAGCCCCAAAACAAAATTAGCTGATGCTGTGCAAGCAGCAGTTACCAGTTGCATGATTGTAAGAGTACAATCAACAAGGTATGATAAAGTTCACTACTTGAACAAATTCCCAGAGTTGAGCATTGCCCATCCAGGCTCAGAAAGACATTCCTGACACAAAGAGACTAAAGATTCACAGAGGGCTTAGCAAAACATCAGCATAGTTTGCATGGATTAGGTAAGCATCTACAGTATGTCAACTAAATATAGAGATAGATAGAGAAACCCTTTGGAATTAGTCTTGGGTAAGTAGATTAAACATGGTTTTCTTGCATTTCTCCTAAGCGCTGTCTTAATAAACTTGACAGAGGGCTGGGAATGCAGAAGTTGAGCACGTAAGTAACTTCCACAACTTCATTTTTATCTTTCAGTGGCTGGTGCTAAGAGTTGATTTTGAGCCGGTAAACACAAACTCATGTCATCCGATTAGGAGTGGCAAGCCTTATATCAGAAGGAATCCTTCTGGAACACAAGCCATGCCCACCTCAAAAGTCCATTTCCTTCAAAATACCACAAGCAATAACCAATAATTACCTTTACCAGTAACCTGGACTTCTGGAGAAGTGTCTTCCACAAATAAAAAGTTCAGGTAAGCTCCTTGGCAGCAGTGGGATGGTTGGAAAAATACCTGACTCAAGGATTTCAAAGCAATTTCTGCAAAAGTTTCTTATACTGAAGGTGCAGTTTCTAAGGTTTGACCAGTCAAAAGAAACACAACACAGTCCTTGTCATTAAATACTTGACTCCACATATACTGAGGTCTCTTCATCTAATGAATTGTTTTACATTTGTGAGAACAATTTTACAACCTCAGACTAAAACAGTGAACCATATCTAGACTCTCATGTGCTTGAAAGCGTGTTTTTTACTTGGACTGCAGTAGTATTTGGTTTTATTTCCCCATAGGCATAGGAGTAGGTGGACTTAAGGTAAGGAGGGAGCTGGATTGACATCAACTAGCTACAAAGTACAGGTAGCCAATATTGTATAGGCGTCAGTGCTCTTTGGATTTTACTGACAATTAATTGCACGTAGAGAATTAAAGCAGTTCACTCCAGTGGTGTTTTGCTTCTAGGCAGCTGGCAGAGAGGTGATGATTATTTAGCTAGGTGAGGACTGAGGCATTTCTCCATCCCCAAGCAGAGCCAAGAAAGGGGGCAACAGGTGGCAGATGAGACTTGCTATGAACCTTCAAAAGGCTGCACTACCCTACCCTTCAGATCCTTCAGGGGATCAAGTAGGACTGTGACCCCAACCCAACTTCATTTTAGTCTCATTTGGAGAAACAGCTGCTTACCAAGTGCAATCCATATGCACTGTGTGAATGAGAGCTGGCTGCTGTTCCCAGTGCTTGGTCAGCTGTGCATGGAAGAGAGCCATTTCACTGCTTCCCTTTGGTTCAGTATTCATAGTAGTTGCTTATACATATCCATGTCAATAAAAATACTGAAGTTGTCATTTTCATGGCTGGTGACCTAGGGAATAAATACACCTTTCCAGTTGGTTTCTCCTTGACCTCCCTGCATGAGCAATTTCCCTTGCCCACTGCCAGTTTTCTTATACTCTCTTTTAAATCCCTGGGAAGAAATCATACTTACAATCGAGTAGGAGGATGCAAAAGCTGACAGTGGATATGAAAAAACAAAGCTGGAAAAGCTGGGATTTGCTTCCAGAACACCCTCTCAAATAGTGAGTGCGAAAGTCTAGAAATTAACATTTATTTTTTTTTTTAATAAGGATTTTAATTCATTTCCACTTTCCCTGTGGCATAAAACACAACCACCAAAATCCAATCACTCGGAGGTGCATACATATGTACCCCATGGATATGATGAAATAAAGCCTTTGGCTATAGTTTCCATGAGCAGTAGGGTTGCACCAGACCTGCTACAACTTTCAGCACCGCCTGCTCCACCAGGAATCTGATGATGTCCATCTCACGGAACACGCGCACCCGCTGCCTGCCATTGACCCAGTCACAACCTTAAAGGTTAAACGAACCATAAACCATTTCCTAACCCCCAGCTGCCCCTCCTCTGTCAGCTCCATGCTGTTCCCTCGGGCCCTGTCGCTGTCACAGAGAGCAGAACCCAAAGCTGAGCACACTCCAGCCGCTCCACGTTCATACAACAAGCACCGCACACCCGAAGCCCCACCCCCCATCTTCCTCTCAGCGCTCCTCAGCACCGCCCGCTCACGGCGCGAAACAGCGCGCAGGCGCAGCCCCGCCTCATCCTTCCCGCCAATCGCCGGCTGTGGGGCCTACTGTGGGCTGCGGCGCACCGGGCCGTCCTGTCTCCCGGCGGCCGGTATGGCGGCGGGGCGCGTGTTGCGACTGGGCGGCCGATGGAGCTTGGCGTCGGGCGGGCCCAGCGCCCAGGTGAGAGCCGCCCGGGCACTGCGTGGCGGCCGAAGGGGAGCGGGAAGCCTGAGCCGCGCGGGATCCTGCGTGCGTTCGCCCCGCTGAGAGGCTCGGGAGCTGCAGGGGTTGGTTGCAGTGCAGCCGCTTCCGCCGGGCTGCGTTTGGTTTTCGTCGTGAAGTTAAAAGTGCAGGGGAGGCTTGGTATAGCGTGTGTGGGGACAGAAGTAGCGGGGCTGGGCTGTAGCCCACAGCCATCCACAGAAACAGAGCAGTGTGAGAGTTGCGGGTAATTAACAAACGATATTACGTTTGGTAAGCGGATGAGTGGTTATGGAATCTCCGAATCCCCGCAGTGTGGAGGGAATTGCTCTCCAGAAATGAGGTTGCTCCTGTTTGAGCAGAACCAACCACCTGTTCTGGTAGATGCTGGCTTTCAGCTGCTGTCAGTGCAGCGGGCAGCTGTGGTGTTGCAGCAGTGCTGGATATATGCATTCCAGCAGTGGCCAACAAATTTGTTCAAAGGCAGCCTGCTAACAGTCCCAAGCGACTAACTGTGTGAGCTGAGGATCTGTTTGGTGACTGAACGAAACCCTGAGTAGCAAGAAATTGATGTAGTAAGTAAATCAGAGGTAATGCTGGAGGGAGCAATTGGAACTATTTAATACTGCTGAATTGCGGATGAGCATTATGTATTAGGAATGAAGACCTGGGTGGTTCCTTGTGCAGCAGGCAGAAATACACTGAAGTTGCCCAAGGACTGAGAAAAAAGCTGAAAAAGTCCTAGTGCTTGATCATAGTGCATAGAGCATTTGGAGGAGTTTGCCTGGTTTTGGTTATCCTACGTCACAGTTATGACTGACAGTGGTGTGGCATTTCTGGGCAGGCACCTGTGAGCTGAGAAATAGTCTTGAAGAAGTGACTGTAGAAGACAGGGCTGGAAGGGGTCTTCTCTGATGACCTGTCTAATTCTCTCTGCCAAAGGTGGGATCTGTACCTGAGCTCACAGCTATAAACTTATCATCCTGTTTGCAAATGTCTGACCTAAAGGGTGCAAAAGGAACTAAGGAGACATGGGGCACAGGCAGTTTGAAAGATTCTTATGCTGTTAATCTAAAGAACAGTTTGGTGAGGATGTTCAGAGTGTGAAGCATTTACGTGAGTACGGAAAGCACCTCATGGAACTCAAGAAAATTGCAGTGAACACTGTCAAGAATCTGTACTGAAAAATGGTCTTACTTTGTTTCTATCATTCCTGTTGTGGTTGTGTAGGTTTTTTTTTTTGTAGTAGAAGAGTTCAGAATACCATGTGGGCTCTTGCTTTTGATTGGGTCTGGTATTGTGTGTGAATTTCTGTGGTTCGTGTATGTACTCGTATCAGAAATATGATACCACTTTGTCCTGCCAGCAGAGAACGTAAAACCAGATTGGGTGACACTGTGTGTATAAGAGCAAATCTCCAGCATGGTCTGGCTTCAAGAAATGGCTGGGCATGAAGCAGACATTGGTTGTAACACTGTGGATGTTAGGCTGCTTATCAAACTGTGCTTGAGAAATGGTTTGTCATAGCATATTGGCCTCAGTATTTTGGGAGATTTTGTAGCTGCATGCTAAGAATGGAGTAGCTTTCTGTGCAGTTGCTAGCCGAGATAGAGTTGAAAAGCCTACTGGTATTTTATAGTTTATACCTGAAATCCACTAGATCTAAATCTTTGCCCCCATTACGCAGGTTTGATATTTACCCTGCATCTCTACATTTATTTTATACATATATTTTAATAATACATATTATATAAATATATATAAATACAATATATATATATAAATATGTAAATACAAATACATTTATTTTATAATATACAGTACAAGCAAAGCCTAATACATAGATTTGGTCAAATAAGCAAAAGAAGTAGATTCTGTGGGTGGGAGAGATGTGGTTTTAGTTACCTTGAAGAGAGAATTCAGTTAGGGAGAAGTTTCTTCTGATTAAATACTTTGGCAAGTCTTTTATTAAAGTAATATAAAATTACTTCAGCGTGTTTAATGATATCTTGTGATACTTCCTGATGTGTTTCACAAAATGCTTATTAAAACACAAACCTGATACTGATTTCTCTATTTAATTTGAAGGCCAACTGGAATCTGAGACTTTGTAAATGTCATTTAACTAAATGAATTAAAACACTTTGTAAAACATCACACTTGATAGCAAAAAGCTCACATACCCATTCTGTATGATAACTACATATTGCATGCTTTGTTTTGTGCAAGACTGAGTGAAGGACTGCTGTTTGCATCTTTCTTGACTATGCGACCAGTAGCTGGAGCAGTAGACACAGGGCAGCTCTATTCCTGCATGTTGTTGTGGTTATACAGCTCTAACTGTGCATCTGTCAAACCCCAAGACATTTATCCTCGTGTTCAGATGGAATCTCCTGTGTTCCGGTTTCTGCCCGTTGTCCCTTGTTTGGTTGCTGGGCCACAAGGTAGAGCCTGGCCCCATCCACTCGATACCTGCCCTTTAGATATTTATAAGCGTCAATAAGATGCCTTCTATCCCGGGTCTCTCAGCCATTCCTCATAAGGCAGACGCTCTAAGCCTCTGATCATCTTTGTAGCCCTTTTTTCTTTGCCCTTAACATAGAATCGTGGAATCACTCAGGTTGGAAAAGACCTTAAAGATCATGGAGTCCAACCACAGCCGAACCATACTACCCTGACTCTAACAACCCTCCACTAAATCATGTCCCTGAGCACCACATCCAAACAGTTTTTAAATACATCCAGGGATGGTGACTCAACCACCTCCCTGGGGAGCCAATTCCAGTGCTTCACAACCCTTTGTGTAAAGAAGTGTTTCCTGATATCCAACCTAAATTTACCCTGGCTCAACGTAAGGCCATTTCCCCTCGTCCTGTCACCAGTGAGAAGACACCAGCTCTGCTTTTGCTGTAAGGACCTTTCAGATGCTGGAAGAGAGCAATAAGGTCTCCCCTCAGCCTCCTCGTCCTCAGGCTAAACGGCCCCAGTTCTTTCAGTCTCTCCTCATAGGCCATATTCTCCAAGCCCCTCATCAGCCTTGTTGCTCTTCTTTGGATCTGCTCCAGCACCTCAATGTCCTTTCTGTACTGAGCTGTCCAAAACCAAATGCAGTACTGGAGGTGAGGCCTCACCAGTGCCAAGTCCAGGGGCAGGATGACTTCCCTGGTCCTGCTCACCACACTCACCAGTGAAGCCATATTCATGGGACAGTAGTTAAAAAACAACAAACCAACCAAACAAACCCCCCTGGAAATAAAAACAAACGAACAACAACTCCTGGTTACATCTCTTAGGGTGATCAACTTGGAGTTGTCTGAAAATTGTTTTTTATTGTGGATTTTTTTTTTTGGAAGCAGATTTTACATAAGCTGATTTTTCTATATGTTTACTGTCTTCCAAGAAAATAGGGATTTGTGAAACTGTCTGAATGCTGGGTTGTTTGGGGAGAAGTTGATCAGGAGATGTGTCCAAAAGTAGAGGTTTTCCATTCTCTCCTACTCTGCTAGAATTGCCTACTATTTCAGGAGTACTGGCAGTAACCTATATTATTTAAAAGTGGTGAGGTTGCTGTCTGCAGTAATGCTCCATGAAATGTGTAACGAGTAAATGTAAACCTCTATAGTTTCCTCTGGAAAGTTGAGGAGTGTTTTTTTTTTTTTACAGAAATGCCAGGAGCATCTGGTGCTACTTTGCAGTTCTTGCCTGTATTGCCCATGAAATAGTGCTCTTATCCCAGAAGAGGTTCCCAATACAATAGATACTGATTTGCATAAGAGGCTGTTTTCTAATTATGAACAGTTTGTATGTCCAGGGACTTTTGATTAGTGATGAATTGAAACTAGGGAAGAATATGAATAGCTTGAGGGAAGGAGGACAAAAATGAGAAAATTACAATAGAAATTGACAGGAATAAGATGAAAGCAGTCTTTTTAAAGTGTCCTGTTTAAAGCATAGGAGAGAGAAAGCAATTTTGGGCTGAGTAATATGGAATCATGTGTTCATTAACAAGAATTACAAGTAATTAATTACTATTACAACAAGTAAGAGGATGAATTGAATTCTTTCCTGAGGAGTGACTAGGAGAAGAGTAGGTAATATGCAGAGAAACCTTATTGCTTTCTTAGGATGTCATCAGAGCCTTGTAGATGGAAGATGTGTATTTAAAATATTTATACATATATATGTATGCATATATATGTGGCATTGTATATGGTGCTTCTAAACCATGGAGAAAATAAGGCAACAGCACTCTGCCATGAAGCTGTTTTTAAACCTTCTGTGGCCAGTGCACATTTATGTGTGTTTATGTCTTTGTGGTTGTACCCAGGCTTGAAGATTGCTACTGTGTTCATATTAGTTTTAGGAAGAAAACGTTTTAAGCTGCTTATATTAGCTTAATTTGGAATGATCAAATCAGTCAAAATGGTCAGCGTGTCCAAGTTGTGATTTACAGAAGGCTGTTTCTGTGACTGAGAGGATGTTTAGTTGTTTTGGTTGCTAGGTTTATTCTGTTCCTCATAATAAGGCTACTAATTCACTTTGTTATGAGTGTTTGGGTTTTAATGTTTCATGAAAGGTAGACTGAGGCTGCAGCATCAGAAGTGGAGACAGTTTAATTACTTGCTGAAAGAAATTAAGGTAAAGAAGGGTAAAGGTAAAGAAGGGTAAGGTAAAGAAGAAAAGTCTTCTTTCTTCCACTTCAACCACCTCCTGTTAGCTTTGGCACTCAGGAGGGCCATTTTGGGATCTCTGGCACTAGCTTAGCAGAGAGCTCCCTACTCTTTGGCAGGGCACAGAAATTTCAGTATTCTGCCAGAGCCATAGAGCTGCAGAGGACTTTGTCTCTCCAAAGCTGGCATTAACAAAATAATGCACGCTACTGGCAGTAAGCTGAAACTGGAACATTGCAGCCCTGTCAATGAAACTCCTGTTCCTCTGGCAGAAGGCTTAATTGAAATTAGTCATCGTAGTTTCTGATTGTCTTGATTAAAAGAAAAGCTTATCTGTCAATCTTTGTGGGAGACAAATATTTGTCCCTGGAGTTTTGATTCCTGAGCTGGAGCCATGCTTGGTAGTAGCTGCTGCTGAGAATCATCCTGCTTTGTTTCCTCATCATTACACCAGAAGCAGTGAACCCTCTGGCACTGAGCAAAGAAGGAGTAATTCATACTTTTCCAGAACATCTAGCAGTGGTTGTCACTGTGCCACAGGACACAGGGTAACCAACATGTTTCCAAAATCTGTTAGAGGGCTGCCCTGTAGATTCTGTTCATACTTTGTTATGGAGTGCCTTTAGGTAAATGCAGAACCTGCTTATGTACTGATAGATATATGTGCAAATGAAGACTGCATCTTTTGATCAATGCTGTGTTTTGCTTTTGCTGGATGTTCCCAATATGTAATACTACTTTTCTTTCCATCAGAAAAATCTGACTGAATTAAACAAACAAACAAACAAACAAAAAAAAAACACCAAACAAACAAACTTAAAAGGCAGGTGCAAAAATACAGATATTTTCAGTAAGAGGAAAAGTGGTTGTCCAAATTGATAGTGATGTGTGAAAATGTTCAACTTTTAGAAGGTTTTTCTGTTCTTAGGCATTAAACAATTGAAAGAAAATGGTTTTGTGACTGTAACTGCATTTGCTAGTTTATTGCAGTAGTGTGTTGAGTCCTGTTATAAATAAGCAGTAAGCATGACTTGTTTTACTGTTGATTTTATTTAAAACTCACGATGCTAAAAATATGAAAATAAATCTCACTTCTTTTCTGTTTTTGTTAGACATTGAGGCTAATTTATACCACCACAGCTGCATGGAGGAAAAACGTAGCAACCTCAGGACCTGAAAAATACACGGAGGCATTTATTAAGAAACAAATTGAAGAGTTCGACCTAGGAAAGAGACATTTAGCCAACATGATGGGAGAGGATCCAGAAACTTTTACCCAAGAGGATATTGATGTAAGTGCAGTTGCTCTGTTGGAGAAGTAATTTACTGTAGAGTTTCAGATATTGAAAGCACTTTACTTCAGCATGAGCCCCTCAGCTCTCTGTGATTTTTAATCAAACTGTCAGAATAAGAAAGACTACTACTGTATGTTGCAAACATTGCAACTGTGACTGTGAATAGAGATTCTACTCATGCTACCGTGTGAGGTCAGACATCACAGTATAGAGCTGTGTGTACCATATCTTGCTGAAGCACAGTGGGTTCTTTTTAAAAGTACTAATGGATAATCCCCTTGATCTGAGGTTATAAGAAGCCCTGCAAAGGTTTGTGTAGCTCTTTGGAACATTTAACCACAATTTGACCTGCTGTGTATATTTAAGTTGGGTTTTCTTGTGTGATACTCTGGTTGCTGGTAATGCCAATTAAGTCTCATAGGATGTTTTACAAGTAACCCCCTGGTTTAGCATAGAGATTCTAATAAAGACCTGCATCTAGGGCTCGTGTTAGTATCTCAAAACATATTATTTTATTGCCATTCTCTCTGACAGCTGATAGGTGGGTGGCCTCTTCTTTCTCTGTGCCATTTAACTTATGTATAGATACGCTGTCTTTCACATAAATAAATAAAAATTGACGTCCAACTAGGACTTCACTTCCATCATTTCTATCTTATTTTACCACACATCAGAGGTAGTGAAGAGAAATGTCATTTGGTGACATTCTGTCGTAGGTGAAGCTGCATGCTGCTTTTTCTGCACAGCAGCAACACTATTACTAAAGCCGTGGCAGCACAGTATATCAGTGGTGCCCCTAGGGTAGATGTTGTGTGTGCTGGAAGAGGTATTATGTGGTTTTGTTTTTTTCAGGGGAAGGGGATTGTTTTGCTCACATGGTTTTGTCACCTTTCTGTGGCAAATTCTGTTAGCATAGCTGTTTCCGTGTAAGAGGTCTTGATAGCCTGCTTTTGCCAAGGAAGAACTACACCTGTAGGTGGTGATGCAGGGTGATTTCAACTGCTTTTGACAGAGAGGCTTCAAAATGAAGTTCATAAGATTTCTCTGAGAATAGATGACAAAGTAGAAAAGAATGAAGTTTAATGGC
The DNA here is from genome assembly GCF_019238085.1 of Lagopus leucura. Lineage (NCBI taxonomy): Eukaryota > Metazoa > Chordata > Aves > Galliformes > Phasianidae > Lagopus > Lagopus leucura. The sequence continues at coordinate 45,315,742 of NW_024962262.1, read as the reverse complement.
CTGCTGAGAAAAAGGTTGAAGTGAGACTTGAGTCTCATCAGGTATCAGAAAATTCATAAGGGAAACTTGTCTTCAAGTCAGATATCATAGGAAATCAAGCTTTATGAGTAAGGACTTAACTGCCTTAACGGTAGTTAAGGTCCTATCAACAGTGAAGATTATTAATGAAGGAGGCATTTGGATTAGTAGTAGTGTGCTGCTTTACACTGGCTTTCTTGCTTTCCAGCAGGTTGCAGAATTTCCTTTCCTAGCATTTTTCTGATTTTTTTTTTCCTACCTTTAATGATGCTTATGTTACAGGAAAGTACTTAAAGAGTATTCATGCACAAATCTGCCACTACAAAGGCCTCTCACTCTACTACAGTATCACAGAGTCTTTAGAGTTGGAAGAGACCTATAAATGTCATCCAGTCCAGCTCCCCCTACAGTGGACAGAAATACCTGCAGATAGATCAGGTTGCTCAGGGCCTGGTCCAGCCTTACCTTGAATGTCTCCAAGGATGGAGCTTCCACTACCTCTCCAGACAATTGGTGCCAGTGCCTCACCACTCTTATTATATAAAAAAAAAAAAACTTATTCCTTATGAGCAATCTAAACTTCCCTTCTTCAGTTTAAAACGACTCTCCCTTGTTCCATCGCAACAGACCCTGCTTAAGAGTCTGTACCTTTCTTTCTTATAGCCTCCCTTTAAGTACTGAAAGGCTGCTCTCAGGTCTCTCCAGAGCTGCCTTCTGCAGGTTGAGCAGCCCTAGCTCTCGCAGGCTGTCCTTGAAGGGAAGGTGTTCCATTCCTCAGATCATTTTTGTGTCCCTCCTCTGGACTCAGTCCAACAGGTCCACATCTCTCCTGTACTGAGGATTCCATATCAGGATGCAGTACTCCAGGTGAGGCCTCATCAGCACAGAGTAGAGGGGTACCTCCCTCAGCCTACTGGCCACACTTCTTTTGATGCAGCCCAGGATACATTTGGCTTTCTGGGCTGTGAAGGTACATTACTGGCTCATGTACAGCTTGCTGTTCACCTGTACCTCCAGGTCGTTCTTGTTAAGGCTGTGCTCCATCCTTACATCCCCCAGCTTGTAGTGATTGCAGGGGTTGCTACAACCCATGTGCAAGACCTTACACTTGGATATATTGAACCTCATGAGGTTCACGTGAGCCCACTGCTTGTATTTGTTTAGGTCCCTCTGAATGGCACGGGACATCCCTCTGGTGTGTTGACCACACCACACAGCTTGGTCTTTTCTGCAAACTTGCTGAGGGTGCACTTGATCTACTGTCAGTGTCATTGATGAAGATCTTAAGAGCACTGCTTGCAGTACGGACCCCCAAGGGACACCACTCGTCACCAATTACCAACTAGACATGGAGCCATTCTCCACCACTTTTGGTACAGTCTCACAACCTATTCCCTGTCCATTGAACAGCCCACCCATCAAATCCATATTTATTCCATTCGGAAAGAAGGATGTTTGGGGCACAGTGTCAAAGGTCTTACTGAAATCTGGATAGATTATATCAGTGGCTCACTCTGGTGCTGCTCCTGATAGTTTAGTTAGTTTGCCTGAGAGGTTAAGGGTAAGTGCATTAACTTTCCTTCTCTTGATAGAGTATAGAGGAAAGGCTGTCAGGCAGCAAGACTGAAAGTGGAAAATGAGCATGTATAGGTAGCAATTTCTTCTGTATGAATCTACGGCACTGGTCACTTGCACAAAATTAACTGAGCTCTATAATTAGTAAATGCAGTGCATGTGGCAAGTATGTGACTGCTTTGCAGACTCTATTTCTGAAAAGATGAAGAAATGAATCCAAAAGTGCAGTGTTTTGTTTAGTGATACCAAGTGTCTGTGTTGCATATTTAATTTCTTCATATTACATCAGGTGTTGGAAAATACTTAGTGTATAATAGTGTCTGCTATGCATAATTAAATTACTGTTATAAAAATATAAAAGCTGCTTAAGCACCGGCAGGAGAATTACCAAGCTTTACATTTTAAACAGTAATAATTCTTACTGCTGAGTGCTTACATACCTCTATGTCTTTTACTGTTAATCAGGCTGTGCTGTGTAGTTCAAAAGTAGGCATCGTAAGATTCTGTCCTTCACTGGAGTTTTAGGTGTAGTTTAATAAAAGCTAAACCTTGTGAAGTTTTAAACCGGAAAATAAGTTGACTTACTTGTTAATCCTTCTCCTGGATGTTGTGGAAGCAGAATTGCCTCTTATCGATGCTTTTATTTAGGAATGAAAAGTTAAGCTGTGCATTACAACTTTGTTTCTGGAGGGGAAAAAAAAAAATCCGGCAAATTGATGTATAACTCTGCAGAAGTCTACGAATTGCTTTTTAATTGGTATTATAGACCTTGCTCTGAAGCTGAGATGTTTTATTCTCCTATGTGTGAATATGTGGTATGAGGTTTCTCTAATTGATTTGCTTTGCCCATTCCATTTGATGTATCATTTTTCACAATATTTCATAATTTGTGCTCATTTCTAATGAACAGAGTCGTTAGGACAGGCATGTCTAAGTGCAACTGACAGCTAACATTAGGTGCCAGATGCAGTTTATAAAGCTATGTAGAACTGCAGAGAACAGTTTAAATAAATTAGCACCTGTACATTAGTCTCACTTGCTGGTAATTTATAAGCGAATCAGTAGAGATGGCATTTAGGTACGTCATTGATCAAGTTAACAGCTGCATACCCACTGCCCAGCTGGGATACCTAATTAATAGAGATTGCAGTCCTGACCTAGTGCTTTTCCCTGATTGAGTCTGTAATCCTTTTATTTTTGATTTAACTTCCTTGCGATTATAGTAAACAGCCCACTTTCATTTTCCACTGTCAGTTCTGTGATATTCCACTTTAAAGACCAGAAACCTAAGTAAGATTAATATAAGAAAAGCATCTTAATCTCCTTGACCCATTTATATGATATGTCAGTATTTTTATTATTCATTTCTGTGCAATCACTAAATGCTCTCTGAGATATGAGTTCATCAGGAACTTTCCCCATAAGTTAGTAAAACTTGAAGGCTAGAAATGTGTTAATTTTCTTCTGCTGTCTGCCATATGACCTAGTAGGTTGTTGTGATGAAGACAGTTGGAAGAATTTTAGACTAAAATAGACACTTCTTCCTAGGTATATTCAGTTGCATGTATGTTGTTGCAAAAGTACCAGTAAGATTATTCACAATGAAAACGTTATACAAGTGGAAGCTTCATTCCTTAGAGGGTGTAGTTTCTTTCAATGAGTCAAGACTTCACTAATGGGTTAAAAAAAAAAAAAAGTGATATTTAGCTGTGTTTCAAAATGGCTCAGAGCATCTGATTTCCAAGTAACCTTCAAATTTTAGCAACTCTGATTGTGAGAAATAAGTGAATATTAACATATGTGAAATGTCAGAAACGTTACTCAGAACCAAATATGTTTCTGAACTTTCATTTGCTGCAAGAACATGATGTCCAGTGTTGTCCTTACCAGAAGTACTGGATTTGTATTTTTTTTAACGTAGCTGAAGCTAGAATACTTTTTTTCAACTTAACTGGAAATTCTCAATATTAGGTGCTGAAAACTTTTAAAGAATGTTGCTAATATCGTTAAGAGTCATTCAGCAAACATGTAAGATTGAGAAATGGTGGAGCTCAGTGCTTAAGTAACGTGGTTCAAGGCCTGGAGACTTTCAGCAGAGTCCAGGTTTTAGAAGAATGGTGAATCTCCTGTGAGGAGTAGAAGCCAGAAAGCTTCTGTTCAGACTTTCTGTTAAAATGCTATGGCATGAAGTGTCACTTCTCAAGTCAGCATTCTGATTATTGATACTGTTTAAATGAGAATGTGCTGTGTTCTTCAGCCCTCCATGCCAAAGAGGATAGATACTTGGGCAAGGTGAATTTGCCCTGCCAAACCTCTCTCTTCTCTACATGGGTAATTTACAGATTGGACTGACTCTCTGTCTCTGTTCAGCCCCACTATAATTCCCTTCAGCTCTGTCTGATTAAAGTATCAAATTCTTAATTTCCGAAGTTAGTGACAAAATAATAAAAGTAAGAAGAACAAAACAGTCTTTTCTGACCCAGTGGAACCTCTTTAACTCAAAACTATGATCTCTGACTTTCAGATAGTGAGCAGAACTTTGGCTTGCAGGCAGAAAAGGCAGAAAGAATCAGGAGTCAGCACATGCAACGTACACAATAAAGGGGGAAGATGAAGGTGGAACAGATACACTGAATTTGCAAAACACACTACATACAGTGCTGGGCAGCTTATTTAATAAATTCTTTTGCATGTAATTTGTTTGAAGGTCTGCCAGGTACAAATTTCTTTTTAATATGGATAGAGCCTTGTTCTCATTATGCCTACTGGCTTGAATTCAGGTTGGAAGGGAAATACATTGTGGTCCTATAGCAGTATCCTGAATCATCTGGTATCTCCACGAGTGCTGATAAAGCGGGATTCCTTTCCTTTGGTAAAAAATGTTAAGTCTATCAACATGATGTAAGAAATATCGGAAGTAAACCATCTTAATAGTAGAGTGTTAATTGTGAGCTGCCGTGTTTTGAGAGTATGACTGCAGAGATTGTTTTATTTCCCTAGAAAATGACGACAGTATGGTGTAACAGGTTTGAAGTAGCAGCCCAGAATCTGTGGAGATTGGAGTGGGATTAATGCACATTACCTACCTGAAATGATGGCCTAAGGAAAGCTGTTCTTGGTCAAATTCAGTAAAAATTGAGGATGCAGACATTTAACGACAAGAGACTCCTCTGAATAAAGGACAGCAAGACTTCATCTGGAGTCTTTTGCATCCCAGTAGAGTTCCTAACAGTTTGTAAAGACAGATATCTCTCCTTGATTAAATTTCCATTAAAGGGGAGAATGCAGTAAGACTCTTCATTTTGACAGGGAAAAACAGCAACAACAAAATGGGGAATCTGCAAAGTAGAAAAATTGTTCCTTGGCTATTTGTGGGGAGAGATGAAAGTAGGTGTTAAGATTACTTAATGCAGGGTTTGTTTATGGTTTAGCCTGAAAGACATGATTATACACTTGCAATGTAAGCTACATTTTCAAGACATAATATATCTCAGATGACAGTCGCTCTTCCTTATAAATAGTGGATTGTTATAAAGCATTTATTAAGGCTCTGTAGTTACAGTAACTGTTTTGATTGGGATTCTGTAATACAGACGCTTGTATAAAGTCTACCTCTTAAATACACAGTCAGTCTCAGAATCCTGTAATCGATTCTTTTAATATATTATATAATGTGTTTGTTTAACATCATTTGGCTCACAGCGGATTTCTCTATTGTCATCATAATTAATCCCCATTTGTTCATAAATAGGTGTTCACCTACTGTGTGTATGCATAAAATGCCCATTGACTAACAAATGGGAATACAGTAGTCACTAAGAGAAACAAAATTACCATTTCATAAAATCAAGTTAAGCCTTTTGTTTGCTTCGGAATTCTCAAAATTTCTGTTCAGAATACCAGTAGGGGATTAATGAAAGTAATAGGTTAGGTCCTTTTACACTCTGTGCGGATTAAATCTGTTGAAGCACTGACAAACTGCTCCATATCCGTGGAAAAAATTATCAGCAAATAATAGCCCTTAGGTTGCCTAATGGACATTCTTCTTAGGATAAGTTATTTTAACTGAGATTCAATTGTAATTCTACTTTTCCTTAGTGCCTAACCAATATATAAATGAGTCTACAGCCAGAGATTTATTCAGTCCATGTTATCAAACAAAAGACTTCTATCTCAAGTTCTGCTACCCACTGTATGAAGTTTGTCATGCTTGCCAGAGCCCTGCATCTGGGGGGTTCTGAAAGCTTTGCCTTTTTAGTTTTCAAAACAAATGGAAATAAGCAGCTGTCATGTTTAATAAGATTTCCTTCCTTGGAGATCTTCTAAAGCCACCTGGACGTGGCTCTGGGCAGCCTCCTCTGAGTGGCCCTGCCTGAGCTGGGGTTGGACCAGTTGACCTCCAGAGGTCTCTTCCAACTCCAGCCTTTCTGTAAATAAAGCAAAAATGCACAAGTATGTTTCAGTTGCATTGAATAGAGATGGCAAGACAATGTTGAACAGATACATCCTGTTGGGCTTAACCCTGCTTTGCTTTCCATTTTACCAGAATGATTTGTAATTTTATTGGAGGCAAATAATCATGACTATGTATCACAGGAATCGCGGAATGTTAGTGAAGTAAAAGCAAATGATGCATCTTGTGCTGTTATTAATAAGAACCGAGGTAGTTTACAAGTGCACGATATAATTTTCTAAATTGTTGCAGCAAACCCTTAGGTATCTTTAAGGTGAGATAATTAACCTTTTAAAAAAAGGAAAAAGGGCTTGAGGAGTCTGCCTTCTCTGCACTGTTAGTTCAATTTCAGCAAAGGTTGCAGTGATTCACAGTGGTTTGAAAATGCAACATTCAATGAAATGCTTTATTAAATTATGTAAAGTTATGTTTCAGAAAGATGAATTAAATGTTTTAGTTTCCTGCGTTTGTTTTGATTTCCTGTATTTATTTTCCTGTAACTGCAGCATTCCAAGCTTTAGGATAACAGTGTTACATCTACTTGTTAGAAAGGTAGACTTTGCACTTGAGTAGTTCTGGTAAGCAATGACAAATGTGTATTGCAAAAACCAAAACTTTGCAGAAGATTCACTCATTCTGATGTATTAGATTGCAACTGTCACAATGAGATTTTACTTTTCCCGAGGATTCCTGAGGAAATTTTTTTTCAGCACAGCAGACACGCGGTAATCTTTGTTACTGATGTGCTTATATGTGTGCAGCGCTTCTATTTTATCTACAACAAAGAACCTAAGTAGTGTTTTGATGCTGCTTTTATGGAAAAATTACATATGTGATCTCTGTTTTCAGAGAGCTATTGCCTATCTCTTTCCTTCGGGCTTATTCGACAAACGAGCCAGACCAATGATGAAGGTAGGATTTTTTGTTGCCTTTTTGAATAACTGTAGCATGGTATTTCAAATAACTCTTTTCCTTTTGATGATACTGGTTTATTTATTTATTTGCAGCATCCCAACGAAATTTTTCCAGAACAGAGGAGTAAGTGTTCATGATTCTGTATTTACTTACTTATAAGTATTACAGGTTTGTTGTGTGTTTAAAATGCCTTTCATAGATTTATTCTTGTGAGGAACAATGGGTGTGTTTGGGAGGTGGGGGGGGGAGTTACTAATGAGCAGTGCAAAAGCTGATCTAGTACTAGAGCTTTTTGGTATAAAAAACCAAAAAACTTCTGGATTCTGGTCCTTTCAGGCACTTGTGAACTGACCATAGATAAATGTTTTTCTCTGTTTAAAAATAAACAGTATGTAGAATGACTTGCAGAGACCGCTGAAGTTACAGGAAAACCTTTTGTTGTATTCAGTAGCTTTTTTAGACAGTGCTGCCTGTCACATCCATAAAATATTCGTTACTGCTATTTTAAACCAAAGACTTTCTTACTGACTTTGGTGCTGTAAAAACAGAGAAATTAAGCCTTGTAATTGTCATTTAAGAGAACAGAGGGTGGTGTGAGGGTAAACTCACCCCATTATGTCCTATTTTTTACCTGAAAGTCATAACTCCGCATTTAATCCATATTCTTTGGTTTTCCTTCCTGAGGCACCTTAGGAAGTCTTGTTTGTATCAGTGACATGGCAGCATGTTGCTTGGTGAGAACCTGATTGAAATCACCAAATTAATTTTATAAAGAATACTTAAAAGATATTGCTGTTCGTTTTATTTTCCTGACATTTAAAATGAACTAGTAGCACAGGTATGGAATTCTTTACGCACTGAACTATTAAGTCACAGATATATATATATTTCTGAGTACCAGCAAAATCCTAGCGTTTTCTTTCCTTCCTTTTACTGTACCTGGAGTCAGTAGATTCTTGATGCTTTGTGCGTCTTCTAGAAAGATGTCACTTTGCCAAAAGTCGTGGGATGTCAGCTATCAAATGATATCATGCATTAATATCTAACTAACCCCTTACATGAAATACAAAGTAGAAGGCAAAAGGATAAGACTGTTAATCATGCTATTTTAAAATCCAGGAGTTCTTTATGGCAGAACTAAGCTACTACTGTGTTCTTTCAGGGCCAAAGAATTCATTGAGTTGCTAAGTCTGCCGTAAGAAGTGTATGAGCTAATTAATATGAATCTACATGTCTTAAAAATAGCAGTTTTCAATATACTTTTTTTAAAGGCAGTGTTGCCTGACTGTCTGTTCATTGTGTCATTAACAATTTTAAGTACAAAGCCATAAATTTATCCTTCAGAATGTGTCCTGGATAGTCATTTCTGCTAAATACGCCTTCAAAGCCACATTAATGGAAATTCATACATTCCCTAGTAGTATGTGTGGGTAAAAGACCCCTTCATTTTTTCTATCTTTGTAAAATTTGCACCTTTGCATTGCACTTCTGTTGTATTCCTACTTAATGTTCGAATCCTTATTCAATATTACCTATCCAAGACAGGTTCATGGAGTCTTATCTTTGTCTGTAGCTTATAGATTGCTTCCTGTGAACTTTACTGGATAAAATGGCTGGAAATTTCTTTGCAGTTCAGTTTTTAAAAAGCTGACAGGTATTTATTTTTGTTAGTTTTCTTTATTTGGAAGAGATGGGTGTCATGTTAAGACACTTACATTTGGTAATCTGTTATTTTTTCTTAGGTTGAAATTCGTGTCTTTAAATAGCCTTTTTTTAATGGACAAAAATAAACTGGATGTGCTGAATTGAATGTTTTGTTCCTGTACTGAGAATACTGTACTGGAGAATTATGTAAACTATAGCATCAGTCTTCTGTTTTAATATAGCCCAAAGGCATCAACATGAACAAATCTTAAAATCTCCTAAGTTCTGAAGTTAAGTGTGTTACCTGCAAGAAATAATTGTACGAATACTTGGTTTGATTTAGATATGTTGTGCTAATAAACAATGTGCTCTGCATTTAAAGCATTGTTTTCCAGGGCAGTTGATCTTTAGTCTTTTACAGGCATTATGTGGATTTCAATTCTCTTAATTTTTACTTATTTCTGAAGTGAATACTTGCATCTGTAATGCCAACAGTACAGTCTGTTGAAGTTTTTTTAAGGCATACATGTGAAATTTCTTCACATTAAAAGAGATACTTAGAAGTATTATATTACATCACTATAATTACAGCTAGAGATTGCTTTTTAACAAGGTAGTCTAAATCACTGCATTTCCAGACAATTTGAATACTTATGAAATGTCTTTGCTCTCTGATACTTAAAAAGGTAATCAGTATTACGAAAGAGGTTTATAACTGCAATTAAATACAAAGGGTTTTTTTTAGTGTGTGTGTATTACTTTCTTGTCTAACCATGCTTTTCATTAGAAATCCAGTGGGGAGAAGATGGCCGTCCATTTCACTTTCTCTTTTACACTGGCAAGCAATCGTATTACTCATTAATGCATGTAAGTACATCATAATCTATAGTAAATAATGTTAGTTGCAAGTCAAGTACGTGTTATTCTACAGATGCACGTCAGGAGATCCTACTTTATTTTCACAGGAGGCCATATAACCACTGAAGATAGATGCAATGTATATTTTTGTCATAATGTCTGTTATTAGGAGTGTTTTAATGTCACGCTTAGGAGAATAGAGTACGTAACAGTTGCTGCTTAATTTTTGATTTATTTTTCAATCTTGGCTAAGATCTGCATCTGAATAGTCTGAACGCCTTCTTGTAGGCTGTACCCACTTAGTAGCATAAGGTTAGTAGTGGAGAATGCACAGACAACAAAAACATCTAGTCCTAGAGAAATCATTGTGGGATAAAATTGGAAAAAAAAAATTGTTTTTTTTCCCTTGAAGGGCAAAGCTAGAGGAAACGTTATTTGTGCTGACATTTAGTGTGAAGAAAATTTGCATTTAAACTGCTTAATTGATTTTTTTGAGACTTTCATTCATGCAAACTTGAGGCTTTTTTCTGATTAGTATGGTTCCAGGAGTAAAAGATCTGCATCTGTTTACCTTTATGATAGAAGCTTTATCTGAACAAAACAAGGCCCCAAGTCCTAACGTGGGTTATGAATAGGCACTTCATATCTGTGACCATCAGTAGGGCAAACATTATCTGTCTCTTTAGAAGAGTTTATGAAGATGTGCCTGTTTCTTATGTGTACTTAGAGAAGATGAAAGAAATGCTGCCGTATGCCAAAGAATTTAATTCCACAGACATTTTGGATTTTTTTCCTCATTTGACAGTCTTAAAAAAAATTCTGTGATTAGTCTGTTCTCCAAAGAAAAAAAAAATGTTATCGAAGTCAGTGCGTAGATCTATGGAGTGTAGTGTTTTCATTAGAATTATCTGGTATTTGTATTCTGTGTACCTAAAGGACAAAATCCCCACTTGTCAGGTATATTTATTTCTTTAGGAGAATAAAAACCAGCTCCCCCCCACTCTTTTCCTCCTCTTTCTTTTTTTTTTTTTTTTTTTTTTTTTTTTTTTTTTGTTGACCTTGGGCAAATGAGCTTCTTGCCCTGGCAGAAATGAAATGAATGATAAATGTAGAGTGTGTCTTTGCTGAGTAATGGAGCTGCAGCATAGGCTTTCCACAGAGGTTTTCTCCTGCACAGCCTGAGGCAGCCCGAGGACCCCTGCTGTTCATTTAAATAGGTATGTCAAATCTGCCTCGAAACGCCGCTGGTTTGATCTGTGGTAATATTTGTGAAGGTTCCATATGGACTTGAGCCCCCTGCAGTGCTAAGAAATAATGTACAACGCTTCATGGTGCAGACGCAAATTTTCTCTGAAAAGGGATGCAGTGCTGCGTTTTAGCTGTCGGAGAGGATGATGGAGCTGACGCGCTAGGCCTGTCAACTTGTTACACGGATGGGTTGCACGCAGCGAGGCTGTGGAAAATCTGTGCCTTTTAACTTTTCTACTTAATCACGGTTGTAGCATTGCCTTTAGACTGTATGCTACATTAATTCTCTTCCTGCCTTCTGCCTTTCATCCCAAGTTTCACGGAAAAAAAGTAAAGCATGCAGGTCTTGTAGAGGAGCCTTATCAAACAGCTGTCATCTGACAAGCCATTTGCATTTGTTTTGGCTGAAACAGAGCAACCCAAGGGCAAGATGTTTTGTTGCATTCCATCATAATGAAGAAATTACAAATTTTACAAGGAGCACAAGTTTATTTTTAGCTCTTCTGAGTAGTTAGAGTATGCAAGATTGCCTTGGAAATCTCAAAGAGAATAGTGTGCATCTTGTTTCTAACAGTGGCAGCCACCTTCAAACAAAACCTCTGTGACAAGCACGAATTTCATTAGTATAGGATATTTAAGTGCTGGAGTGTTCTTAGAATGTTTCTGAATATCTTCATTAAATAGACTTCAATAAGCCTGAATCCATTAAATGAGATTTAAGGTTTGTTTTGTTTTTTTTTTAGTCAGCCAAATTAAAGAAGAAATCTGCATGAAATTCCCGGTGTTGTTTTAACCTCTTGTTAGGCTAATGTGTATTAAAGAAAATGTATTTTTAAATCTCAAAGCTAATTAATTTGGCTAGGAAAAAAAAAAGGGGTTGTGCATTAATACAGTCTGGTTTAAATGATCAATTCTGTTTGAGGATGTCCTTTTAAATTGCTACATTAAGTCTAATAAATCGGATAAACATAATGTTTAGCTTGAATTTGTGGCTGTTAATTACTGCATAGACTCCTGCAGAATTTCACTTTTATTAATTTTCAGTGGCATCAGTGTTAACAGCATTGTTTATGTAGTTAATGCTAGTAAATAATATTATCCACTTAGTGAAATTAGAAATAGTGTGTATTCACATGTTATAACAGCCAATATATGCGTTGCTATGACTTGAATATTAAATGAACTCTCATAAAGGTTATTCGCTTTATATTCCTTTGTTCTGCCTGTTGAATAAAGTTTAGCTGTAGGGACAGAACAGTTTCTTTTTCTTCAGATAGATGAAAAATTCTTACTGCATGAAACAGTTTCACAAATGTTTGGCAGTATGTTTAATCATCATTTAACTTACAAGTTTTTCAGAGATGATATGGTCATATTTTTGTAATGTGGAGAATAACAGACAATGGGCTCTTCGTACAATTCTGTATGCAGCAAAATAGTAATTTTATATAACTGCTGCTTTACTTTTTTAGAAATATCAGAAATAGTAGGTAATGCATATAACAACATTTCAACTCTTAAAAAAACCCTACGTGCTGAAGTGAAAAAACATAAGCAAGAAGGCAAAATGCAGTGTAAAAATGTTATGTAAAAATGACTTTGCAAAATCCAAAGTATTACAGTTTAATGCTGTAATAGGTATTTTCCATTTAAAACAACAACATAAAAGCACGTCGTCCTCTGGGTTTCCATTTGCTAATTTCTTTCTAAAATTTTATACAGGATAAAAGAATATTAGTTCTTATTTCAAAAGGCTGCATCCTTACATGGGTCTGAAATTTGATCGTTCTCTTAGATACGGAAGCAGTTCAGTTCGTAGCCAATCTTGTAAAATCAGCTATTTTGATTGTGTAATAGCTGAGTTTACAAGACACACAGATGTGTACATTCATGAATTGGACTATTGAATCCTGAAGTGATTGGTAAAATCTTCACCTGCCAGCTTTGGAAATGCAAGCGTGCCTTCAAGGCGCTTTCTTTAGCCTTTGGGGAGTGAAGATTTGTCAGATAAATTATTGGGCATTACACACAATTCCCGATTTTTGCAAAGAATCACCCACATGCTTTACTGCACACGTGAGTGGTTCTTTTAGTCTGTTGACTCTGTCTATACAGAGATTAAACACTTGCATTCATTTTTTTTCAATACTTCAGAGCAAAATTCTATCTCGTAAGAGATTCAAATTGACTTTTGTTACCAATTTGTTTTGCACATGAAAGTATTTTACTATATTTTTTTAAATTTCAGTGGAAATTAGCACTGCAGGTTAGCCAAAGCGTTTTAAAGAGATCATCTTAATTCCTGCAAGTGCACATTTTTAGAACTTAAGCATGCCCTGGTTGGGAGTACCTATGGAGGGCCTTGAGGAAAGAACAGTTAATAATTGTGAATTTTTTGGTTAGAACAATGAATTTCTGAGTCTAAAAATTGGTGGGTGGCAACCAATGCCTCATTTTATTTACATGTATATTTCAGTAGCATTTTTAAAGAGCTGTGATATAGTTGGGTTAGGCTTTTGTTGGTGCATATATGTATTTATTTATATATTTCAGTAAAAAATCTATCTCGATAAAACTAAACCAATTAAAAATATATGCAGGAGTGTCACGAATATGATGGAAGTTGATGAGTAGGCAGAGCTGACTTCTTTGCCAGTTAGGAAGGTGGCACTGCATGCCTTCCAAGGGATAAGCATAGGGGCTGGCACATGAGTGCGAACTCCATGTATGTATTTGTGATGACCCTGCCCACTATGGAGGTTGGAGCTAGATGATCTTTTAATGTCCCTTCCAACCTAAGCCCAACCTATAAATCTATATTTATGAGCTAATACTCCATTACCCTGTTTGATTATTTGACAAGTCTTCTCAACGTCCAAAGTATCTTCTCCATGCCTCATTTGATGACTGCCACCTATGGGAGCTCATAAAGCTCACTGGAACCTAAAACCACTGTTCCAGTTGTTTTGGCTGCAGATATCTGCAGAGAACTTTTTCTGTCCTTCTTTTCCCTACCTGGAGCAGAAGGTTCCTGGTTCTTGTTCGTGTGAAATTACAAATGCATACTAAATCTCTTGATGTCAGGCATACGTCATGCCCACTCACCCAAACCATGCATCTGCTTTTCCTATATAAAAAATAATCATTTCAGCATAGCAGTCTGCTTGGAAGTAGAGCTGTTAAGTTTATTAGAGCTGGTGTGAAGTGAATCTTGCCCAAAGTGGTGCTACCATACCTTGTTATCTTACAGATCCATATATGTATTTCTGAGGACTGGGAATCCTTGAGGTTATGATTTGTAATGCTCTATTATATATTGTTCCATCTATGTGAAGATAAATGGGCTTTTTTTAATTGAGAAATTTTCCTAGTTCCTCCCCAAAACAGTTATCTCTGTCAAAATTGAAGGATTTCTTCAAGGCATGCTACTGTAATATGTGAGTTCTTGTGCTGTCTCAAGAAGTGGTCAGTTCAGGATTTTGTACTGTGGAGTTATTAAAAAAAATACTGTTGTTTCAAAATCTTGTTAAAAATATTGCCTATGATCTGCATCACAGGCCTCAGAATAGTCCTCCTTTAAATACTTTGTATACAGCTCAGGTACCAATCATTTCTTAGTTCATATGTTTTCAGTGCACATTTTTAGTCAGTGTGCAGGTGTTTTTATTAGTGGATAAATCAGCTTGGGCAGTAGGTGCTTACAACTCTAAGCAGGATGGGGTGGTTTTTTGTGTTTTTAACGACTGTAAACTTGCAGAAATTTCATTGCATCCTGATGCAAATCACAATATTACTTATGTTGAGAGTGGTTAATTTTTGACAGTACGTAGTTTTCTCACAGTTCTTCTCCTGATTTGTTCTTCTGTAATATAGGTATGTAGAATTGATTACAAGCTTTGTGTTTTCACATCTTACTGGAAGTAAATGATTTAGCATTCATTAACTTTGTTGTAGTACAAAAGTTCTTTTTCTTCAGTATTACTTGTAATTATTTCTCAGAATATTAACTTGTGTTTTAAATCACTTTTGTAATTCAAAGTACTGGATGTAGAATTTTAGGACAGAATATTTTGAAAGTTTCTGAACTGAAGACAAGTGAAAATACTTCATTAAAATATTACTCCTGTCATATTTTCAGTATGGCTTTTTGAATATTTTTTGCTTTCGGTTTTCTGAAGTGGTAAATCACTGTCACAGCAGCATGGTTTGCAAATGCATAGCTGTGAATAGCAAGGAAACTGCTCTGAAAGAAAAGTTGTGCAAAAAAATCAGAGCCGGTATATCTGCAATGTTTGAAAGAGTAGAAATTCTGCTTTTGATAAATGTATGTAAATGTGTAACTGTCCCTGTGAGTGTGCCACGGTAACAGGGAATTCTGATTGATACAAACCACTGTTAAAACTGACAATCTAAATGTACAAAAATGTTGCTAAATGAAATAATCTGCAATTTTAAATGTTCTCAATTTTTTGAAGACGCTGAAACGTGGATGCTCTACTGAAATCATTGTGCTTTATGTTTTGGAGACATCCATTATACAGATGTATACATGATGTTTTACTGTATATATCTGAGAATTTTTGTATGAGCTCTGTGTTCTAAGAGGGCAATAAACACTGAAGAAAAACAGCAGAATTCAATATTAACTACATTGAATCGCATATGAAAATATTATATATACTGACTAAATGTTCACAAATTTAGCTTGAATGTAACTTTTTTAATCTTATTTGTTAGAGCTCTGCTTGTTTGTCTTGAATTCTAGATGTTTGGACAGTGAAAGCAAAGACTTTGCTATTAAAATGCACTTACTATTGAATGGGAAATGCATTTCATTATTCTCCTTATATTTTAGGAAACATATGAAAAACTACTAAATGTTCAGAGACATCAAGACCAACTGGCTGCTCAGGGCTTTTCTCTGCAGAAGGAGAAAAAGTAAGTTTCCAGTTGGAATGGATCTTGAGATTAATTTTCTTGAAATGCTTTGGTTGTTTTGGCACATTGTGTAGTTCCCCCATCCTGCCTGAATACATTTTCAGACTTTTTTCCGATTACTTGGCTAACATTTGTATGGTAATGTCAGGTTTAAAAGTCTGTCTGTAATCCATATGTGTGGAGTACTCATTGCTTACTCCTGAAGTTGGGGAGCTCCCAGCTATTTCTCTTGCTCTTTAATATCTCTCTCTGTTCTTTCCAATGTTCTGTCCTCTATAAAACTTCTGCAATCACGGAATCATAGAATGGCTTGGATTGGAAGAGACCTCAGGGATCAAGCTCCAACCCCCTTGCTACATGCAGGGCCGCCAACCTCCCTATTTAACACTAGACCAGGCTGCCCAAGGCCCCATCCAACCTGGCCTTGAACACCTCCAGGGATGGGGCATCCACAACCTCTCTGGGCAGCCTGTTCCAGCACCTCACCACTCTCTTGCAAGTGTGTCTTGAAAATATTTAGAGGGTATGCAGGGTTCTTTGTGTCTGTGTAAAGTTTTCTAATTATTTCTTCATTAATGATTTTTGAAAGGGTGGTAAGCTCTTTGAGAAAGCAAGGCCTTTGTAAATACCAAATAAATTGCTTGATTCTTGGAAAAATCTGAAGGCCGAAGCTGAGCTTTGTAATAGTTTTTCATTAATTACAATTCTTGAGTATTTCTACTTACCAATGCCTCTTTGAAGACCATCAAAATCCTTTGTTATTTTTCTTTTAAAGGCTTTGAAAATCTAGCTTGTCAAAACCATAGTCATTTTAGAAGAGTTATTTGTTTGAGTTTGTGTAAATATCACCATTACTAGGAATTAAGTTTCTTTCTTTAACTTTTTGGTGAGCACAGCAAGCTCTTCAGCTTACCTCTATCCACTGGGTATTATGTATTTATGTATATTAACCAGAACAAGTTATGGAGAATGCTGTAGTTGGTTTCTCCATGTGTACGGCTCTTTGAAATGAGTGTATGCTTTAATAACTATTTGCTTCTCTCAAGCTGTGTTCTTGCTTTTGGATACAGCTAGAAGCCTTATTTCAGTGTGGGTTTTTTTTTGCGTGATTACTCTTTTTTCAGTGTCCTAATTGTTTTCTTTGTTCTTGCTCTGCATTTTCTGGCCAGATGTGTGTGGTTTTAGCTGCAGATCATGTTGGCTTGTCTTTTTTTCAGCCATTTGTTTGAGGAAGAGAAAGTGTCAAACTTGTTGAGATTATTTCTTTCTTAAATAACAGTTACTTAAGAAGTTAATGTTTCTTCATGGTGTCTATATAGCATCCTATGAGCCACAGTATGTTTTGTCATAGATTCATGCTAGTTTCTAAACAGACGAGAACAAATGAATTTAGTTGCTTGGTGTATACTGCTGAAAAATAACCTAACTCCTTGCAGAGCTCAGATGGTGGATTTACTGATGTGAAAAATGACCTGAAGGTAGTGAGGGTTGAAAATGTGGTTTGTTTTTATCCCCTCCTTCTGTTATGTTTACAAAAGCTCTGAGAGTTTAAAGGATTTAAGGGATGTGGTACTTCCTCTGAGATTAGCCTGGATAATTTATCTCCTCAAGGTAGGTAGGAGAGGGAGGGAAATCTTTATTTTTTTCCAGAAAACAATCTATCATGGACACACTGTAATATTAACTGAAGGATTGGAAGTTGACCTTGAAACACTTAGGCTTATAGCTTTTCATATATTTAAAATAAATAAATTACTGATTTCACAGGAAGTAGCTATTTGTAAATACATGTATACTTGAGTTTATCAGAATTGGGAACTTCTTTAAATTCCTATTGGAACCAGCATTTCTTTTGATGTAGAAAAACATTAGAAACATACTTTATAAGTAGTATTCAAAATCACCTTGAGTAGGAATGCTTTTCTGAATCAGAACTTGTTCGTTAAGATCATTTCTTTTAAAAAACAAAGCAGAAAACCACAGAAAAACCCCAACCTACAGATGTGAGAAAGCTGCTGCTACTGCTTTGCCTTAAATTTACTGGGAAACTTTGGCATTGTATTGTCAGTCTTTGTGTGATGCTTGTTTCCCAAAGACTTGTTGCAAGCTTTTTTGTTTGTGTTAACATCTGCATACGAGGTTGTTTTCTTGAAAATATCTGTGCAATTGCAATCATTTCAGTACAGTTACTGTACTGAGCATATCAAGATTGCATAGTCAGTAAGATAAGGTATGTTGTTACTTTGACCATGGTTGCTGCTAGTGGAGTTCTGGTATTGAAGAACACAGACAAAATTTTGATGCTTCAGATTTTTTTTTTTAACATCCTGCCTTTTATTTTTTTCTTTGTTGCTTGTAAGCCAGGCTTTTCTAAGCAGAGAGCTAAAACTAAAAACCAATGTAAACTAAATTTTAAGCTGTGGAGTAGATAGCTTACTTTTACAAGATTACTCCTGCTCTGTATGAGACTTCAGTAATATGAAAAATGCAGGTGAAATACATAAATTTGATACATTCAATATGTGAAGTTGCTGTTCCTTTCAAAATATCTCTGAAAATCAACATAGGCCTTATCCTCTTTCCTATGGGATCTGCATTCATTTGTGATGGAAAATGTGTTTCTGAACTAAGACTGTAAGTGTGGTCCTTTGTGATGCAACTCTAATTGCTTGGTTAATTAAGGGGAGAATATATGTGATATTTTTAACAGAAACCTGGCTGGCAGCAGATGGGTGACTAAGACGGAATTGGAAGGAATGTTGTTAGAAAAACTGTCAGATGATGATGTAAGTAATTAATCTTTCTAATCTTAAGGAGGCTTGTGTCTTCAAAACATGGACTCTGTGCATTTTTTTGATTTTAAGAGGTACTACATAGAGGCAGGTGTTCTTTAAAAGATTTGTCAACCTTCCTGTGAAAATATATATGCTTAGAGCACTATCCCACTGATTTCATGTTGCCTTTAAAAGTGCCCAGTGTCCCTTTTTTTTTCTTTTTTTTTTTTTTTTTAGAAGTACCACAGTACAGAACAATTAAGGGTTTTCTAACCCTGACTTAAAGCTAACATAGCTTAGTTTTTCTTCTGATGGCATTGTGAGGCCTGGAGTAAAAACACTCATCATCTAATTGTGTTGTCAGGGATTGAGCACAGTGACAACTTATAATAGAAATTCTAATTACAGATGAAAAAATGGGACTAAACCCTTTCACCTCTTCTCTACAATAAAGATGGGAAACACAATGGATTTGTGTGTGTTAAATGATAAACCCGTGGAGAATGTTTGGCATAATATTCCTAAGTGATAGAAAAGTAACAGAGAAAGATGGTCAGAAATAAAAATCCATTTTCTTAGTGATTGGCTACAGAATCAAATATCAGAAACAAGATATAAGGCTGCACTATCTGTTCAGACTATCTGACTGATCAGACCACAGTCTGATCTGGGATGGCTCCTTAGTTATTCTTGATATGAAGTATGGGAGAAGAGAGAAGATTTTCTGTTTTCCCAGTATCAGTAGGTTGCATCACTTTGTTTGATCACAGATTCAGAGTACTTCTTTATATTGCAACTTGTTTTCTTATTCAGAGCTTTTTAAACAGCATTAGGTTTTGTAACAACTGTGTGACTGAACAACTTCAGGTTTGTTTTGGAAGTTCAAGCTTGAATATGATAGTACCAGAAAATAAAAATAAATAAAACAAATAAAACACAAATCTGAGCATTCCAAGTATTTTTTTTTTTTTCCACCTACTGTGTTCTTGAATCCCTTTTGGACAATATCATTACAAAAATAGTACAACAGTAGCAAAGATGCCCCTTGCTCATTTGTCATACAGAACAGTAACACATGACAGCTGGCTGTTTATGGGTGAAGTTAAAGGTCTTCAGCAGATTCATTTCCTCAAGTCTAAGTTTTGAAATTGCTGTTGTAAATCTCCATTCTGGTATACCAAGGAGATTTCAGCTCTCTTGCTTCTAATAGAAGTAGTTAGAAGCTCAGTGTTTTCGGTAGCTTCTGCATTTGGGATGGTTGGTTTTGTTCTTAGAGTCCCAGGAACTGATCTGCTTGTACAGCAATCAGTTCAGTGTTCTTGATTGGTTTTTGCACACAGCACATCTGTAAAGATTGTGCAGTAGATGGGTGGGAAAAAAAGACCTTATGTCATGTTTAGGCCTCTTGAATGTAAAACCACATTGTCAGCCTATAGGACAACCACTGATGTTTAAATGTGTTTGAAGCTGAGAATGAGCTGCTGGTGTTACCTGCTCAAATTCTTTTATTTTGCCACTGCAAAGAAGTTTTCTGTGGTGAGTGCTTTATTAGACAAAATCATAATTGTTGGGTTTTTTTTATTCATACTGTGTATGTGAAAAAAACTCTTGGGAGCTTTCGTCACCTGCAGCCTCTGTATTACTTAAACCTTAGTATATTCATATTCCTCATCTTTGAAGGCTTTACCGCAGATCTGTGTCAGATCATAAGGTAGAAATTGAGTGATGTCAGAACTCCAGAGTCTGTTGCTAGATTACAGAAAAAGTAATAATAATAATAATAATTTTGTGCTGAAAATTCTGGAAGCAGAACAAAAAAATAAGTTCTTGAATAAGAACTTGTAAGTAAAGGAAGTTTCAAGAATAAAGATCCAATGTCTGTATGAAAAATCCATTTTAGAAGATGGCATACCTTCATGCCCTGTGACTAGCTATCTGTTGCTCTCGCCAGTAATGCTTAATGGGACATCCCAGCTGGTAGCACAAAGGGGTTAACACAGTGGTGTTTACTCTTTAATCACGTGTTGAAGAACTTTGGAGGGGGTGTAAGGGGGAGAGAGAACCACACAGTAGCAAAGGATAATTTATCTCAAGAGGTTGCCCTTTAAGTCAAGTATCTCTTGAATTTTTAAATAGCTTGATTGTTAGGTTTTAAAGGAAATCATAAACATTAAAGTAACTCAGCTTGAACAGCCAAAGATGGATAGATAGGTATTTCCTGTATATATTATGAAATACAATCATTTAAGAGGTTCAGTTTAGTGAAATAAAATTACTTCCAAGTGAATGAATGAGCTGACTTACTGAAAATGAAAATCTTTTTCTTTTGCCATTATAATAATAATAAAAGAATGAAGACCCCCTCAATGTTTTCTTTTTAAAAGTGAGATGAACTTCATTCTAATACAGTAATCCTGTATTATGAAGGGGTTGGTTATACTTTGAATTAATGCTTCATTGTTGCCTGAAGAAAGAACTAGGTATCTTTAGTCACACAAAAAATGATGCATCTGCATGCTGTTCTTAAATCAGCATGTAGGTGCAGAAGTGTCATCTTGTCAGAAATCATCAATAAAAGTGAAGTAGAAAGATCAAGTATGTAAAAATAGAAAGTTTTAGCAAATGCAATTACACTTGCATCCTTTAATGAAGTCTTGTTGTCTACAGTACTCAAGGTTTATTCGACTCTTAGAAAAATTGATGACGTTGCCATGCGGTGACATCGAGGAGAATTATATTAAAAAGTTTTCCAAAGAAATTGCTGTGCAGTTGCAAAAAGTATCTATTGAGCCCTTGAAGTATGATGAGCAAGGAGTGGCCTTCAGCACTGGTGAAGGTAATAACTTCAAGTTGGTCGGAGCAGATTTGTTTTCTTCGCACTATGTTCTGTATAATGTGAATGTGTGCATGACTCGGTTTGAATGCTTCTTTTTATATACTTATATGTATATTGGATATGTAATTGTTAATGATGTGCTAAAACACTGAGTTATGATAGAGACAAAGTCAAAGTTTTTGGCACAGTGTATGAACTGTGAGTTCTGAGACCTTTGCAGAGAGGACCTCCTTGTTCTACATATACAATTAAAAAAAAAATTACTGTGAAAAGTTGTCTGTTGACCATAATGGAGAGAGGGCTGAGAGGAGCACAAACACACAGAGTTCCACGGCTACAACACTGGTGCTTTGTATGAAAGTGGTGTGCTTAGAGACCTACAAGTAAGTTTTAGCGTGGCTTGTGTAGGTGGCTCATCAAATGAGAATTTTGAAGATGCAAAGAATAAGTAGCAAGGCATTTCAGTGTACACAAACAGCTGAGGAAAATGCAGAGAATTAGGAAGCTTAATTTTTCAAGCAGGTTGATAGCTGGCACTATGAGACAGGCAGGAATCAGTCACTGGTGCTGGGACGGAGATGATATTAGAGAAGAGCCAAGAGTAATTGTCTGGGAAAACTAATATAGCAACAACATAGATAGGAATGTCTGAAGACCTTTTGAACAAATCATGCAGATTTGTGCATTCACATACATATTTCATGCTGTACTTTTAAAAGGGATGAGTACTGTTAACTGGGCTGGAGCAGCTCTCCTGTGACGAAAGATTGAGGGAGTTGGGATTGTTTAGCTTGGAGAAGAGAAGGTTGTGGGGAAACCTCCTTGTGACTTTCCAGTCATTGAAAGGAGCTTACATACAGATGGGGGACAGACTTTTCATGTGGGTTGATAGTGTTAGGACAAGAGAGAATGGATTTAAACTGAAAGAGGAAAAGTTCAGATTAGGTGTTAGGAAGAAGTTCTTCACTCAGGGTGCCGTGGAACAGACTGTTCAGAGAAGTTGTAGATGCCCCATCCCTGGAGGTATTGAAAGCCAGGCTATGGGTTCCTGGGCAGTCTGATCTTCTGGTTGGCAACATCAGGGAGGTTGGAACCAGATGGTGATGTTTGAGATTTCTTCCAACACAAGCCATGCTATAATTTTATGAACTTGAGAACCAAAATGGCTGGCAAACTGTTTTTGCTGAGTTGACTTCAAGATGACATGATAACAAAGAAGTGTGAAAGAGGCAAACTGGAATTTAATCCACGCTGGGTTTTTTTTGTGGTGTCTTCAGAATAGTAGTTACTGTATTTACACAAGCCATCGTATTTAAGAAAAGCCATCACAATACATTCAAGAAGAGTCTTGTTTGTGTCCCATCATGCCTCTAAATTAAGCAAAATGTCTAATTTCTTTCATTATAACAATGATTGTTTCCTTTGTGCTACAGAAGATTGTTCTGAGGCTTTAGGGTAGAGTTTATATTTTAACATGAATGTGAATTGCGTCTAGTAATTTCAGAGGAAGCAGTGCTGAATGTTGCGCAGGTATTGCTTATATCAGTGTAGTTAGTGTTAACCTTTTCCATGTGAATATTTTTAAACTTCATTTGTTTTTTATGAAGTCATTAAAGTTTGAAATTGTGCATGGGTGTTGAGCAAGCAGTTAATTTTTGCATACATTGATCTTGCCAGGTCCAGAAAGTGTCCTGACCTTCTGAACTTACGGGAGGTAGACTTTAAACAACTCCACATCAATTCACTTTTTTTCCCACCCCTAATAGTATTGATCAAAATATATTTAAAACTGATTGTTCATTGTTTATATTTACTCCTCCTCCCCTTTGCCCCCATTTTTGTTGTTTTTGCTGCATCAGCCTCCAAAATGGAACGTCTGGTATTGTATGGAAGTGTAAAGATCAGCTTGACTTCTTGGGTACTTGAAGTTCTTTAGAAAATTAAAGGCACGTAACAGATTGTTCTTTATTTAAGGTGTGAGAAAAACATCAAGAGCTACTGCAGTAGTTTATGGCAATGGGACTGGAAAAGTTACAGTGAATGGAATAGATGTTTTACGTTACTTCCCAGTCCTGCAGGACAGGTGAGAGCACGATGAAATTGTGTATTTCTCATGTACTGAAAACATTCCACCAGAAGTAATGCTATGCAATTATGTTTCAGTTCTATATTCTAGAGTTGGTGCTATCTTTTTTTTTTATGTATTACTGCCTATTTTATGAAGATTAGTCTATTTTCCTCCTACTTTTCAGGAGTCAGTAATATAGGAACTGATTGGCAAGCCTTGTTTTCTTTCTCATTTCCCTTTCTGCAGGGGTGCAGAAACAAAGAGCATGAATTTTGGTAGCTTTAGAAAAGACTCGCAGTTTAATTTAAAGAAATTATAATTAAAAAAGAAAAGTATTCAAGTGTTTCCTGAGAGATTGGCACATTATATTCATGTGTAATTACTCAGTCGTATAGTGGAGGCAAACAAGGTGGGAAACTTCATATGTTGGTTCAGATTTTGAATGATGTGCACAGCTTGCTATAGAGAAGACTTCTCAAAAAGGACAGAAACCTTTCTTTGTCAACCTTTTGGTAAACCTTTGGCTTCTGAGCTGAAGAATAGGATGAGAGATTTCTCAGTTGTAATATCCAGATCTTGGCATGCGCAGATAATTAGCAAGACAAAATTAATTGCAAAACTGAACTTCAAGTACTTAACATTGACAGTTTGAAAATTGCTGCTAATTCCGTATTGATCTCTTTTATTTCAGTGATACCTCAGGGATGTAAATACCTTTCTGAATATCTATTTTAAAGTTAACTGGCTTTGTGTATAATGTGATAGAAAATGTACACAACAACCTCATATACAATTTGAATCCATTATGAGTATTTTTTTATTTTTTTATTTTTAGAGAACAGTTGTTGTTCCCTTTCCAGTTCCTAGACAGAATTGGAAAGCATGACACAATTTGCACAGTCTCTGGTGGAGGAAGATCATCACAGGCTGGAGCAATACGTTTAGCCACTGCAAAAGCCTTGAGAAGTTTTGTGACTGAAAAAGAAGTGGAATTTATGAGACAAGGTGGGAATGGAGACTTGATTTCAGTGTTTCCCAGTGTGTTTCTAGTTTAAGTGAATTAATACAAGAGTAATTAAGGAGCAGATTGTGCAAATTTGAATAAATAATCCCAGTGAAACCTTGTATGCTGTATGAATGGGCTCTGACTTCATGAATTGTTTTCATTTTTTTCCTAGCATCCTTTGTATACATTTTGGATGACTTCAGAGTTTTTCCATCTGTTCATGACCTCTGCTAGATCTGTAAAGCAGCTTATATTGCATCTACTTAAAATCACAGAACGAGCTTGTAGATTCAGTATCAAAGAAGTCTGGATCGAGCACTGTGAGCTGTAGGGTGTTGAAATTGTATTTCATTTTACTTGCATAGTTGTGTCTTGTTCACATACAGAAAGTTTTATTCTCAAACTTAAGCACTGTAGCTTCAAAGAGATAATAATGAGCATAAACATACTGTATGAAATGAGCTGGACTTGAAGGAGTTTCTTTTCTCTTACATTAAAGTTGGCAATTTACTTAAATAAGATGGAATAACTACAGTATTTGATAATTCGGAGTGATTAGATGCAATACTGTTGCAGAAAATACAGAATTATGAACAGGGAACTTTTAACTATGCTCTTTCCAAACTAGTGGGGATTACCTTTGTTTATTATTGGCAAAACAGTTAATATTTTTTCCACTCTGTTGCCATCAGCAGATGTAAAGCTCTGTTTGTGCTAGTGTTTTTGCAACAAGATTCTCTGATTACAATTGTTCAGTATCAACAAGTGAGATTTGCTGGGAATACTCTTGTCAACTGATATTTTAATGAGTCTGGTACCTTTAAGGAGATCAGCATAATTCTGAACAGAGTGCACAAGATCCCTTGTGATACAGGAAATAAAATACTAGAACTTCAGTAGTGCACATATGTAATTAGTAAATGAATGAATATATGTAATTGAGGTGCTTGCTCAAAAATCTTTTACAGATAGGAGTGTGCAATTTAGAAAGTTAGAGACCGTTGCTCTAAAGGCTTAAACAAAATCTGTAATGGGATGTCATGGAATTTCTTAATGTCCATAAAGTAAAACGTGAAGAAAGTTCAGTTACCAAAGAAACTGAACTGGAGAAACTTATGAAACGGATCCGTTTTAGCTTGTTTTACACAGGACCTTTATCCTTCTAGGTGCTGTAATTCACGTACAAACTAATAACAAGTGGGTGCTTCTCTGTTTTGTAGCTGGGCTGCTGACAGTTGATCCACGTGTGAGGGAGCGGAAGAAGCCTGGCCAAGAGGGAGCACGACGAAAGTTCACCTGGAAAAAGCGATAAGTCTGAGTATTTCAGGAGAGGCAGAATGCTCCAAGAATTTCAAAGCATAGCAAATCACGATTTAAAACTGTGGGATAATATATTTAACAATAAAGACTTTTTACAGTTAAAAATAGCGTGTTCTCTACTTAAGCATCAACAAATAGCTTTCTTAAAATTAATTTTAAATCACTGAAAATTGTCACACAATTTGTTGAAATAACAAATTCTGAGCGCCGGCTTTCTGGCTCTACTGAAGTCAATAACAGTTTGTGAAACTGTTGGTGGATTGTACATTTTTGGAAAATGAACCTGCTCATTTAGTGACTCAGCTATCAAAGTTCTGGAATTAGGCAGCTCCTAAACAGGTGTTGGCTGAGTGTTGAAGTGCCTTCCTTTTTGCATCTCAGGTATGTGAGGATGAGTGATCCACAGAACTCAACCTAAGCTGTGGTGGAGTTGAGGAAAATACTTAGAATGACACTGACAGCTGTTGAGGGGATATTGATAGGGAAACATTCGCAAAGGCTCACTTCTGATGGTGGAAACTGCCTCCAGGATACTCCCCAGAGTTAAGGAGGAAGTGATTCATATTAAGCATCTAATTTTAGGTGCTCTGAATCACCCTCTGGAGGAGTCAGGGTTTTTTCTTCCATCAAATGCAAAAGCAGCTAGTGGGGTTAGGCTGAAGTTAATCTTCTCCACCCTTTCAAATCTCAGGGGATCCGATCAAAGAGGCAAGTTCTGAATATGGCTAAATGCACAAAGATAACATTGGACTCTTTGCCAAATCCAGTCAGAATTTTCTTTTTTTAAAATCAGAAGCGGGAGGTGATGACAGTGCAGCCCACCTCCTGTCTATAATTGTACCCTGCCAAAATAGATCAGCACAAAATTTTGGTTTGTTTCCATCTTCCTTCCTGGGACAGAGGTCAAATACACACAGCTTCCAGGAAAAGCATATCCTTCATCTTTCCCATATGAACTGGGCTACAGTGGAAAAGAAAACAATGTTCATCAAGCCAGGGGAAAGCAGACAAGAAATACCTCTTGGTAACTCTAACAACAGGGCCCTAAGTTTCTCTGAGCATGATGAGAACACAGCCCTTCCTCACGTTTGCTGTAGATACCAAAACATTACACCTCAGTGATAACAGAAGTTGCTCGCAAAGCATGGAAGCTGATAAATAGCTGAGTGATCTGTGTTGGGCCATTGTTTTCCCAAAGTGCCGTTCAAGAGGCAGCAGCAAACACGTACATCTCTCGGGCTGAATAAAAGAGAGCAGGGTGCATCCTTGACAGGTGTGTTTCTGATTGCTTCCCTAGAGCCACTTCACTTATATTTGTTTACTGAGAATGCTCAGTAAACTTGGGTTTGATTTCTCTCTAGGGTCACTGATAGGTTTCACATCACTAAAGTAGTTGATCTCATTCAAAATATGTGATTTATTCAAGCTGAATTTAACAGCTGAGACAGTTCACCTGATTCTTTGAAAAGCAAGTTGAGGCTAAATGAGAAGTGTTTTACACTAGTGAAAATGGAAAATGCTTTAACTAGCCTTTCTGCTAATTTAATTCCAAATTGTTCATGTATTGCATGATAATGTGACTTTTAATAAAAGCATTCAGTAAATACCCATTCTAAGACAGGAATGTAAGGATTCTTTTGATGTGAATACCAAGTGTTTACATTGCACACCACGTGCTTACGTACACACCAAAGCATGTGAACTTAAAGGTGTTAGCTGCACCTATATAAAAAATGATAAGAGAATAAGAGGCAAGAATCTTGTGTTTTAAAGACAAGTAAGTATGACAAATCATTTTTCACCTACCTAAGTATTAGGCAGTAAAGCTGTAAGAATGACATACTTGAAATGTGAAAATGTTTTCTGACTGCAGGAAATAAGGAGGAAATGAGCAGCCTGTACTTTGTGGTCATTGCATGCTGTGGTTCATATGGATTTGATTGTTTTTTTTTCTCCACTCCACCACACTGATATTTTGCTTTGGGGTAAACTACCAAAGTTGGCTCCAAGTCCAATAGAATGTATCAATGCAATTGATTTCTAGTAGTTTACCTTCTGACTGGTTCCCACAGTACAGAGAAACTAGAGATATTTGTATTGGTGCTGCTGTTTCACCACAAGATGGAGCAGTTTGCAACCTAATGAAAGTAGCTGCTTTCAGAAGTGCTGTGTATGCACTTGGAAAATAAACGATGAAGGATCTTCCCTATAAATACTGATTTCTATAGCTACAGATTAATATAAAAACAGTGGAATTGGGTTTTTAAAGTGTAGATTCATATTTCAAGGATTTTTTTTTTGCTGACAAGGGATATAAATTTGAGTGCAAAATAATACATGTGTGAGAATGCTGTTTTTTAGAAATCTAATTTCAGTGACTAAAACTGGAGAGTTTTGATGTTATTCTGGTAGTGCGTAGCCATAATCTTGATATGTTGTGGAACACAGGGATTTTACAGTACTGCTGATATAATGTGAAAGATGAGGAAATTTCTCCTTAAACAAACTAACAGCATCTGATGCAAGTTTAAGTTATGGTTCAGCCTCTTCTTCAAAGCCTATAATTGGAGGAGACCTCGTTCTGACCTTCCAGTGCTCGATGGGAGCTTATAAGCAGGAGAGGGACCGACTTTTTACATGGGCTGTGAGGGATAGCACAAGGGGAAATGGCTTTAAACTAAAAGAAAGGAAATTTAGGTTAAATGTTAGGCAGAAATTGTTTACTGAGTGGGCAGTGAGGCGCTGGCACAGCTGCCCAGAGAAGCTGTGGTGCCCCAGCCCTGTAGGTGCTCAAGGCCAAGCTGGATGGGGCCCCGGGCAGCCTGAGCTGGTGGGGGGCAGCCCTGCCCACAGCAGGGGTTGGGCATGGCTGGGCTGTGAGCTCCCTTCCAACCCAAACCATTCTGTGATAAAAGAGCAGGGATTACTTTTACTATTTCTTTCTAGATTTCTGTCTGAAAGCCATGAGCAGTGAATGATGGTCAGAATTCAGAGGATGCCGTAATAGTGCATTGGAAAAATAGACTGTCGTTGAAAAGTGAAGCTAACAGCCCTTTTATTTCACTTCATTTAATACTTATTTTCTTTGGGAAGTATTTGATGATGATACACAATGAGCTATATACATACTGTTCAACTCAGCAGCAACATATTTATTATTATTATTATTTTCCTGTTTCAGTATTAAATAGAAATCAACCTAAACAGAAAATCACGAGAAGATCATTTTCTTTGTGAATGTTACAGACGCTGTGATGAATTAATTCATTCAGTCATGATTTATCTGTACTGTTGTTTTTCCTAGATATTTTGATCTTTTAGAGAAATGAATACGTGTAAGCTGATAGAACTACGATTAAGAGCAGTTTGACTTTAGGCACTATAAAACTGCATACCAATTTCTGGCAATTTATCTGAATATTTGTTAGGTATATGAGTAGTATGAGATTGCCATTTGGTAATTCATCTGTACAATTTCTTTAATAAAATCCTCACATCCATAGAAGTTTCCACGCTACCCTATGTTATTTTATGTAGACTCAGAACTGGAATTGGAAGCAAAAGTGTTTAGGCTCTGCTTCTGCTTAGCACTCAGCAGTCATCAGCTGTATGTATTCACTAGCCATCTTGCAAACACATGTGAGTGCACATCACTGCCATGTACCTGCCCACATAACAGGGACAGTGTGAGAAGAGAAAACATGCAAACAAATAGGTGATAATGGGTTTAGGCTTCACGTTTTTTAGCATCTGCTCTTCAGCCCTCTGTGTTCACCTTTGCTGTTGGTTTTCAGCATGAAATGGTGGAGTCTTTCCCACTGGGCAGTTCCAATCCCATCTGCTCGCTCTTTTCTAGATACCAATCAGGATGTTCCTGGAGCCTCCTTGGAGGAAGTCTATAGTTTAACAAACTAAATCTTTATTGATTTTAGAATGTGTGTGGACCCTTCTTTCGTTGTTGCAAGGGGTGTCATGTTCAGATGCTGACAATAGCAAACCAATAAGTTATATAAGTGGAATGATGTGTGTGCTTACCGGCTGGGTGTGATCCTGAACAGGCTACAGCATCCCCAAAGCAATTTCAGCCAAAAGCAAACTGTTGAGTCCAAAAGAGGACTGTTTTGCCCATGAGCACTTTCCCCTGCTATCTGCTCTTTCTTATAAGACGAGATGATGTGTGATGATGGCAAGACAAAACTGACTGTTTACCCCTGTACCAGGGTAGAAGTGATTCCAAAACCTCGAACCTTGTCTTGGTGCAGTTATTTCAGGTCCCAGAGAGGTCTTGCAGGACTGAGGTTGGGTGCATCTCTTGAACTTTGATCTTACATCTCTTGTATCTTGGATGCTGTGTCACATACAGGCAGCGGTGGCAGCTGTAACACCTTTTATGTGGTGCAATATCAACAGGTTTATTTTGTCTGTATGTTTGTTCATATAATATGACAAGTTTTAGACAGAATCAGTGTGCAAAGCAAGAGTATGAGTTATTCATTGTCAGCACTAATGTGGTATGAACATTTTACACAGGAAAAAAAAAAAAAAAAAGAGGTCATTGCTTTCTAAAGGACCTTGTAACCACTTTTCAGGTTTGGTTCCATGTGTTCATCTGCTCACAAAATCATAGAATAGCTCAGATTGGAAAAGACCTTAAAGATCATCAAGTCCAACCGCAACCTAACCGTGCTACCCTAACTCTAGCCACTCAAATCCTCACTGAGGGTGCAGGAGCACAAATACACAAGAAAGCAATGATGTGCATACTGAAATTACTGTTTGAAAGAAAGATCTGCTGTATTCAACTTCTTTCCAAAAAGGAGAATTTGAGCACACAGTTATGCAGCGTTCTCTCATCATGTCCAAAATCATAGGACAGCTGAGCTGCCTGGATCTTATGCGCTTCAGCTGCCTCCCATATGAGACCTGAGTTGCCACATCCCCATCCCACTGAGCAGCTTTAGTAGTGGCTGAGGGAACCCCCACCAGTGATTACTGCAGTGGCAGTAGAAGTCTCTGGTAGCCATTACTTCTGCTGGAACTGATGAGATATTCCAAATTCCTCCCGATGTTACCTCTGAACTCCATTTGATTTCAGAGGCTAAGCAAAGGACATGCTTCAAGGCTGGAGAACTCATTTGTGCTCAAGTGGTGAAGGACGCTTAATGATTTTATTTGACTGAGGCAAAATGAGGAAGGAAAACGATGTTTAGAAAAATTCCCTTGAGAAACATTTGCTTCTTTGTTTCTGTAACAGATTAGCAGGTGATCTCTGCCTTATCTCATTGCAGCGAGTTGATGTGTGCTGGTGGATTTGGTGTTGATGGGCTGAGTGTGCAGAGCATTTACATCTCCCCTCTGGGAGATTCACAGGGTGCCTCTGACCAGAGAGATGTGGAAGAGCTGTCTGTGGTCAGACACAAAAAGCAGGCATGAGGCTTGCCCCCAGGCTCCGCTGGCCCCAGCCCTGCACTTGGCAGCAGATGCTGAGCCTCTTCCAGGCAACAGTGCAGCCCACTTTAACTGCCATCATCCACCTGTAAAAAGGGTAATCATGTACTGCCATAAATTTCTTTTTACCTCAAGGAACTTTTTCATACAGAATGTGTTACTTCGGCGTCAAGACATTCAAATGTTCAACATCATCAAAATCAACCAGTCAAGACTTTACCCATTGCCTGGGTTTGGCATAAATCTGATTGGCTTCTTTTGTAGCCAGCCAATTTAGGAACCAATTATGTATTTTCATGGTCATGAAAACAGCTCCTCTTTGGTCATTGTAGTAGATTACAGATTGTAGTCTGACATCACTCAACTGTGTAGCAAATTGTCAGAAAATGAAAACTCCTATTAGAACACTTACAAATCTCTGTTTCAAAATGACTACTTAGCAACCATCACAGCATCTTTATAGAAATGTCACTACCCTCGTTACATCTGTACCTTTCGTTCATTTCTTTCCCCCTTTCCAATTTTCTCCCAGCATCTTGCAGCTTGCCTATTATTTGGATGTATAATTAGAAATCCATTATTATGTTTTATGGAGATGTAAAGAGTAGGAAGAAAGCTGCATAACTACTTTTTACATAGAGCATGCAAATTATCCACCTTGTGTATTTTGGCTCTGAATGTTCAGCAGATGTAGTTTCATTTCCCTTGGATCTCTGTTTATCCATTTTTATTGCTAGTCATCAAGTATAGAGCAGAAAAATCAAAATAGGAGGGGGCAGGGAACTTCCCATAGAAGCAGCTTAGCGTACCCCGCCTGCAGAATGGTATCAGCATTAATGTGCTTCACCTACACAAGTGCTGTGCATGGCCATTATTTATAATGCATGGTCTTGAAAACCCTAGGAGCAATAAACATAGCATGAGAAAACGGTCACTGACAAATCTGAATAGTTGGGAAAGGGCTTTGAAGGATATGATTTAAAGCGTTCTATCCAGACAGTATGCATACTGAAAGAGGATACAGAATGGGGCTTTGACTGCATCTCACATCTCAGGATGAGCGAAATATCTGTTCTGAGCCTGATTCTTCCAGATGACATTTCTTCTGGTTTTGCACACCTGAAATATCCAGCCGTTCGGTACACTCAGGAACTCAGGTGGGGGACATGGTTAGTGGGCATGGTGGTGATGGGTTGATGTTTGGACTAGTTGATCTGAGAGGTCTTTTAGTGCAGCTCTAAATGCCTCACTCCCTGAGAGCCATGCCTTTTGGAAGTCCCCTCTTCAGATGCCTACTGGTCTGATAGGGATGTATGAAAGCGGCTCCTGGAGGGAGTGTAAAAGTATAAAGTATAAAATAATCCTTATTTTAGTAGAGGGAGGAGGTGGGAGGAAGTTTCCAGTGTTCGAGCTGACGCTGGCTTCAAAGGAAAGGAATTTCCTTACTGGAGGTGTGATGCAGATATGGGACCAGAATTACAGCTGCACTCACAAGGCACGTTCCTGTTCGAGGCTTCGGTGGCTCAACTGAGCTTTGCAGTCATTACACTGTGAAATATAAGAGGGCAAAGTGCACTTACTTGGTGTGCATTTAACAAAATAAAAAGAACACGTAATTTTTTCTGAATACTATTTCACTGAACTCCTTAAGCCAACGGCTGGAAAAAAAAAAAGACAGACACAACTCATCTGCAGTATGTAGCTTTTTTTCCCAGTTATCACTCTGTATCGCTGCTGGCCTTGCTTAACTTTTAATTTCACGTACCTGGCAAAATAATACATTGCCAAGAGTACCAACCTCTTTTAGTCATGGTAGAAGTAGGAAATAGATCTTGGTCAACCCAGCGTTACCATTTAATGATTAAAGTAGTATTTGACCGAAGTATTATATACATATAATTAATATACACATATAGGCATATAGGTATTATATGAATACATTATGTGCATTAGAAGTAGAAAAGATGAGACTGATAAAGTTTATTTTTTCTCACCGTAAATAATTTTGATGATCTGAACATTTTAGGGAAGCCACAGAGCTGTGGCACTGGATTAGGACATAGGAAATAGCTGGGCCTGCTCTTTTACAGATCCTGTGTATGACGGTAGAGAAATTGCTCACAGCCTGACCGTGAGCTGCTGGAGGTTAGTAAAGCTCAAGCCAAGTGAGTGCAGTTGCACTGTATGCCCATTTAGCGCTTCGTCTTTTTGACTGTCCATCTCACCATCGGCATTGGTGAGCCTGCATTACAAGTACTGTGTTCAGTTCTGGGCCCCTCACTACAAGAAAGACATTGAGGCCCTGGAGTGAGTCCAGAGGAGGGCATCGAGCTGTGATGGATCTGGAGCACAAATCTTATAGGGAGCTGAGGGAACTGGGGTTGTTCAGTTTGGAGGAGGCTCAGGGGAGACCTTATCAAACTCCACACTGAACTGAAAGGAGGTTGTGGTGAGGTGGGGGTTGGCCTCTCCTCCTGGGTAACAGAGATGGGATGAGAGGGAATGGCCTTAAGTTTTGCCAGGGGGAGGTTCAGATTGGATATGAGGAAATATTTCTTTTCAGTAAGAGCAGTGAGGCAGTGAGGCACAGGCTGCCCAGGGAGGAGGTGCAGACACCATCCCTGGAGGTGTTCCAGAAGCATGTGGATGTGGCACTGAGGGACGTGGTCAGTGGACATGGTGGGGGTGGGCTGGCAGTTGGACTGGGTGATCTGAGAGGATTTTTCCAGCCTTAATGATTCTATGATTCTATGGCAGTGTCCAAGCTTCCTATAGCAAATCCAAATAAGAGTCATAGAATCAGAATCCTATAATCATAGAATCATAGAATCATAGAATGGCCTGGGTTGAAAAGGACCACAATGATCATCTAGTTTCAACCCCCCTGCTGCGTGCAGGGTCACCAACCACCAGACCAGGCTGCCCAGAGCCACATCCAACCTGGCCTTGAATGACTCCAGGGATGGGGTGTCCACAGCCTCCTTGGGTTGATGCCTGTTGATGCTTGGCACTGCCCCTGACCTTCCCTGTCCTTCCCTGCAGCCTGTGATGTGCTACTGTTCTCACAGTGTATCCTGAGACAAGTTTTCACCACTGTAGCAGAGCTGGTAGCACTGGATTTCTCGAGATGCTGCTCGGAGTGAGCTACACTGCTGTCCTCTTTGCTCCAAGCTGGCCAACAGCTCTCCAAGGCTTTAGGGAACTTAATATAGGTACATGAATGTCACCTGTTGGTCAAAACTGGCCTGTGGCTTTTTGGCATTGCAGATAAAATTGTGGGTGAGAGCCTGGGCTTGGGCCATAGAAAGGAGAGACAGTCAGATGTCTTGTTTCTGCTGCTGCATGCGGGACTGGAGAGGTGCAATGAGTGAGTACTGCTTTGTGGTGGAAGAAGACCTTCCTCAAAACAAGAGACATTCTTCTGGACCTGCTCACCAGCTCTATACAAGCTGAGTGGCTAAAGAATAAGTAGACCCCATCTGTGCAAATTTTTTTATTATTATTACTTTTTATTGTTATTATTTTAATTTATTTATTTATTTCATCTCTGACAAGGAGGGCTACCATAACATTTCATCTTCCTTTGAAGGAGGGAGTGGGACCTGGAGGTATTGGGGTTGTTGCTCACGTGTTGCCATGGCTAACCGCAGCCTTATCCTAACCTCGGCCAGGGCCTCAGTTCAGTTCAATCAGGTACGGATCAGAAAGACTCCAGCTGAACTCCAACTCTGTTGTGGGTTGTGTCTCGCAGGTTCAACAGCTGTAGAAACATTTTAATCACAAGTTTAAGAAGATGTAGCTTTAGATGCATCCATGGAGTCGATCTGTTGAGGAAGCAGGTGCCGATTTTCCATAGTTACTTTTAAGAGCCAAATTGTGCTTGGCTGCTGATTTTTAGTTTTAAGGCAATATTGAGAATGTAAAAAACCCTTCTTTTCTTTTCTTTTCTTTTCTTTTTTTTTTTTTCTTTTTCTTTTTTTTTTAATTCGATCCAGCTGGAGCTTGTACTTCTTTAACTTTTTTCTTTTATTATTTAAAATCCTTAATTATCTGAGACAAAATTGGTAAGGAAATCTGCAGAATCTAGGGATTCCACAGAGCTCTCTCTATAAACACTCAGGCTATTCACTGGTGCCAAATAGACATGTGCCAACTCTGAAACACCCACCCACTCTCTCCTTCTGCCGCAGCAAACTAATAAGCACATTGATTACATTCATTTAAAGAAAAGCACTGCTCTTTTAATCTTTACATTCCCTATACTTTAGATTTCTGATTACGAGAGATATCCTGTTTATCACACTTTGCATGGTGAAAAAGCTACTTGACACACCTCAACGCACTAGATATTTTAAAAGAATATTTTAGAGGATACCAGCGAGTGGTAGTAGGAGATAATTATCATTTCCTGCAAGCTGTTGTTGTGCTATTCACAAGATGAACGAGAAGTCTTTTAAATGTGATTTTTGTAAAGGTCCCTTAAATGCCTTCAATTCCCCCAAACAAAAATGTTCACATGCAGTTCTTCTCTTGCTTTCCTCTCTTCTTCCCACCCTTCCAACTCCAAAATCTGGAACTTTGTTAGAATAATACAGATGCATATAGGTGTGCATGTAAATGCATAAATGCAAACGAAAAATAGGTACCCTATGTGTGTATCATACATAGAATCACAGGATCATAGAATGGTTTGGGTTAGAAGGGGCCTTAAAGCCAACCCATCCGCAACCCCTGCCATGGGCAGGGCTGCCCCCCACCAGTTCAGGCTGCCCAGGGCCCCATCCAACCTGGCCTTGAGTGCCTCCAGGGCTGGGGCACCACACTTCTCTGGGCAGCTGTGCCAGCGCCTCACCGCCCTCTCAGTGAGGAATTTCTGTGATGGGGCACCAGCAGCTGCTCTGAGCAAAGTGTAAACCAATCTCGTCTCTTCAAAGCAGCAGTTTTCAACTTTTTTAAATTCAAAATCTGGCAACAATTGACCCAAGTTAGATGTAAAAACCTTGACAAATGTAACGTGCATGTTTGTGCATGTATCTAATGCCCACAGACAAACACGCTTACCCTGAGCGGAGCGCTGTGAAAAGGGCCCTCCGGCTCCATCAGCCATTCATCTGTCTGCAATTGAGATCTCCCTAGAGGAGGATCACAGGAGATGACTCTTGACCTCTGCAAATATGTGCTGACCACGATGACACAGCCTGGGCTCCTCTTTGTCTCGAAAGGGTAATTCAGCAACACTTCCTCAGCCCAGCTGTCCTAGTTTCTCTGAGGTGTGCTATTTCTCCACAGCAGCAGCGTTGCAATTGTATCATTAGCATTAGAAGCATTTGTTGGTAATAATGGCCAGAATCTAATGTTAGCCTGCTGATGTTAACAGGAATTTCAGAAAGGAGCCAGGAAGGGCTGGACAAAGAGTCCCCATGGAAATGTGCTGAATAGAGTGGACCTGGGAAAAAGTAAAAAGCTGTTGATTTACTAGAAGTAGATAAAGAAGGGCACTTCTGAAAGTGGTCTGAAGTAGGAGTGGCCTTCATGGAGTGATTTTCAGTATCTGTGATTCTGAACTCTCTATGCTGAGTGCTGTTGTCCATGGAATGTAGAAACTTGTGAGTCTGTAAGAGCAGTTTCCATCATGCAAATAGCTTGTATGAGTTCCTAAAGCCATTTCTGTTCATTGATCACCTGGAGTGAACCCTTTAGGACTGAAGTCCTGTCTTCACACTACGCAGTTGTATCTCTATGGCTGAAGTCGGGTGGGTGACCCCACAGCTCCTATTCTTCAGGTTATTTCCTGTCTGTATTTCTGGGTGTATGCATATGTCCTCAGTTATGGACTCAGTTTGGTCGTTTCCTTTGATACAGCTGTTAATAACAGGCCAAAAACTTGAATGCTTCTAGAAACCTATCTTTTTGCCCTTAGCCCTGTTAACATATTAATTAATAGATTGAATTTTTCACTTAAATTCAGCTAGAGATAGATATCAGAGTAAAGCTACTCACTTTTTTTTAAAATCTATATTGTTATTCCATATATGTACATTCTCAATAGCTATTCTGGTAGACTTTTAAAGGTGGCATTTGCAAAGAATTCTTCCTAATATTTTGACTGCTAACCATTTTTTTCCCCTCAGAATAGCTTTTCTAATAGAACAATTCAGAGAAAGCACTATCATCATATCATAATGTACTGTGACAAGGACTGTTCAGCTTTACATTTTGTTTAATGTATTCTCAGCTCTTCACCGTGGATGGCAAGGGTGACTTAAATAGATGAAAGGAAAAAAATACTTGGGATAAACTCTGGCAAATCCTGTCTTCCTATTTTCCACCTGTTTTTAAGACACATCTTTCTGTCTAGCATCTTCCAGCTAAGATCTCCTATGATTCACCTTGGCACTATTTCTGTAGACTTTCCAAGACTTTGAGCTAATCTCTGTCCTTGGAAAGAATGGGGCAAAACCAGCTAGCAGAAAAACCAAAAATATGCAGAAATGGCAGCTCATGGTTTTTAATAGTTGTATTTGCTTTTTTATATTTTGTTTCCCAAAACTTAGTTTTGTTGTTGTCTAAATATGAACTGTGTTGTTACGGTTTTGGATCTAGGCCACAAATAAGGAACTAAAGAACACCCTAAATTTTCAAGTGCTGACAAGGAGCCCTCTAAAGGACTCCGTAGAAATTGAAAAGCATTGAATGGAAAGGCATTTTTTCTGAGTCCAAAGGCCTTAATATAGTTAAGAAAATATCTGTACGCTGTAGGACTGTGTTCCTCTTGCTACATATTTTTCTTGCTGTTCCTGCTGAGACATCTGACTGTAGTGATCCTTACAGAGAGGATTCTCAAAAGGGATGAAACCTTTCAAATCTTAGTGCTTATGCATTTTCTTGTCTTGACAGAACAATATGAAACAGTTGACCTTGGTCAGAGCAATTTCATTAATGCTAAACAAGATGGCACTTGTACTGGGTGTTGGTCAGGAGCTGTCTAAGGCACTTTCTGAAATACCGTGAAGCAGTAAAAAAAAGGCAATTGAAAAAGTTTGCCAGCCAAATAATGCTTCTTGTTTTAATGTGAATTTGTGGGTTGATTAATGTGCATGTTAAAAAGGAAGAAATAAAATGCTGTACATCTCAGATGTTCGCCTTCTCTTTTCTCCCTCCTGCCCAGGAAGAGTCACCGTCCCTGAAGGCGTTCCAGAACCATGTGGATGTGGCTCTGAGGGATGAGGTCAGTGGGCATGGTGGGGGTGGGCTGATGGTTGGACTGGATGATCCGAGAGCTCTTTTCCAACCTGAACGATTCTGTGATACTTACAACTCTTTGTAGCTGGGTTTCGCAAAGGTAACGCCCTGCTTTGAGCAGAGTTTTCCTTGTCTGCCCACCAGCTAACTTCAGTTTTTCCCTTGTGCTTGCTCCAGATGGATAATTCTGGAGAGGAGGAATAATCTCATAAATAGGCTTGTTCTCCCTTCTGCATTGCTTTTTTTTCCATGATGTGCTGGTTGCTGTGCCTTTTCCCGACACATCGGAGCTTTATAGACTGGAGTGCCATCCACGGCACGCTTCCTGTCCTGGAGATTGTGTTCAACACAGATGGCTCTTTATTGCTAAGTGTATGTGAGATCTAAATTGAATGTGCTCTCTTGTCTAATATTTAACAAAGCACATTTAGTTAATGACTAATGTTTCATTATTGCAGGAAGCTTTTAGTACCAAAAGGTTAAGTGGTTCATTTGAATATTGCCCGAGTATCTTTGCCCTGTCAGGGTTTTTTTTCCTGAAGTTAATTTGCTATTGTTGTGATCATGTCTGACAAGTGCTGGCTAGAAGCGAAGGCAGGTTATGGGGATCTGTTTCCACGATATAATTTCACTGGTATTTAGCAAGCTGGATTTGAGCTGAGCAGCTAATTTGCATGGACCCTTATTCAGGGATGAAAAGCCAGTTTTGAGCATAGGCCATCTTCCACTGGGAGTTATTTGCATCTGAGGCAAAGGATTCCGGAGGAAGTGATAAAAAAAAGTGGGCAAAATTAATGGAGCCAGAAGAGGTTAATGGAGCCACCGGCAGAGACTTACTGTATATTCACACATGTAGAAGAGGAGGTTTAGGTATTGTTAAATATAAAATTGTAGTGGCTGAGTACTTGGAAGTGAGTTTTTGCTACACTGATATTAATGATATAAACTCTTGTTCTGTGGTCATAAAAACAGAAAATATTCATTTCCCCATAAGAAAAGAGCCCCTTTGCTACTTTGCTAGTGCTGAACAGGTTAGGCTGCCAGGCAAAGTGTGTGCATCTAAAATAAAGAAACCTATTATGAACACAGCAGCAAGCGCACATCACAGAATGGCCAGGGTTGGAGGGGACCTTAAGGACCATGAATCTCCAACCCCCCTGCCACATGCAGGGCCACCTACCCCCACATTTAACACTAGACCAGGCTGCCCAGGGCCCCATCCAACCTGGCCTTGAACACCTCCAGGGATGGGGCATCCACAACCTCTCTGGGCAGCCTGTTCCAGCACCTCACCACTCTCTCTGTAAAGAACTTCCCCCTGACATCCAACCTAAATCTCCCCTCCCTCAACTTAAAAACATTTCCCCTTGTCCTGCTGTTATCTATCCTTTCAAAGAGTTGATTCCCCTCCTCTTTGTAGATTCCCTTTAGGTACTGAAAGGCTGCAATGAGGTCACCCCGCAGCCTTCTTTTCTCCAGACTGAACAAGCCCAGCTCCCTCAGCCTGTCTTTGTAGGGGAGGTGCTCCAGCCCCCTGATCATCTTCGTGGCTCTCCTCTGGACCCTCTCCAACAGCTCCCTGTCTTTATTGTACTGGGGCTCCACACCTGGACACAGTACTCCAGATGGAGCCTCACAAGAGCAGAGTAGAGAGGGACAATCACCTCCCTGTCCCTGCTGGCCATCCCTCTTCTGATGGAGCCCAGGATACCATTTGCTTTCCAAGCTGCAAGAGCACACTGCTGGCTCATGTTAAGCTTTTCATCCATCAAGACCCCCAGTCCTTCTCCGCAGGGCTGCTCTCAAGGGCTGCTCCTTCCAGTCTGTATGGATGCCTGGGATTCCTCCAGCCCAAGTGCAAAACTTTGTACTTTGCTGTGTTGAACCTCATCAGGTTCACCTGGGCCCACCTTTCTAGCCTCTCACATCTTGAGACAAGGCCCTACATTGTATTAAAATGCACAGAGAGCAGCACTCCTTCATATCCTCAGTACCGTTTCTGTAGACACCATGAAAGGGGTGGCCCAAAAGGATGCATAGGGTACAGGACACTCTTCTTCTGCTGCAGAGTGATGGAAAATGAAATGATTCATTTTGATTGACACTTTGAAAGGCAGAGTATGACCACGATGCATGAGGAACTTAAAAGAAAAGATGCTGTGTCCAGCTTTCTGTTTATTAAAACCAAAGATAATAGAGATGAGGTATATGACAGTCTGTGCACCATTCCTGGCTGCATTTCAGAGGACCAGTGTGGAAGCTCCTGGATTAATGCACAGCGTGGAGTTTGTGTAATGGGGAATGGCAAGTTGTGTGCTCAGGGATGCAGCAATGCATCCACAGGGGCAGCAGATGCTCCAGTATGCCGGCAGCAAGGTATGGGAGCTCATCCTAATGTGCAGGGAGCAGTCAGAGGATGACTGACATCAGCAGCAGACTGGAATCTGTCTGCTCCACAGATCTGATAAAACGTTTGCCCACAGGCAAACTCCAGCACGTGTGAATAGAGGAGGAATCGCTAAGTTTGTGTCCAAAACTGATGTGTTCATGCCTGCAGGTCCTTGCAACGCTCAGCTCTGTGTACCCTTCAGAAAAAAATGTTTCTGCTTTGAATCTCATAATCAGAGAAAAATTTCCTCAGAAAGTCAGTAATTTTTTTTTTTTACCTTTTCAACCCAAATCTGTTGAAGAAGACCTCAAAAGCCTCTAACACTTCCCCTGAATGCACGCAGACTCTCTCCTTGTAATATTACCCCCTCCTTGACCTCACATTCATTGAAAATACAGAACTTTGCAATGCTGAGTTGCTATTTATAGTTAGTTATTATAACATAGTTCCATAAAAGTATTCCTCTGGGATCTGAATCAGTGTAATGCTCTTCATAGAGTCCTTTTGTTTTCAAAGTTGTGTACTGACAAAGCTGGTGGCGCAATTGCCTTTTAAAAACATATTGAACTGGCCTGTTTGGCTGAATAACTGTTAGAGCAGTGCCTTAGTTTCAGCTGTGATGGAACTGTTTTCTTCAGAGTGTCTGATATGATGCTATGCTTTTGTTCTAGGGGAAAAACAATGTTGATAATACATTGATGTTTATGATTGCTGCTAAGCAGTGCTGTACAGAGCCAAGGTCATTCTCAGTGAAGAGCCCAAGGAGCTGGGAGGGAACAGAATCGGGATAGCTGACTTAGACTGGCTGAAGGGATATTCCATTCCATACAACATCATGAGGATGGAGTTTTGAAGGGTGTGGAGTGCATCTCTCTGTTCCACTGCTCAGGGGCTAGCTGGGCTCTGGTTGGGGGATGGTGAGCAATTGCTTGTGCATCACTTGTTATATACATTCACATATAGACATATGTATATAGACATAACCATTATATTTTCCCTTTCCTCTATCTTAGTAAATAGTTTTATCTCAACCCATAAGTTCCACTTTGTTTTCCTGATTCTTTCCCCCCATCCTACTGGGAAGGGGGAAATGAGCAAACAATTGTGTGGTGCTCAGACACTTGCTGGGTTAAACCACAACAAGCAGTGAATACTACTGAAGACAACAGAAGGTGTGAACAGCACAGATTTCCACAGCACCTGTCCTGGTAGATAAAATATGTCTACCAGGAGATCCTTCGTCTTATAAGTAACCACCAAAGAATAGAGGGGAAGGAAAAGTTGTCTAAAGACAGTACTGGGAAATGTAAATAAGTTTCAGAAGTGTTAGTGCTGTAAATAGAGAAATCTTGTCCTTACCTGTGCATAAGCTGCAGGCAGATTCCCATGTCCCCACATCAGTCTCTAGGCAAAGACAAGCTCCAAGCCCTGCCTGGCTAGCAGCAGCTCCCAAAGCCCAGGAGCCCACACCATCTCTCAGACAGAATAATCACTGAATGCAAATGCACACCAACTGCAGGTCATGGCTCAGTCACACTGAAGAACAAATGGGAATCATCTGTTGTCTGCATAGATCTAAAAACCACACTTACCCATATGAAATGCCACAAGCTGCCTTAAGCTGCTAACTCCATCACGAAGCCAAGTCATCTTTTTCTTCTAAGGGAGAATCCTGCTAATCTTTTGCAAGGAGGAAATTGAAAAAGATGGGTGATGAAGCGAAGCTGTTATGCAGGTTGTCACAAGGTCAGTTAATACTTGCTGCTCACATGGCTTCCACCAGTGCAGTCACACTTAATTTTCCAATTATAACTGCTGTGCCTATTGGTGAAGTAGCTATTATTAGGCTGTTCTTGCCCCCTGTCTAATTCTGTAATCTTAATTATATTTTTCCTTCTGCCTTTTGGTACAGGTGCAATGATTAGGTGGCATTAAGTCTGTTTCATATTTATTAAGTAGACTTGTTATTATCTTTTTTGTATATATCTAAACCAAGAAATATCTTGAGATTGTTGAGGATATGCCTGGCGCCTTCTAGCCACTTACTGAGAGGGAGGAGCAAAAAGAGCAGTGCAGCATTTCAGACAACAGCACAGGTCTTGCAGTCTGAGTGAGGCACAGGGAACAGGAGAGGAAGGAGGAAGGGCAATGGCAGGAGGATGGAGATCGTATCTGATTCTTTGGGCAATGATGACAAAGCCACAGCTGGAAGCACAGCCTCCAGCTGGAAACGCTGCCCTAAAATTTGGGTGGCCACTGGCAGCATCATCTTATTTCTCTTTCACCTCTTCCCCTCTTCTGCCTTGCTTTCATTCCTTTCTTCATCCTGCCACTCACCGTCCTCTGGATTCCTGGTGCCATTTCTGCAACTTCTATCCTGTTAAAGCACAGCATGCTGATCCCTTCCTCTATTTTCCTTCCAAATGCTCCCTCTCGCTCCCTGTGTGATTGTTCACAGACCTCCCAGATCTCATTCTTGTATTTGTTCTCTTGAATCAGCTCTTCAAAAGCAAATCCCAATTGTGCTGAGCCTTAAATATGGAATAGGAGTAATTAAAGCAATGAAATAATTGAGGGATGACTTCGGTTTTGAACTTAGTCGCACCGGATGACATCCTTGACACTTTATGTGGGAGCGGGATTTTTCTCACTGTTTCTGAATTAATAGAAGGAAGTAATGTGATGTTTTCTAAAACACTAGATGAGGTGGAATGTGGGAAACGCA
The DNA here is from genome assembly GCF_019238085.1 of Lagopus leucura. NCBI lineage: Eukaryota > Metazoa > Chordata > Aves > Galliformes > Phasianidae > Lagopus > Lagopus leucura. The sequence goes on along the minus strand of NW_024962262.1, from coordinate 45,272,285 downwards.
CTCGGTATCTTTGGAAAGGGCAAGTTAATGAGCTTATAGTGCAAGATCTGCACATGTAGACCTTGTATGAACACAGACCACGTGCTTCAAAGTACTGATAATGGAGATGGTAAACACAGTGGTGATGCTGTAGAGGTGGGACAGGGCGAGGAGTGCAGAAGGAAAGAAGACCCTTGATAGCATTCCAGTGTGCTCTTGGAGTGTGTCCAGAGGAGGGATACTAAGATGATCAGAGGCCTGGAGCACCTCTCCTATGAGGAAAGGTTGAGGGAACTGGGCTTGTTTAGCTTGGAGAAGAGAAGGCTCTGGGGAGACCGGATTACAGCCTTTTAGTACTTGAAGAGAGCTCACAGGCAGGAGGGGGAACTGACATTTTACATAATCCAGTAATGATAGGGCAAGAGAGAATTGTTTTAAACTAACAGAGGGCAGGTTTAGGTTAGATTCTAGGAGGAAATTCTTCACTCATAGGGCGGTGAGGCGCTGGCACAGCTGCCCATCAAAGCTGTGGTGCCCCATCCCTGTAGGCGCTCAAGGCCAGGTTGCATGGGGCCCTGGGCAGCCTGAGCTGGGGGGGGCAGCCCTGCCCATGGCAGGGGGTGGGGCTGGGTGGGCTTTGAGCTCCCTTCCAATGCAAAGCATTCTGTGATTCAAGCAACTTGATATCAGACAGGCAGAGAAAGCACAAGTGTAGGACACCAAAGTATCAATAATTAGTCGCAGCTAAATGAGAATTTCTCCCTCCTCCAGCACTGAGATTCATCTGGTTGGTAGCTTTTGTATTCAACCATCACATTTCTAGGCCATTTAACACTGAGAATGAAAACTGCTATCAGAACAATTTCTGCTCCTATCACGTCCTGGTCACTAGAGGACCTAGAGGCAGCTATCTAGAACAAGAGCTTTCAGGAGGGTTTGTAAGAAGGAACACTAAACAGACTCCGTGACAAATTAGTACATAAGACAGGCCACAGAAATACTCTGAAATGAGATTTGAAAAGTTAAAACTTTTCACTAAGTACTGAAATTCTTTTCCCCTTTGCAAATGCAAACCTCCTGTACAGAACATTTTTTTAAAAGCAAATATAAGTACATCCTGCCTTCATCCCATCTTCAGTTGCTTAAGGTTCAAGCAGAAAAAACCATACTTATGTCAAACTCTGGCAGCTTCTAGCAGGACACTCCTGAGCCACATTGTATGAAGAGATTACAGCCTGTGACTTTTAGATAGAGGCAAAGAACTGACATGTTACTTGAATATGCCCTGTCCAGGTCAAAGAAGCATCAAACAGATGCTCCTGAAGCTGCTGTCAGCTATAGTTCCTGCAAATCTCAAAGAGCTTCATTCTCTTCCAGAAATCGCCTTTTATTGAAATTTTCTGTATTACCTGAAAAATAAAAAACAGCCCTTAAAAGCAGAGGCACCTTTTAGCTGTTTAGGTGCCACAGACGCTTTTGGATGCTTAAGCATTGCTTTCCTCTGGAGAAGACCTGACTCCACTCTAGGTCCAGTCTTGTCAGCAATGGCCTGGAACCATACAGCCAACCCAAACCCAGGCTGACCCTGCTGTGAGTCAGGCTCGGGCTGTACCGTATCTGGAGAACCCAAACAGCCCACATTTTCCTGATTTCAACACAACAGTGACAGTCAGCTACGCATGGACAAGGCAGTGCCTTCAGGGTGGTACTGGCACTGACAGCATTGCTCCTGACTGCTATCAGCTTTTGAGGCACTGTTATCATCAGCCTCATTACCTACTGGAAACCTGTTGGTGTTCAGCCATCGGTGTCCCATTGTCACCACTGGCCTTCTGACCTTGTGCTGTCCTGCAGCTAGGGCTGCTGGGTTTGGACTGAGCCCCTGGGGCCCATTGCTGCCAGAACGGTGATGCCCTATTGATTGCCTTGGAAGGAGCTGCCATCTGGGTGATTAGCATGGACTATTTTCCTCTGTCTAGAGGCAAAACAGACTGAACTTTCACTGTGCAAAAGCCACAATTGATTCTTTTTGCCTTTTTCTTTTTGATGCTGCCTTTTTGCATTTCCATTCTTGTTGCAGTAATGCAATGAGGTAACGGCCTTAAGTTGCACCAAAGGAGGTTCAGGTTGGATATTAGGAACAATTTCTTCTCAGGAGGAGTGTTGAGGCAGTGGCACAGGCTGCCCAGGGAGGTGGTGGAGTCACCATCCCTGGAGGTGTTCAAGAAATGTGTGGATATGACACTGAGGCACGTGGGCAGTTGGACTGGGTGATCTGAGACATCCTTTCCAGTCTTAAGGATTTTTTGCTTTGCAATCCTTCCAGCATTAGGCTGTACTCCAGTCTCTGCATTTCAAACACCCTCTGTAAGAGGCTTCTGAGGACCCCCCCCCAACATACCCCAAAAGCCTTTGCTTCAGCCAAACAAATCAGCCAAGCCTGATGGGGCTGCAGGAACCTTGCCAAACGAGTGCAAACAAACTGCAAAACAAGGAACCCTGTCAGTACAGTTTATGGTATTTCTACCAGTTACATGGTGAACAGCTTGTCTTCAGCATCCCACAGAAACCCATAGCATCATTAGGACCACGTTCCCTAGCAGAACTTGCCCCAGGCTGCTGCCTACTTTATCCTCTGTTTCATGAGCACCAAGCTGCTCCAAGGAGATGGAGCTGAGCTCACAACAGACAGACAGGATACTCTCCCAAAAGCTTAAACAAGGAGAGAAAGAAGAAAAAAAAAAGGACAACACAAGAGTCTAGATTTCCAGAGAAGGCCAGAAAACTGCCCAGGCAGCAGGTTCAAAGCAGCTGAAAATCAGAGAAGCAGCACCTATTTTTTCCCACATATCCACTAGCATAACCATGGACTTAAATCACAGAAGAGATGACTTTGGCTCCATAGAGCACATTCTGGCTTCCCAAATCTTTAATGGCAGTGGCTACTTTCACTGGAATACGTGAAAACATCCAGATTCAGTAAAATCTACCAGTGCTGAAGAACACCCATTGGTCTTCATGAACACCATGCAGCTACTGAATTCAGCCCTTCCATTTGACCTCCTTGGTCTGTCAGGCACTGAATGAGTTCTCTAACTGAAGAAATCCTTTGTCCTTCACTCGGCCATTCACATCCCAATGCCTACATATCCACAAATGAATAACAAGTGTAATTAAAAGAATTTTTATTACAAATTAACGTATTTATACATTTGTACATCTCGCATACTGCTGTTCACCAACATAATCATTAATTCAGAAAGCATTAACAGTACAGATTTCCGTCAGAGCAATTTAATGCAAGGGACTTAGTTTTATAATCAAACATCACAGAACATCATGACCTTTCTTTTGTCCTTTAAAAATAGCAGCACGTTTAATTATCAGTGCTCACAGGGCATAAGCTCTAACGTTTTGTACAGCAGGAAAAGAAGAACAGTAGAGGCAATAGTGGGGCAACTCAATAGAGAGGTACTGGTTACAGTAGAGTCAGACCTAAGCAAATAGAGAAGGCTAATAAAATGAATTTACCTCTGACAACTGTAGAAAATAACATTTTTAATGTCACTTGGGATAGGTGTCATAACAAAATCTCCTATTTGCAGGACTAAGTAGACAGTTAGGATAATGCTTGCGTTTTCCAACATCTAATAGAGGTCTCAAAACATACGTACTCCCCATCCCTACCCCCACCTTTCCACAGCTGATGTTATTCAGCTTTCATGCTGTTGATGTGCTTAAGTGATGCTAAGGAACATCCAGAACTCTCCAGACTTACACCCACAACAATTTAGTGTTAGAACTGTGACACAAGTTAGAGCTTTTGGAACTTGGAATGTGGGCACTAAGTACAATTTCCCCCTGTAGCCCCGAAGCCACAATGCTGCCTGAAGCAGCCCGTAGGTATGTGTGATGTGCTCTGTAAAACAAAATTTGTTTTCTCCCACACTTACAGCCCGTTATCCTTGTACTATTATTGACATGATAATTTTACCTCTTTAAATCATAGAAATTAAGATCAGAAATTCTCTGTAGTAAAGCATATGGCTATTCATTCGAACACAGCATCAGATTATGGACCTTTTTTTTTCCCCTCCTTCTTCTTTTTTCTCTTCTTTCTGCCTTGGGGAGGGGAAAAAACATCACACGATGACATAGAAATTATAGATAATTTTTATGAGCTGAACAATGAATGTATGAAAGCATGAAAGAATAGAGTGGGTTAACAAGTGCTTTTTGTATGTGTCAGCCACCGTGACAGAAGATGACTAAAAAGGTCAGAAGTGCAGCATTTCTGTAATTAGAAATTAGGTGGTAAACGTGTTTATCCATGGAAGCAACAGTATGAGAAACTAACCTCAGCTGCAGCACCCTGAGTCACAGACACCCAGAGACATTAAAACAGAGATCTGCACTGCCGTTTGGATCTCAACACAAAAACTGAGGACACTTGTTGGCCAAAAAAACGAACAAACAAAAAACCCAAAGAAAGGTTAAAATGAAGAACTAGAGATATTTTATCAAGACCTGCATTAAGAAAAATATTCTGCCTGAATCTCTCTTCCCCAAGGGCAGGTCTAAGAACTCCTAAAGATGGCATCAAGCTTAACCTCGCAGAGCCTGAGAGGTGTAGTGGCTGCCCTGCCAGAGGGCACTTCAGTGCAGACACCTTTCATGTATTTCCTGGCTATAACACAGATATAACACACACCACTCTGACACAGCCTACGGTCTCCTCTGGTTGAGTATTATCCCAGCTGTTGAAGTGCTGTACACACACTGCAACAGCATTTTTCACCTGCCATCTCCCTCCTGGGCCCTACCTCAGCCTCACACTCTTATTTGGCTTTTTCATTCTGCTATTGAGGGACTTACACATTAATTCATCCACACGAGTTCTAGCACACAATTTAACTGAAAAACATAAAATAAAAAAAAAACAGGTGAAAAACATATAAACAAATGTTAGTGTTTTTCCATTCCACGTTCCTGGAGAGCTGAAAAGATCCAATCTCTCAAATCAAACAATAATTGCCTTGTTGGTCATCTGTGATTGCAAATCTGCTACCTTAGCACTGCTCACATTCATGTATTTCTTCTGTATGCATAATTTGTTTCTGCAATATTTTAAATCAAAAATAAAAACCTGAAGAAAATCTGTAAAAGATGAGAAGATATTAAAAAAGACGCATTTTTTCCACACAACAATTAATTATTCTCTTAATGATCTGAATAACATGATCTCGATTCCATTGCAACACGAGTTGACAGAGTTCATCACTGCTCCATGGCCTGAATGTCTTAACATGGAGACTGATGTCTGCTTTATCACCTCCCTATTAGATGGAAACGGAGCACACTGAGGATGCTCACAGCAAAAGGAAGCATCTATGAATGGCGTGCCAACGAACACAGCAGGCTTCTCCAACCTTTCTAAAGCCTCTGCCTCTACCAGCAACTATTTTGAAGACACAGAACTAGAAATTTGTCATAGCTGTTTGTACACAGGTTGTTCAGAAATCAGGAATATGAGATGCAGAACCTGCTCCTATCAAGGCTACACAGGAGAATCACTCGTACCGCAAACCAAAAATGAGATCAAATGCCTTTGGAAGGTGCTTTTCATCAAGTTTGTCTTCAGTGTCTGGGCAGAGGGAGCTGCAAAACTTAATTATTTTCTTTAAACTCAATACAACAGGTATGCTTTTCTGATTTCAGACTCAGGAAAAAAGAAAGCTCCAAAGGACTTTTACTTCCAAGCCAAAGAAACGGATATTTCCTCCCCGCTCCCCCACGATGTAGTCTGGTTGCCCAACTCTGGACTGCAACAGCACTGAAAAAGCTGTTCCATAAGCCAACGTTCTGTAACAGGAGATCTCTTCTGAGACCATATCCAGAAGGTACCATGCAAATAACCTGCTCTGCTGAAAGTCTCAACTCTGATTTGGAACACTAAAGCAGTAAGCAGCCTACTGGCACTCTCAGCTGCATGCTGTTCACTAAGCTTAGTATTTATTAACTTATAAAATTGAAAGAAATGCTTTCACTTTGAAGTACTATTTTATTTGAGTCACTGTTTTTGAGCCTCTCCTGTGGAAAGCTGCCCATCAACTGCTTTAAAATGGTTGAATGGTTTATCATGGCAATTCAGTACAAGTTTTGCTGCTGTCTGAAAAGCTTTAGTTTACAGAACATTTTGCAGAACACAACAAATTCAGTATCTCTGTAGTGCACCTTTGTAGATTTCTTCCCAGTTATGCCACTTTCCCATGAACTTGATTGCACAAAGTCATCCACAGGTATTGATACCTATTCCTGTTGAGTTTCAGTCTGCCTAAGTTATAACAAACATTTAAGCACACAACCTACACAATTCCACATCAGCTAACATCCTTTATCCTCCAAAGAAACCCTATGATGATATAAGATAAATTTATTCAACTGTATGTACAGTATATTTGCATATTAATAAATAAATCAATATTAAAAATTTCTTCCCCCATAAAAAAGTGACTACAGTCCGACCAGATAACCTGACTTCATCTCTTCATCCACGTACAGCTGTGTGACCAAGGCTATCAGTTTCCACTCAGTTTACTACAGTAACCATAGGAGCAGAAAATTAACAGGCTAGTGCTTAATTTTATACAGCAGAGAAGAGGGGAAAGAAATAAGAGTATGAAAAAGTGCAAAAGCCTACAACTTGTAGAGCAAAGAATGTGTTCATTATGGGATCCTGGGGAAGAGAATCCAGCCCAAAAGAGGATGTGTTGCAGCAAACATCATAAGCAAAGTGTGCTTTTGTCCTGGTAGTCAGCTGCACGATGCCAGTCTTGTGTAATGCTCCAAGAATTCCTACTCCAACAGATACCATCTCCACCTTTACAAATTCATCAACACCACATTCAGTGCAAAGTGACACGTCTGAAAATAACGGTTTACCTTGTCTCCACAACATTCATCCTTACTGTGGAAAAAAAGGCTCACTTCCTTTGACTCTTATTACTATATACACAAGTCTATATTTGCACCTCTCCATTTCTGGTAGTGAATTTTTTTCCTCTATTTACATTCATTAGAAACTGAGAAGGCAATTGGCCGTATTTTATATTGACTGAAGTCCTCCCAGTGACCCAATGACTGTCTGTTCATCTTCATTTATGCTTAAAGTAGCTGCACTTGTATTTTATTTTTTTCCAGTCCATTTTCAGTGTGATATAAGCCATGGGAACCTCTGGGATCCAGAACATATTTCAAGTCTCACTGCTGGAGCTGGAAGAGTGAGGAGTCACATTTGAGTTCAGATGTCTGTTTGCAGCACAGTGTGTGTGGACCATACCCCCATTTGGGTATCTTACAAATGCAGGCTCACAGAAAGGATTTTGGCACACCTGACAGACCTTTTTGTCCGAAAGAAGAATTGGAGTTCCTTTATGTTTGACCTAAGGAGGAAAAAAAGAAAAAATCCAAATATGAATCTAGCAATGAATGAAGTCAAATTAAGATACAGCAGGAAAAAAGAGCAACACTTCATTGGTTACACCTGTGCCATTTCAAACGTACCAAATTGATGGCAAAGGTAGCTTGAACTATTTAACATGAAATTCAGTCATACTAGCTTGTTCCTGTGCCTCACATAGAATGGCACTCACATGTAATGCAACTAAAAACTCAGTACAACTTGCTGAACACGAACATGACTTCACAGCATACGGAGTATTGTCAAATTCTTACTGCAGACAGATTCTGTTGGATAAACTTTCATTAGAAGGAAACAGATTTAATCATACCTAAGAAAATTTTAAGTAACACTGCTCCACAGCAAGGAATAAAATACTCCACAAGTGGATTTAATAAAATCAAAAGCTATTAGTAAGCTTTAATGCCAAGTGTTGCACAAGCCTTACTGCAACTACTGACATGACCCAGTTCAAGCAAAAAAAAAAAAAAAAAAACCCAAAAAATCAGTTGTTAAAAGTTCTGGAAGAAATTCATAAATCTGAAAATCCCCAATGTATTTCCATTCAGCCCACAAGTTCACAGTTGTTCATTTTTCAAATCCCCACCTCCCCTTTTGTTTTACAGAAGCGTAACATTGACTCTAGTAGCCATCACAAAAATGTAACAAATGCAGCAATTAAAACTGCCAAGGACTTGGAGTCAGCTTTGTCCTAACTCTTAAAGAACCTGATTATAATTAAATCCTCAGATTCACAATACAACTTCCAAGTGCCTCTATTAAAAACAAAACAACAAAAACCCTACCTTCTCGTATTTGTAGATCAAGTTTTCGGCTTGTGCTAACCCAAGTGCAACCTGAGTCATTCTTTTTGTATGAATGCTTTGCCTCACTGCTCCGGCCAGGAATGGAGAGAGGAGCTGCACTGACCAGCTGTCAGGCACCAGCTGCAAAACCACGGCTGCATCAAACTCAGCAGCATGGTTATTCAAGAGATCTACAGCAGCCATGACCAGTGCACAATCCGAAGCGTCTGGATTCAGATATACTGACAGCAGCATATGGAAGAGCCTCTGCCTGTACTGCAGATCTCTGTTCTCAGAGTTCCATATGCAGTATTCTTCAGCAGCACGGAAATCCTTTAACTCATGGACAAGGATATGCAAAGCCTTCTCGTGTTCTTCTAGTTTTCCATATAAAATTGCACTTTCCATGTGAAGGTCTGTGCCACGGATTTTGTCTGTTAAATGAGAAATAAGGTCATGTTTGCTCAGTGGAAAAGACTGCTACTTTCTCTTCCCAGTTCAATTCAACAAGTCCGCAGAGCTCAACTTCCACTCACTTTGCAGAAAAGCAGGCAGCTCTATACTTTTAGACAAGTACAAGTATGCACAGATGTACGGAATCAAGAGCACCACAAAATAAGGAAGAAGAAATTACTAAGCAACAAATGATAAAACTAACATCAGTATGATCTTTTAAAATTCTAGCAGGTAAGTTTTGCACATTCCCGCCAACACTACCACATATTGTAGTTTCATCTCAGAGTTTATCACATTTTTAAGCTCTGCTCACATCAAATATTACACAAAAAAAACAGATAGTTGCCTTAGTTTTAACTGAGATGGAATTGTTTTATTCAGAGTGTCTGGTGGGATATGTTTTGGTTCTACGTGAAAAACACTGCTGATAACACACCAATGTTTATGGCTGTTGTACAGTAGTGTAGTACAGAGCCAAGGCCATTCCATTTCTCAGCAATTGGGCTGGGAGGAAACAGAATCAGGACAGCTGACTTAAACTGGCCAAAGTGATATTCCATATCACATGGCATCCTGCAGAAGGAGACTCTTGAAGGGTGTGGGAGCGCATCTCTCTCTTCTGCTTGTTGTGGAGCTAGCTGAGCGTTGGTCAGTGCATTGGTGAGCAACTGCTTGTGCATCACTTGTTATACATTCATATACAGACACACACACACAGAGTCATAACTATCAACAAAAAAATCTAAGCCTCAAAAAAAATTCCATGACAACAGTTTAAAGTCTACAAGAGAACTAAAGATCAAATAGTGTTCCCTTTCAAGAAAAAGACATTATAAACCCTTAATCCAGTCTGGCTGCCTAATTGTAAAAGTTAACAAAGTACTTTTTTCCCCACAGAATATTTTGATTATTAAGGAGGAACAATACCAGCATTGGAGCGATCTCATCTTCATGAAAAAAAAATTCTTTCATGCAAGAAATCCTGCATTCTGGAGTACATTGGCTCCAAGAGAATAATCCATCTTGTAAATCTTGCTCTTAAAAATTAGGTTAAAAATAAAAGCACAAATAAAAGGAAGATTTTCACTGACTGTATTGTGCTTGTATATTACTTGTCATACAATGCTTTGCTGACTGGAAAGGCAGGGGGACAGTAAATGTTGGTAAGTTATTTCAGCTGTTACTCACCAATTTTTTATTTCTACCCCCACTGGATTTTTTTCATCAAATTTCAGAAAATATTTCACAGCTTGCAGTATAAGAACAAGTTACTTCCCTTTCATTCTTGGGAAGTACATTAAAAAATAGCCAGAACAGCACTGGCCAAGGAAACATTTAACTCAGTTGTCACTGTTATGATGACACTAAGATATATGTTGTCCTTCTCACTAAAAGTGAGGATCCTCTTTTTTTCTGACTAGCAGGAAATCATGAATTTGTTACATGCAACAGAAGTCCTTAGAAATCTCTGCAAAGCTTTGCTGTACTTCACACTAATGGAGAAACAGACTATTTAACAAATAAGATTGTAATTCTTCCATTTGCAAACGACTTTCACAAGTCACATGTTCTTCTTTAAAAAGAAACTGAGTATAAAGTAAGATACTGCATGAAGATACTTTTCCTGTCTAGTCATGGTGTTCCATGCCTTGTGCGGTGGCAAACGTACCGCTCTATTTCACAAACCCCAAGATCAAAGGCAACAGTAACAGCTGCTGCCTTTGCTGAACCAGCTTGCGTTTGAAAAGGACAAGCCTATCAAGCCAATATACCTGGATAGTAGGAAGAAATAACTGTGAGTGTGGTAAGACACGGGAACAGGTTGCACAGTGAGACTGCGCATTCAAGGCCAGGCTGGATGGGGCTTTGAGCAATCCAGTCTAGTAGGAGGTGTCCCTGCCTACAGCATGGGGGGTTGGAACTAGGTGATCTTAAAGGTCCCTTCTGACCCAAACCATCACGTTGATTCTATGATATCTCAACTATTTCCACTTTCCATCTTTATGAGGACTTAGTAAATACAGTATGTCAGTTCCAGCAGAAAGCGAAATTACAGAGAAATGCATCTTACCCAAAATGAAGTGAATTCTATAAAGATCAGATTTCTGAAGAAGGCTGCGCAGTTTCAACAGCAGTTCAATCGTTTCCGCACAGTTATCTGTGGTCCCAGATTTTAGCTGAAGTATTGCCTCCAAATACAAAGCAGCTAGATGAGTGTGGTACTTTTCTTTCTACAGATGAAATAAACAACGTTAGCTCAAGTTTACAAAGACAATCTCCCCACCAATAACATTTCAATTAATATTTACGTAATTCCGTACAGATGTTTAAGTTCATTCATTTTAATCAAATTATTCAGAAATTTGTAGTTCATGCAGTGAACTGATTCAGACTAGCTTCACAAGATAGGATATGCTATGCCTACAGCTATGGGTTCTCTATCTCAACAATGCAGACATTCCTGAAAAAACAGATGACATCTTATTTGTAAGCTCCTCTTTACCTTAAATAGACAAGCTCAACTGTGGGGTTTTTTTTTGTGCAAAAATTATTTCCTTTCTAAAGTCCAATCACTGCATTAAAACAGATCTCTCCCCTTTGACTACAAGCATGTTCTACGTAGTCTTCTCCTCTTATTTCTCTAATAAAAGTCTAAGTTTGACCTAGCACAGTTTTCTCTATATTTAAGTACATTCTTTTAACTTTTCCATTTCTGCAGTAAAATCTGAAAAAGCCAGAGGCAGGTAAGTGTTATTTGTTATGTCACAGTCATCAATACCAGCTGATAACCTGACTACTGCTTGAAACATTCTCACACAGCACTCACAATGATCAAGTACATTCTGAAGAAGAAATAAATGTATAACTCAGTATTTATTAACAGGCAGAGCAGATTTAGTTATAAATTAGTTTTGCTAGAAATATTCTACAAAACTAACTTCAGAACCTCACTTGAAATTATGCATGACATAAAAAACTAGTACATTCACTGGTCAGTGTCATACACCTTGACTATCTGAAACAGCAGCAGAGAGAAACCATTGGTTTAGCATGTATGTTTTAGGAATGTAAATTCAGTAACTGTCTATTGAATTTCTTCAGTGTTCATTTCTTTTCATCATTTTCAGGCAAAAGCAGTTGCAATTTCTTCTGTGTCTAAAATGCCTCATATCCAAGTACCACAATACTTTCTTGTTTGAAAAAAGAATATACTGTCTACAATGTCACTTCTGACTAGTGAACACATTTTTTTGGACATTCAACATTTAGAGATGCTTTATTCTACAACTGTAGGAATTCTACAGTTAAAGATGCATGTTTTGATTCTATCACTTCTGAAGATCTCACCAAAAGGACAAGATTAAATGTATCTATATTATAAAGTAAGTTTGGATGTTTGAAAATGACAAATGGCACTCAACAGGGGAAAAAAAAATAAAGTTTTCCAGCAATTGATATGCAGTCAACTCTGACAGACTGAACACACCCTTGTTTCACCTTCTCCTGTGCACTTTGCAGGTATCTCAAAGTTTAATGTGTTTACAACTCTTGCAGGATGTACTGTTCAGTCTAAATGAATGCCATACTGAATAGTAGCAAACATACCCAGGAAATTTTCATCTAAAAATCCTAAATCACTGTTTGTGGGAGGAGTGTTACCAGTGACACAGAAAAGCATGCAACAATCAGATGCAAAAGTAAGCAATTGTTTTGCCATTGTGAGAGTTGAAAAAGATGAAAAAAACCCCAGAATATAGATCACAGCTTTCTGTCTCCTAGTCTCCATAAAATACACAGAGTATGGAAGGCTTAATATCCAAATGCCTTACATTATGCTCGTTTCTTCTACATTTTGGCTTGTTTCAGAGTTGTTCATCACACGTATAGGATTTAGCATGCAGACTACTTTTGGTATGGCTGTAGGACTCACCTCTATTTTCCTTTCCAATACGAGATGTTCCAGATACTTAATACGTGCTTTAGGGTATTTGTTAAGGCAACTGATGATATCATCTGGATTAATGTTGTTTTTCTCTTGCTCTTCCAAAGGTCTTTTAGTAAAAACCTGCACTCCAACCTAAAAATAGATAGTTGCATTTAGGAACTCAGTCACAACCATTTTATTATCATTTCAATATTTACTTAACAGCACTATCAGGTCAGTTGGCACATTATTCACAAGACAAACAATGCAAAACTGCCCCTCATACCACTAAGATTACACTACTTTGTGCTTAATGTGATCGTACCCACTCCTATGTCCCTTACCTCACTCAGCAGTCTGTGCACTGCCATGCATATGAACCTTTTGTTGAGCACACCCTACACCAGCTACAAGAAGTACTGAACAGATCAGCACAACAGAGGGGCAATTTACTGCAGAGGACTGAAGTGTAAGTTGAAGACCTGGATATGTACTGGTTTCTCTCTCTGTATCATGACATTTGATAGATTTCTACAACCATCAAAACCAAAGTTGAGAAATCTGGCACAGAGTAACCGAACTTCAAATTAATATTGATTTGGTAGTGACAAATTCCACCAGCACAGGCCAATACAGCATAAAGCACGCCTCTTCACAGCACACTAACATACTACAAAATTGCCTTTTTATTTCTGCTGGAAGAAGTTTTTCTATTGTTGCTTTTAAGCAATGAGATGTTGTGCTGAATGAAGGCTGTTTATTCTACAGCCCAGTGTAAACAGTACCCTTCACTGGAATTTGTTTGTAAGGAAAAGTAGCAGCAGCTAACCTTTTAAATGAACTTCTGTTTTTTTTTTTAATAAAGATGTGAAAATTATCTTAGAAATGTGAAGAAAACAAGTACACCAATCACAAACCTCTTCATTTTTTTGTAAAACCCATTCGGAGTATTTCCACACCAAATCCTGGTCTGAGCAGAACGTCAGGAAGTCTACCACATATTCGTAGAGATCTGAACGTGTAGAGTCTTCAATGTCTCCATCAACTATTTGCACCCATAACTGACAAAAAAAAAAAATAAAAAATTAAGAAGTATTTAAACATTCTTGACTCAAAAAGTATACAAAGCATAACAACACTTAGCATTAGCCATTGGTATGCATGCAATTTAAAAAGGTTCTACAAACACTAAGTGTAATGGACCTCATTGGTTACTGAATTCACACTTCCTCTCCATCATAGCTTTTCTTATACCTGCCAGATTCAACTAATTCAGTCCCCATAATGTGTGGTTTTCACCATCTGAGAACAACTAGCAGAAGGACAGGTAGGATTTTATGATTTACAGTTGACACTCAGTTGACCCTATAGTAGCAGTAGTAGTTGACACTATAAAGCTTCATACTAACCTGAAGTGCTGCAGCATCTTGGCCATTGTAGTGATACAGGAGACCAAGGGCAAAATACCTGCATGAAGATAGAAAACAGTATTAAAATTGATAGATTTCTCCTATCAATTTCACTATGCTTTGATTAGCATAGAACCTAATAAATAGTTGCTTACAGTGGGATTTCTAAGTGACATGCACGTGGCCAAGACTACATTCAAAGGAGAGAAGTTTTTCCCCAGAAGAGCATCTGTGTCATTCCTCTCTCTAAAAACAGTTATAAATTACTAACTCTAGTTTAAGTGGTTACAAAACACTTGTCAAATCAGAGATGATTCTTATGCTGTTCTCTGAATTTCATGTACAGACCTAACAAGCTCTAAATAATAAGCATTCTGCTAACATTTAATCAAGTGCAATTATAATGAAATATATATGCTGCTTTTATTTAAAAATTTTGTTTTGCTATCAGAAATACATTTTTCTTTACTGCACCATGAAATCAAGTTAGGCCAGGAAGAACCTCATATGGTACCATTACAGATTGTTTTTTGTGTATTGTAATACAAATGAAGCTCAAGCTCTATAACGACTATTCTCACAAAACTGTTATGCATTTCACATCTGCAAAGGCTTGCCATGCAAACTGTACCTGCCAAGAGCATTCAATAAAACACCTGAATTAAGTCTAATCACAATTAAAGACCGCTCTTCACAACTGTACTTGCTACTATACTGTAGCTGCTGTGTATCTGGGGCAAGAAGGAAAAGCTGCTTTTGAATTTTGAACTCAGTGTGTTCCTACTGTTTTGCTAAAGGGTTACTGTTTAGGATCACAGAATGGCCTAGGTTGGAAGGTGCCACACACTTTAAAGACTGAAGAAATGAAATCAAAGACAAAGGCTATCTATGACTGGAGTGATTTTAATTTTTTTTTTCCCCAATTAATTCTCTTTCCATTGCCATTTCCTAATTGAAGTAATTTTCAAGTATTTACGGAGGTTGGTGCCCTGCCTGTGGCAAGTGACGGGGTGGGGGAAGGGTTGGAGATTCATGATCCTTGAGGTCCCTTTCAACCTGGGCCATTCTGTGATTCTGTGATCCTAAATAGTATCCCTTTGGCAAATCAGAAGGGGCACACTGAGTTCAAAATTCAAAAGCACCTTTTCCTTCTTGCCCCAAATACACAGCTACAATTTTAAAGCTACTAGTTACTTAATAACTTCTACCTAAAATACAGCGTGTTTTGAGGCAACTTCTCATTATGTCCTAGACATTGAGGACTACTACTGCTGTTGCATCCATTCAGCTCTCACACTATCACAAGGGCAAATAAATTGCTTTTTCCCCCATTGAGATCCATATCAATACTCATTTTTGCACTGGACATAGTTTCAAGGGGAAAACTCTGTTTTCCATCTTGGAATCTTTAAATTAGGTATCTTTACCTTTGATTGTCAGTTAAGGCCTTCCTCCCCAAGTTTGGGGACTTTTACAAGTCAGACCAAATTGGCTTTTGTACATTAAGTCAGAAATACATCACTCTAGAAGTCAACAGCTTTTTAGGTCAAGCATTTTTCTTGCTGGTCTCAAGGGTGCCATACTCAAAAAATCCACTCACTTTTTGTGCTTCTCCAGCCACGCAGCACTATCTGTTAGAAGACAAAAGTTCTCTGAAACCAGCAGATCCAGCAGGCTTTCATGATTTGCCTCTGCGTATAACTTGAGCAAAGCCGTGTCAATATCCTCCTTGTAGCCATTTGCAACCTCAGTGCTGCGGACTTCATTCAAGTAACTCATGAGAAATCGTTTGCATTTTATCATCTTCTCCTGGTCCCCTTGGGTCAGCTGGTTTAGGTCAGCATACTCATGCAGTGGAGGATGAGACCGTATAAATGAAGAGGAAGTAGGCAACAGGAAGGGGTAGAGAGAGATCAGCTCCCGGACATCAAGCTGGCCGCTTCTGCAATTACAGTGTCAAACTAGATGAAGCAAAAAGAAAGAAAAAGTATACATAGGCACAAAAAAATAACATTCTGGGCATGTGTGCACATATGCTTGGAGGCAGGACACCAACAGGTCATCGGTTTCTGGAAGTTATTGCCTTCTGTGTCAAAGCAAGTATCAGAACAAATTTGGAATTTTATTTTTGATATTTTTGTATTTCTTTTGTATCTCCACTAGATTACTGAGAATTCAGAGACTGTCCAGTCTTTTGCTTTTGATATATTACAGCTGTTTGGTGGCATACCAAAAAAAAAAAACAACAAAAAAAATCATCTCAACAGCTTCAGGGACTGGGACAAGTTCCTGGGACTGTCCTAAACTTCATCAATAATACACCTAACAGAGGCAAAAAAAAAAAACAAACCAAAACAAAAAAACCAAACCAAACAACAAGAAGTAAAAGGTTGTAGGAAAGCCAAAAAGACTGTGCAAATGTTGCACACCATAACACAAGTATGTTACCTTATACAGGTTTTCTCTACCACATCCAAGAAAGTCCTCAAGCAATGGAAAAGACAATCTTACGAAAGAATAACATCAGAATTTGGTCCAAATGTGGCAAATATCTCCCTGATTTTCACACTTAGAATGATAACACCTGCAAGGCCTCGTTTTAGAAGAGCAATAAGAAATCAAGATTTATATTTTATTTCTCTGTCAATTCACTATTCAGAATTCACCTTCAGAGACTAGCTTTCCTGAAAGGCAGAAGATACTGTTGTCGAAAAAAATAAAAATGAACTTCAAGTTCGCCAGAAGAAACCCTGTTTATTTTTTTCTTCTCCACAAACAAAACTTAAGATGTTTTTATCTATATCTATACAATAGTCAGCCTCAGGAAAGACTTTCCCATTCACAAAACTGACTGGAAAATTCTAAAAGGAAACTAGTTATAACCATGGAACTAAATGGAGCGGGAACAATTTTTTTCAATCCATTGGCAATAACTGTGAATGATCACAGAATTACAGAATGACTTAGGTTGGAAGAACCTCACAGCCCAGCCATCCCCATCTCCTGCCATGGGCAGGGCTGCCCCCCACCAGCTCAGGTTGCCCAGGGTCCCATCCAACCTGGCCTTGGGCAGGGATGGGGCACCACAGCTTCTCTGGGCAGCTGTGCCAGCACCTCACCACCCTGTGAGTAAAGATCCTCTCCCTAATATCTAATATTAGTCACCCTTCTTTCAGTTTAAAGCCATTCCCCCTTATCCTATCATTGTCTTTCCACATAAAGATCTGGGCAATCTGTTCTCAGTGGTCTTCGCTTGAGCAGGAACCTCCTAAGGTCCCTTCCAACCTCAACCATTCTGCTGTTCAGTGAGTCTACGAAATGGCTTAACCTCTCATCTATTGTTCTGAAGTAATTGAAGTGCTGAAGGCATGCCCCAAGTTGTTCACTTCTGGCCAAAGAAATAATCCCCAAACCATTCAGAAAACATGAACCAGTAAGAAACACCACACTGTTAACAACTACTTAGAACTTGAAAAGTATGATTTAAGGATGTCCATAGGCTCATGAATCTGTACCAGAAGAGTAAAATTCTGGGAGACAGCAGCAATAGCAAGGAATTTAAGAGCAGTAAGCAAACATCTTGTTTCAGAGCCTAGAGCCTGCAAAGCATGGAAACACAGCAACATCAGTAAGAGAAAATTGCAGAATTTGAACATAGGGAGCCTTCCTGTAAAGAGAGGCTTTATAGAATCATACGTATCTATAGAACCATAGAATGGGCTGGGTTGAAAAGGATCTCAAAGATCATCTAGTTTCAACCCCCCTGCTAAGTGCAGGGTCGCCAACCACCAGACCAGGCTGCCCAGAGCCACATCCAGCCTGGCGCTGAATGAAATGATTCACACACTACTGCCAAAAAAAGCTCAATCTCTACACTAGAAAGGGCAGCTTCTAATAAGAGAAATGTCCACATCTACTCTGCTGATTCCTGCAGTTGAAATTTCCTTTTAATTCCTCTTTCTGGGTTTTGCATTTGGTTTTGAAATTCTTAGATCCACATTATGGTGACCTCACCCATTATGATGAATTCAGCAATAGCCTATGCTATAGCAATCCCCAATGTTAACAACATGTAGGTTAATTTGTAGGTTATAGTGGATAATATGATGCTAGCAGTAACAGTCTGTCAAACCAAACAAGTCCTGTGGTGACAGTTCATTTTAAGGTTAAAAGTTTCAACTAAAGAAAATAAAATCTTCCCTTCCTCTGTTTAACTATTAGAGTTTAAATCCAGCTACCACTTCCTTCCTTTTTGTCAATGTTAGTCAGTACTTGGAAGCATCAGCATAACCAAAAGGAACTTAGTAGGAAAGTATTCCTCTTAAAAGTTTCAGCCTCTAAGAACTATGACTTTAAGAATAAGATAACTATTTTGATAAGGTTAATCAAGGATTACTGATATAAGAAAATGAGACTTAATCAATGCAATTATTTCCTGTTTAATCTGTAACTCATAGATGTTTCCTGAGAAACGAGCTGATCTGGCTACAAATTTGGCCAGCAGCAGAGCCACACCTCACCAGTTTCTTGAAGCTTCTGCTGCTACTGTTTCACTGCTAAATTATCTCTTCCTCAGACATATATCAAGTGGCCCTTCAGCATTTTAAAATAAATTATTTCTGACTAACACCAACTTACACCACCTGCAGAGCAATACATACAGATAGGGGAGTATTTGCATAGACTGTCACTTATCATTTTTCCTACAAATATCAATAAAAATATCAATTACTTGGACTAGGTATGATGGCCATGGTTGAAAAAAAATAATAATAATCATCAGGGAAACTGCATTCTGTAAGAGTCATCCAAATATATGGACACACACACACTTACGTGTAGATAGTGAGAAGTGATACTTATTTTTGTTTTCTCCCCACCACAAAGATTTTATCAGTTCATGAAAAGCTGTTCTACTTTGGAGTTGCAACTTTGAGAGAAAGGAAACACTCTGGGATGCTGACCCAGCTTCAAAATTCATGCTCAGACAGAAAGTTTTCTCATGAAACAGCTTTTCTATAAAGGAGCTTGCACAACACTGAAACTGAATTACTGAAACTTGCTTGTCAGATGGACCATCAGCTGGATAGGTGCTGCATAACTGAACTGGGCTGTTCCATCTCCCTTCCACTCACCAGAGCCAGAGCTCTCTGCAGGACACACTTCCTCTTTTTCATTGCTATTAAAGACCTTTAAATCACTGTGAACACGAATAGACTGCAGACAATCAATGACAGGAATTTTGGGTAAAGGAATAAAAGAGTTGAGGTTGAAGGGACAAACCATAGTCAAGACAGCTGCACTGCTATAGAATCCTGGCCACGCACACCTAACACACCTAGACAAGGAATAAACATTACAGCTAGTTCAACCTCAAACCATTTTATCACAGCCGGCCACAGTAAAAAGAAGTCTGCTGGAAATCAATGTGGAAAAGTTTAGTGGAAATTTTGTAAAGGATTCTTTACTTCATAGACCTTTTAATTCCGCTTAAGATACACGAGACAGCAAAGATTTAGTTCCAGTGTTTGGAAGATCACAGGGAGGGAAACTGTAAGTTGCTTACTATTGCCAAAAATTACAAGGTAATACAGACAGGGGTCATTGCCAAACCAAATTGCTCAAATGCTGTTCAGGTCTTTTTTGTCATTCTCCAGTTTCCACTCTGTACACACTGCCCATTCAAGCCCCGTGTTTCCCATTATCCTGCTATACTGGAGAGAAAATGCAGAATTCCTTGTCTAGTAGTAACTTCTCCCAAAGGTTCACTTTCCTAGAAGCATTTCCATTAATCCAAGAGCAACTCTTTTTCCTACAATGTAGAAGTCTACTACCAACACACAGTCAGATTACAGAATGACAGAATTCAGAATCAGATTATAGAATTACAGAAACCTTAACACTGCTGGACATTAGCATACAAGAAAAAAAACCAAAACCAAAACACCAAACAGTTGCATTAACTCTTGAAATACAAAGCTGTTTCAATCTTACTCTGCATTTTCCCCTAAGCAAGTCATTTTATCACATGCGATTTCAAAAAACACTCAGGAGACCAAGTGTTTTTAAAGCCAATTATGCTAACCCCTTATTTAAAGATAAGTTACTACGTTTCTTGTCACACAATTACCTGAAGAGTTCTTTTGCTTCAAGGAACTGAAGCTGTGCAAACTGTATAAAACCTGCTTGCTGCAAAATTCGTTTGTACATTACCTATAAAAGAGAAGGGGGAAAAACTATTACATTTCTAAGGAGTTATTCACATGATGCCAGTCAGAGCTGTAACAAGTACATCATAAAGACACTGAATACATGACTTCCAACTGGAACCATTAAGTAACACGTGAAAATAATATCATGATATTAAATTGTATGTACCCACATATACTCTGAATCTGCTGCCCAGGCTGAGTTACATTCACAGATGTGTGTAAACACAACACTACCCACAAAAACGTACTGAAAACAAATCCACAAATAGCAAATTCAGGGTTTCTTACTCAAACACTGGCTCATCTAACACCAGTCTGACCTGCCTCAAGTTCATGGTATTTACAAATGGCCAATGGTTATCTTTAATGTTCCTGTAATTCACCAGACAAAAAAGAACAACAACTCAAGGGTCCCAGCTGAACACACACAGCCAACTTTCTCCTCTTCTGACCACACTTCTCCTGCCACCTTGCTGGTGATTTTCACAGCCTCTTTCCCACTTGATAACAATATTTCTGATTTTCTGACAGATTTCTGTTGTTGCTGTTGTTTTTAATTAACAGATACTTTTAAAGCAGTTCAATTTATCAAATATAGAATACATCATGAAATGTACATAAAATATGCTTTAAAAGGAAAGCATAAGTAAAAGCACAAGGAAAGCAATGTGTTACAGTTTTGTTGTTACGATCATGCCTAGACAGAAACAAGAGTTTACAGAAGAAAAAAAAAATCACTAGAAAAAGAACAACTCTGCTTTAAATACTAAAATGGTATTTTTTGGTTTTTTGAATCTGAATGGTGAATTGGTTATCACTAGATTAAATGTAGCTCAAATATTTCCAATGGCAAAAAGAAAATTACTGAAAGGAACCTCAACTGTCATATGCAAAATATCCACCACTTGAGACAGCACAAGTGCTTTGTGAATACAGCTAGCCACTTCCACATGCTCTCAACTTTACCCTTCAACTTTATCATGAATATGCAGTTTTCTGACATCAAGCCGAGTACGAATGCTGTTATGAATAAGAGTTCCATTTTCAGTGAGAACAACCAGAGAAATTCCAATCCATTCAGGCATACAATTCAGGCATACTTCAAGCAGGGTAGACTGATATTCCAACCACTGATTTTTCATCTTGATTAAAGACTGTGGATTTACCAAGAGAAATTCTTGGCTTAAGTCCATTTAGTTTGTGCATACACTACTAATGGATTATCCTAATACTTATCCTTGATCATCAATGAACCATTACAACTACTGATTTGTAGAGTACTGGGACTTTTCTTGCCTCCCCAGTGTTGGGGGTAGAAGGGTAAATAAAGGGACATGTTATCTGGCACATCTTCTCAGACAAATGCTATGATAAAAGGGAACTTAATTAGAGCAATCAAATAAAACTACCTCAGATGATAATGCATACATAAAAAAAACTCCAAGTATCTTAGATTTACAATTGTGTTACTGTACCAGTGAATTGAAATCTGTGAGCTTATGAATAGCTGTCTGGTAACTACCTGAGGATGCAGATAGGTGCTGGTAAAGGATTTTAACCCACATCTTACTGTGCCAAAAACCTTCAAAATCTGACCTCAGGCTTGCTAGGGAAGGCCAAAGAACAAACACTGATCAAGCTGCTAGAGAAACCAACATTAAAGTTAGGGGTTTTTGGAAATCCATTTTCAATTTTTCCAGTCAATGGACCACTAATTTTACACATTAGGAATTAGAATATTAGAGTTAAGTTTGCATTGATCTAACACACTGAAGGCGCTGCCTTAACTGTACGGCTTACTCTTTACAGCAATCTTCACAAGAGCTTGTTGACAGTTTAAGTGTAGGGCTAAGAAATCAGCTTTAAATTTAAAACTGATTAAGTGGTATTCACTTTCCCTGATGTATCTTCACTCATTCCTTTGTTATCCAATTTCAGTGCACATCTCCAAGCAGATGCTTCTACAACTTTAAAATATACACTGATAAGATACGGAGTATTCTGGTTGATTTTCACCCAACAAGGTAAGCATTACACATTAAAATGCCTCAAGATTATGGAAGCAATACATCTGGAAAATATGACAATATTTTGCAGAGTTTTTAAAAATAAGGTAGATCTACGTACCAACTACGAACAGCTTATTTTTGTTTATGATACAGAAGTGATCCTGAGTCCTTCTAGACTAATTGTGTAATTGGCACATTTAAAAACATATTAAGTTACAGTCTGCCAGAATTCAAGACATTACCTACTGCCCCAACATAACAACCACAGGACTTGAAGTGCCTTAGGCAAATTCTATACTGTTGACTGAATTCATATTAAAAAAAAAATAGCAAGAACAAAAGTTTACTTACAGAAACATGAATTAAGAGTTTTATTAATTAGTATCTGAAAAAGCACTAGTAAACAAAGCTGACTGCTGAAGCCACATTAGCTATAGCAAAGCCTTAATTCTACCAGCAGCTTGGAAAAGCCTTTCTAGGATTATCAGAATTCTCAACAAGATTGCCAAAAAGATTTTTTTCTAGAAAGTTACCTCAGTTTTCATCAGGTTTGTGTGCAGTTAACAAGTTTTTTGAAACTAGAGAGAAATGAGAGGCAAAAAAAGAGATACCTATGCAAGAGGTGTGTCAATCTAACCAAGGTCTTCACTACCATCAACCATGATTTCTGCAAACTTCAGCTGTCCTGAAAAATTAATAAGTAGTGTTCAGTCATTTCATGGTAGCATGGTAGAAAGGCCTTTCTATTCTTCTACCAAAAATGATAGCCAGCAAAGCCATCTCCCTTGCACCTCTCTTGCTTTGCAGTTTTTACTTAATGATAATTCTTGATGCTCAAAGACATTTTAATGTAAAATAACAGAAATATGCAGTATGCAGGAGCACGTGCTAAATAATGTTGGAGCTACTAATGCATGATCTTCTTACCATAAACTAAGCATTTGCTGTACAAATAATTTTGAGAATGCAGTACTTTACTGTTTCAACCCAAATATCATTCTGCATTATTGGCATATATACATATATATTTACGTAGATGTAAATAGAGAAAGTGTGCAACTGTGTATGCATGCAACAAGGCAGTATTAAAGTTCAGAAAAGAATCTTATGTCCTCAGTAGCTCCCTTGACTGAGTTCAAGTCACATATGCAATGGCAAAAGCCATTCCAAACTGGGAAAGATAAAACAGCTTATTGAAAATGAAGGCAGTATACTAATTGTATCAAAGAACTGCAATCACCCTTCTGTATGGATAAATTACAGCTGCTGGATCAAGCATCTTAATCCAATACTTTCATTTTCCTACTCCTGCTAGTATAAAATGGTGAATTAAGGCCTTGAATGTCAGCTATACAAGAATCAGTAAAGCCTGGAAAATAGATACCTGAAGATATTTATTAGATAGGACTTAGAAGAGAGAGAGATGATCTGACCAATTAAAGAATGCCCAGGAAACGACGCAAGAGATGCATGTGAAGCGTGTGATTTGGATGTACTCTGTCAGGCTTGTATTATGGGAGACTACAGTAAAGGAATGACTGATGTGCTTGTACCAAAACTGTAATGACAGCATTAATTATTAGAGACACATTGGAAAGCAAGCTCAACACGTCCCATTTCCAGCTACTGATGCATTCCAAAAAATTGGACTAACATGTCAACAAAGAATTTAAGTTGAACCATTTTAACAAGTCAATGGGAGGCTTCATCAATTTAAGCTGCAGTTAACATCAGTCTGTATTTAGAATTCAAACCTTCAAGAGGTTTTGCTTACAATGTAAATTTTTTGCTTTTCAGCCATAGCATTGACCAAAAGTAATTGAATACACTTGAAAACACAAAGTCAGAAAGAACTTAATAACATTCTTGGAAACAGTAATTTGGGGAAGTAAGGCATACATACAAATGCACATAAGGCACTACTAAATAGAACGTAACTTATTCTAAAAGTAGAAAACCCCTAAAAGTACGAAAACCTCAGAGGAATTAATCATGAATTTTATACAGGGAGTTGCAGTTAATCTGTGGAGAAATCTCTCACACTAAATCCTCATAAACTGGAAATAGCTGGAAAATTAGAGGTGTAAAAAATACACAGAAGACAGAATCATGTATTCTGTCCTCGAATTTAGTTTGCCTCTTTAGATTGCAAAAGAAAAGTTAGACATTAAAACAAACTGCAAACTGAATTCTGAATTCGCTGAGATACTTTCCAGTACTTCAGTACTTTTCAAGTACTTGCAGACAGTACTTTCCTAAAAGGGGGGAAACATGGAAACAGTCTTCTGCCAAAATTTTTACATTCTGAAATCTCCCAGCCACTCAGAGGAATTATGGATCAAAGTGAAAGCTCTCTGAATTTTCATTTCATTCAATGATTTCTTTCCAAGGGCCTTGAACAACATTTACATGTTATGCCATGAACAAAATTACAAAGTTTTTAAAATTAAAATATTTCCTGATAGACTGAATTCATTTTGGTCCACTGCAGTTTTAAAATTTCCAGAGTCAGGTACCAAAATTTCAATGTATTCTAAGCAAACTCAAAGTAATGCAACAGATGCCATTTTGATGGCAGTGTAACACCCCAAACTACCTAGAAAAAAATAGAAAATATTAATTTCTGCTCCACATATAGATTTCATGTGGATTATAGATCAAAAGGAAAGAAACCATCAAACATCCAATCACATACTTGGTGAATCGTTTCAAGTTCACTTCCAAAAATATTGCTCCAGAATAAACTGATTATTTCTTTATATTACAAGAGATTTCATGTTTATCTAAGTTTCAGACTCCAGATCAGAGATAGGAGTAAATTCTGAAGCATGTGTATTATAAAATAAACCAGAGGGAGAAGGAAATGAGTACAAATCTCTAACACTAAATAAAAAGCTACTGAGATGCTTTTACTCCACGGAAATCTTAACCATTCTGTTATATACCAGTCCAAGTCTGGAAGATGTGTTTGTTATGCACTTCCTACGACAGTTTTTAAAGTTGTATATTATGGAGTTTAAGACACAGTGAGAATGCCTAATAAAAAAAACAAAACAAAACACCTCTGAATGGAAATAAAGCATACTTTTTTTTAAACAGCAATAATATCTAACAAGTGAACAGAGAGCTACAGCATGCACTGCAATGTTTCCTTCCCCATCACCAGTTTTCTGGTTTAAAGTTACGAACAAGGGGGAAAAAAGAATAGCAAAAACCAGCAAAACAGCCACACTCAGTGCTGCAAACGTCACAGCTGTTAACAACACAAATCAGTTCAGTAGCACATTTGTTTCTCCAGGCTGAAATACTACAAGGTATTAGTAGATTCCTCTTCAATGCAAATTCCTCGCCCATCCTACCCAGTGATCATTTGGCCACTGGCATACATGGTCCCACTGTAAACTTACATTATCATGAAAATTCAAGTAATGACAGACCTGAAATTTCTCTTTTGGAATATTCCTTCGAGCTCCTTTTGCTAGAACAAGGGCTTCTTCCACTCTGTGGCTAGCTAGAAGATCCTGAATCTGCTTTTCCAAAGGCAGCGGTACCAAGATATACACACCCTTATTAGTAGCAACAATCACTTTTCCTGGAGAACATAAACAGACATTGATTTTACACTCTTTTTCAGAAAAAAAGAGCAGTATTTCAGAAATAGGCTTTAACATTTATGATATAAGAATCTAAACAGGGTTAAAGTTTTAAAACTTATCTTTGCTGTTACTGTATTCCCCAGATAGCACAGTTCACCAGTAAATTGCACTCCAAGCTAATAAACTTATTTATAGCAGATTTTGTCCCACTCTGAGTAAATGAAGCTGATTATATTTCACTTCTGTAGAACTAAGTCATACAGGTCATCACTTTAAAATTAGATTCAAGAGAACAGACTTTTAACAGCAAGCCTATTTTCCTCATGCTTGCATTAGGAAATTGTACAGCTGTACTCAAAAACTGAAAAGTAACATGCAATTCATAGTACTAGGGTTTGTAGCTCTCTAGGGAAAAGAATAAAAACAAAACAAGTATGAAATATATTGCATAGCTAGTCTGTAATTGAAGGCTAGATCATTAAAAAAAAAAAGTGTATTTGTGTTTAACAACTTGTTATAAAATACCTACTTCTGCAGGTCTAGTGGCTGGCAACCCTGCCTGTGGCAGGGGGGTTGAAACTTTGAAGGTCCTTTTCACCTTGGCCATTCTATAATTCTATGAAGCTTTATCAGCTGTTTTGGAAAGGCATCCAAAAGAACAATTTTAAGATACGTAAACTTTGCCAGGAGAACAAGTGGACATCTATCTGCAGCCCACAATTACAGACTTGTAACATCTTTAGTTTCTTTCAAAGAACAGTATCAAGTTACAAGAAAAAACTCTAGGCTCACACACTCCTATTCAACAACTAACTTGAATAAAGTACATTCAACATATTGGTGGAAGCACTGAATCCTAGATGATGATTTTTTCCTATCACAGCCTGCAGGAACCTAAATGACAAAAAATATTTGCTAAGAAGTTACAATAGTTCACACACTTGATAGATATTTGTTTTTAAAAAAAAAAACCTCAAAAACCAACAAATGAAGTGACTACCCTCACAGTGGTGATTGTTCCAGAATTACTGGTACAAAAAAAAAAACCAAAAACAATTCTTTAGTACCTTCAAAATCCTGTAGAATATGACCTTCTTTAAATGGCAGGGTTTGCTTTTGCTGCTGGTCCAACATGCTGTGCACTGTAATGAAATCCTCATCCAAAGCAACCACATAGGGAAAGCACAGAGCTGCTCCAATCACGTTCTCCGACCAGTGCACAGGAGCACGCTGCGAAATGCCATCTACAGTTGCAAACATGCCTACAAAAAGAAAGAAGCCTGAGGCTCACACTAATTGAAGAGCATTTCCCCCCACCAGTATTGATAACAAGGTATAGGTCTTAGAAGAACAGATGCAGCATCAGATGGCACAATGGCAGCACGTCACACCTCCCTGGATCTTACAAACCTGTTGGCTTGTTCAGTTTTGAAGTTGTTCTTTATCCAGCACCCACAGAAACAAATACCAAAAGGAATGAAAAGTTGACTGAATGAATGAAAAGAGAAAATATTGAAAAAGCAACTAATCCATAACCCAGTTATTTTCATAAAAGTATCTTTAACAATTATGACATGCTGTTCAAACTCATCCCAAACCATAAATATTTAGTGAGGTTGGATATTCAAACAATATGGTCTTAGTAAGAGCTGCAGATCTGCACAACCGACCTATCCCGCAATAAAGGCGTATTTGGTCCTTGCAGCATCATATGCCCAAAGAGCACGCCAGCCCGTATGCAGTGCTTCACTTCTCCACTTTGCCATGCCTAAATTTTCACAGAATGAGATTAGAGTTCCTACAGAAAAGCCACTTCCTGAAAGGTGTCAGTTTTTCAAACCTCTTAAAAAACATTCAAACATATAAAGCATATCTTTACTTAAGCCAAACACAGATTAAAAACATCTTTAATATCCAAAGATACCTATGCTGTCTTATCAAATCAATGACATTAAACCCAGTACCTTCAGTTAATATGTATTTTTTTTGCTGCTACTGTCCTTTCTTCCTGTCTGTTCTGTTCTTCCTTCTCCTAGCTTAAAAGTATGACGTGCTTTTGGATCATAAGGCTTTGCTTCCATTTCTTGTACTTAGTATTCACCAATTCTACTTTCTGAGACTTTTCTACTATTAACTGATGGAAAATTCCAGTCTAGACTTGCAGATGTTGTTCAATAATTCTTTGACAACTGAGCATCATGTAAATTTCTGTTATAAACATGAACACGTACCACTTAATATCACAGAATTCTCACTCCACTAAAAAGACATGCCTATGAATATTGCTCTTCAGCAGGAATGAGCCATTTGGCAGCTGGTAGAATGAGCCTGAGTTCTAAAGGATAGAGGAGATTAAAAGATTATGTTATTCAATTTACAAAAGCTCTTCCAAACAGAGAATAACGAGGCAAGGGTGAGGTAAGGGTAGCTGGGTAGCAGTGCCACCCTGAAGGGAAATAAACAGACAAACACCTAACACCTCTCCCTCCCTGACCCCAAAAAAGTGAACAAAACATATGGCTGTAGATTTTTTTTATTTTTTAATTTATTTATAACACAGAACTGTGGTATAGAAACTAAGTTTCTGGATTCTTTAAAGCCGCTTTGAAATTATCAACCCTTTCCTTTGACTAATGGTGCTGCACAGTCATGATTGCACATCTAACTATTAGCACTTTATAAAGCATGTTATTTACTTTAACACTAACAGTATCACTTTTTCAAACAGCACACTGCAGAAAATACTGCTTTGCCACAATATCCTATCCAAACTGACTTGGATATTCTTACACTTCGGAAGCAAAAAATGATGCAAGGCTGACTGCACTACTCATTTTTAATACCTTCCAGTTGTGACTCCTTGCTATCCTGTCTACAATTCCATTTCAAAAGGTAGGAAAAAAATATATATATCAGTAGTAGTCAGGAATAATTATATTTGAAATAAAAATTGTTAAAATTTTATTATTTCTTTGCTATTATTAAAACACTTTTTTTTCATTATGATTATTTTTAAATCACAGAGCTCTTTTAATTGGTCATTAAAAAAACCCAAACCTTTAAGGAAATGAAAAGACAAGCAGAGCAAATCACAGTACTTTTCCAACTCAATATCTGTCTACAGCCCTCAGCTCTCAGCAGCTGAGGCTTCTGAGGTAGAACAATGTCATAACTAGTCTTGATCAAACTTTCACCCAGGGATAACAGCAACAGCAGGAAGCCCGTGGTCCCTGGTTAAGTACAGGAATGTGCCTTATGATACAGATGAAATCATGGATTGATTTCATGTTAGAAATGCACGTGCAATCCAGAAGTTATAAAATTGACTCAAAACACAACAATGCTGCTCTTAGCACTAAGAGATCTACAAATCTGTAGAACCACAAAAGCTTAAGGGCTACCAGAGGACATCCAGTACGACCCTCTACACTCAAGAAAGGACCAACTTACATATTTGTCTGATAGACTCTGCAGTGTTTTTGTTTGTTTTTAAACAAAAGTTTTAGTGAAAATATCTGGGAAAAAAGTGCAGTAAGAAAAAGCATGATTACTTACTTGTTTCTTTTAAACAACATGAAAACTTTTGGTTATCGTAAAAGCTGACAGCAAAAGGAATACTACAAGTGGGTGAAAAAAGGGAACATGTTGGTTGCTGTTGACTACTATGCTGTATACACTATCACCAACTGCGAGAAAATGAATTGCATAACCTTTTATGAATCATTCTGCTTAGCACACGTGCCTGTTGCAAGTTATAGGCTGCAGCTGTCCATTTGTAGGCTACTCAATCACTATGCAACTGTTCAACCCACGCACCACTGAGAAGAGTTAATGCCGGAAAAAGAATAAACTATAATTAATTACATAAAATTTATATATGCACTGAAGTTGATTAGATGAAATCGGGAGGGAACCTCCTCACTAAATCAGCTTTGACTCACTTGCTCAAAACCCAATCCAGTCAGGTTTTAGGTATCTTTGAGAACAGACTTACACCCTTTTCAGGTTCCATCCTTCAGCCACCACAATAATGAAGTTTTTTCTTGAATTTTGGTACAATCTACACAAGGTCTTTCTTCTTCAGATTGAACAGTCCTAAGGCTGCTCAGCCCCTCCTCAAACAAAATGCAGCAATCATCTTTGTATCAGCTACTGCTCTCACTTGCTTATCACGTACAAGCTTACTGTGGGTGCAAGGCATACCACTATCCATGTCATTAATATCAGAATTGTCCTCACTATTGGCCCCCTGAGATACACAGCTTGTGACTGAACTGAAGCTGAGCTTTGTGCTGCTGCCTGCAACCCCTGAGTCACAATTTCAACCTATCTCAGTATCTAGCTTGTTCTTCATCTGTTTGCCTGTAAGTGTTATAGGAGGTGGCATCAAAAGCCCTGCTGAAGTCCACATTACTACTCTCTCCTCATCCACCAAGACTACCCGACAGGTCAGACAATTATCCTTTCATAAAACCAATGTTGATTCATCACGATTAATTAAACCCCTCAGACTTTCTTTTCTATGTCCTCTGGCATGGGGTTGCCTGCCCCATTCAGTGGTGGGCAAGCATTTTCCCTAGCCTTCCTTTCCTGTTAATATACTTGTAGAAGTTCTTTTTGTTGTCCTACAAGGTGTCAATCAGATTCAATGCCAATTGGACTTTGGCTTGCACAGTCTCATCACCACATGTATGGATTTTTCTCCATATTTCTCCCAGGTCATCTGCCCCTGCTGCCACCTCCTATGGAACCATATCAAAGGCCTTGCAGAAGTCCAGGTAGATAACATTAGTTGCTCTTCCTATGTCTACTGATGCCATCACTCCATCATCGAAAGCCACCAGATTGGTTAGGCTGCCACAAATCACCTCCTTGTCTCAAATCACAGAATAATATAATCATAGAACCCTTAGAGTTGGAAGGGACCTTAATCTAGTCCAGCTCCCCCGCAATGAACAGGAATATACATGGCTTGATTAAGCTGCTCAGGGCTTGATCCAGCCTCGCATTAAGTGATGTGTCAAAACCTCTAATATTCCAGGGATAGTTACACCAAATAATGCTGGGAATGTGTACTCTGTGTCAGTAGGTAAGAACTCTTTGTTGAAAATTATTAAATAAAGCCTATGCTGTAAAAAATCAGATTAGAAGCATGGAATAACAGCTTCCTAAAAAATTGAATTTTATCAAGCAGAGTTTCATGCGTACTCAGAAATAACTGATTTTCAATTCTGTATGTACTAATTACTGGACAGAATGAAGATGTACCAACAAGAAAAAAAAATAAAAATCAAGTTCCCACTACTTTTCAGAGAACGAACTATACGCTAGCTGCAAGTAGAACCAAAATACTGAATAGTTCAGTTTATAGATCAACCATGAACAATTCTAATTTTCACTTTGCTTGAATGTTACGTTAAAGAAACTCAGATATTTTACTTTATGATGATGATTTCAAGCAGTTGCTTGCTGCCAATTCTCAGTTTGTCTGAACTCAAAATCAAGTTACCCTAGTAGAAAAATGTCCCTTCAAACCCTATAGACCCAAATATACCAGTGTAAAATATTTCCACCTCAGTAACAAGTCTGAATTCAACACAAACGCACTACCGAGTGCCAAATGAACGTCTTAATTGATAAGATGTACATTAGTGAAACAAAATTGACACTTAAGATTCCTATCAGGCCTTTCCAAGTCCATCCACTTTACAGCAGTAGCATACCCCAAATGCTGAGATACACGATGTTTGTTTTATAAGGTTGCTTAACTATTTTCTCAACTTCAAAAAAGGCTAAATTCACCAAGAATTCTACTGAAGAAGAACAGCTAGGTACATGGTACTATACAGAACTACAGGAGGAGTAGAACGGGAAACAGATGATTAGAAAAGATCAGAAGATAAGTTTGGCAAGGAAAAGTTATATAGTAAGTACCAGTCTTACTAAGTCTGAGCTTAAGATTTGCCTGTACTGTGGAGAAATAACAAAGCTTAAAGTATGTCTAAGAGATGTAGATTTGCTTAAGATATCATATCTGATATTTTCAGCATAGGACAATCAAGTTATACAGGAATATTGGTTTCTCTAAGGGCTTTACTGTACAGCTGCCTTCTAGGGAAGCAAATAAAAGTAAAAATCTAATTAAGAACAGTTTTTCCTATTTTTTTGAAAACATATCCATTCTTCTAAAAATAAACAAAGAAGTAGACAGATAAAGCCAAAGCAGTTGAACAGAATGGTCCATTCATAAAAAAATATTAAAGAATGAGATCTCCTTAGAAACATGCCAAAAAGGAGTATTTCCAGACAGTCAATTCACAAATTTTAATTTTCACAGCACTACTAAATTGGTTAATGTCCACAAATTTAGGTCCACATCTAAAGCAACAAAGAATTCTAATGTGGATGTATAACCAGTATAACTTAGAAAAGGCTCAAATCTGAAAAAACAAGTACATCGCAGAACATCATTTCCAAAAGGAGATATTCTAATTAATCTCCATGTCTATCAGGAAAAAACTGGTAAGTTGATATATCTCTTGCATCCTGGTCACAAACTGCAAATTCAATATAAACAGTTGATTACACTCATGCTTTTCTTCAGAATTTATTAAAATAAAAAAAAAAAACAAAAAAAGAAGCACCTATTTGAGATCTATCTGTATTAAACTATTCCTAATATGCTAGGAATGATATACAAACTGCATCTCCTAAACAGAGAGTCATATGGCAAACAGCATGCAAGTATTGTGCCTTTGGTCTGTCAACTCCAGGATACAGCAGCTTTTCCAAAAAAAGCTCAAGATTACTGAACTCACAGCATTTGCTGGTTTAGACAAATTGCAGCAGCATTAATCCTTGAAGTTATCTATTAGGGGAGAGTGCTATTCCTCATGACCTGGCTCTATTTTTGCAAAACTGAAAACTACTGCTAAGAAAAGTAGCAATATTACCACTGGCTACTGTGACAACACTTATAGTTCCAACAGTTTACTTCTGCAGGATTTAGGATGAAGTTTAATTCTCCTAACAGTTCTTACTAGTGTTGCAGTAAACACACCTATATGCTAGTCTTCTACTGCTTGCCCTGTTAGGCATCGATATAGACATGAAGCTTTCTACTGACATGATTAAGATACAAAGGACCAGATTTTTGTGCATTAAGACAGGAGAGCAATAAAAACATTTAGTACCAACAATTTACCACTGAACTTTTATCTCAGCATTACAGCACAGACCTGTGAAGAAAGGTGTCATTATTCTGTAAAATACTGTTACTTAAGCTTTGACTCACAAGTTCAAAAACTGAAAAAAAGAGCAAGCTTAGTCTTACCTAGCCCTCCAGGACCAGCCAACAGGAACTCTTGTCTGCCTATTCTTTTCACAATTGGCCGTTTCTCATCGCTGCAGTAGGGAAATAGATCCTGGGAGATGCCAGTATTGTAATTCAAAATAATATACTGTGTAGTAAGTGCAAGACATAAGTAATAACCATCTACAGCCACAGCACAGGGCTGCTCTGGGGTAACCACTTCCTTCACTATCTGGACCCTGTCTTCAAACACCATGAACATTTGAACGGTCCGTCGCTTGACTGAGATGATGCAGACTTCAACACAGAAAGGGTCCCCACTCACAGGATTCTCATTTAAGGTGAATGTCACAGCTCCTTTGATTCTAGCGCCCGTGGGAACAGGTTCCAAGTTCATCATATTAACCAGAGTTATTGTGTTATCACAAAGCACAAGAAGCCTGGTGAGTGCAGAAGCTGCTTTCAACTCACTCACAGGCTTCTTGAAGCCCAGGTATTTATGCAGTTGCTTGGTGGCTGCAAAAGTTATTTTTCCAGATGTTGATATCTTCTCATCCAACATAAAGTGATAGATAAAGCAGTCGTTGGTTCCAATATAGAGGTTCTTTCCACAACACTCAATGCATTCAATGTTGACGTGATTTTTGTCTCCCATTAACATCTCCCGCTCAACAGCAGAGACGAGCTTGAAAGCTTTAACACTCATCGTGTCTTCTGGGTGATCTGATTAAAGAGGAAAAAAGTTATTGACTGCCACACACGCCAGTAAAAGAAATTTACCATTCACCTGTACAGAAGCTGTACTGTAGTATCTTTAACGGTCATACAATTGCTTGAGTTAGACAGGATCCTTAAAGGCCATCTAGTCCAACTGCCCTGCAATGAACAGGGACACCTACATCTGGATCAGGGTGCTCAGAGCCCCATCCAGACTGACCTTGGATGTCTTTAGGGACAGGAAATCCACCACCTCTCAAGGCAAGCTGTGCTGGTACCTCATCACCCTTGTTGTTTAAAAATAAATAAATAAATAAAAATCATTATATCCAATCTTCTAGTTTGAAACCATTTCCCTTGTCCTATCACAACAGACCTCACTAAAAAGCCTGTCCCCTTCTTTCTTACAGCCCCCTTTTAGACACTGGAAGGCCACACTCAGTTCTCCCTGGAGCTCCTTCTTCTCCAGGCTGAACAGCTCTCTTAGCCTGTCCTCATAGGGGAAACGTTCCATCCCACATACCACTTTTGTGGCCCCCTTCTCCAGCCACGATCCAACAGATCTGTGTTCTTATTTCCAACCAGATTACTCAAGCCAGAGTGAGCACATTAACAACCACAGAAATTATCCAAATTCTACAATTTCACTATACTTCTGCTCTGAAATAGATCCAACACAACACCAGCTATTTTAAAAGATGCTTTCTGCACATTGCTGGCTCTTTCAGACACTGGGGCACTATAAGGATTTTACAAGCATCGCCTCAAAAAAGACAGGGAACTCCTAGAAGGAGGGCCACAAAGATTATAAAGAACCCAGAGCACCTCCCATATGAGAAAAGACTGAGTAACCTGGGCCTCTTCAGCCTGGGGAAAAGAAGACTGAGAGGGGATGTGATTAATGTTTTTAAATACTAAAGGGAGGTGGAAGGCAAACAGATGAGGCCAGGCTCTCCTTGCTGTTACACTGCAATAGGACAAAGAGCAATGGCCAAGAACTTGAACATAGGAAGTTCCATACGAATATGCAGAAGAACTTCTATATGGTCAGGGTGACAGAACACTGGAACAGGCTGCCCAGAGCAGTTGTGAAGTCTCCCTCTATGGAGATACTCAAGACCTGCCAGGACACCTACCTGTGCAACTTACTGTAGAGTACCTGCTTTAGTAGGGAGGTTGGACTCTATCTCTTCAGGTCTCTACCAAACACTGCAACTCTGATCACCTGCTCACGAAAAGATACAAGCTTTGGCTCTCAGATGTCTAGAGAAGCCACAAGGCTTGTAACACTACAAGTTAACATCTGAAGTTGCTTTACTTTACATTTTTTTTTAAACCTTTTTTTTTTATTTGACAAAATTCAGGCCTAATAGAACTTATAGTGAAACATCATATGCAGATTCCATTTACCCCATTTCCTGTTCTTTACTCTGCAATAGTAAAAGCCATATGTTACTTTCCATCTACTTTACTAAAGCATGCAAAGCATCACTCAACTCACCAAAAAGTGATTTTTCTTTTAAATATCAGTGTCAGTTTTATTTGGTGCTATACACAATCTTTATATCAGACTATATGTACTGGCAAGCATTACACAATCATAGAATCATAAAGATTGTAAGGGACCTCTTGGAATCAAGTTCAACCCTGCTGCTAAAGCAGGTTCCCTACAGTGGGTTGCATGGGAAAGTATCCAGGTCTTGAATATCTCCAGAGGAGACTCTACAATCTCTCTGGGCAGCCTGTTCCTCTGTCACTCTCACAGTAAACAAGTTCCTCTTTGTGTTGGCATAGAATTTCCTGTATTGCAGCTTTTGTCCACTGCCCCTTGTCCTGTTGCTGCATGCCACTGAAAAAAGCCTGGCATCATCTACTTGAATCCTGCACTTCAGGTATTTATAAGCATTGATGAGATCACCTCTCAGACTTCTCTTCTTCAGCCTAAACAGACCCGGGTCTCTCAGACTTCCCAGGCCCTTAGTAATCTTTGTGGTTCTTCACTGAACTCTCAAAGTTCCTTATCATTCTCGAACTGAGGAGCTCATAAGTGGACATAGTACTCCGGATGTGGTCTCCCCAAGGAAGAGGAGATGGGGAGGATAACCTCCCTCAATATGCTGGTTGTACTCTTTTTGATGCATCCCAAGACAGCGTTTGTCTTCTTGGCACACTGCTGGCTCATGGCCAACTTCTTACCCACCAGAACACCCAGGTCCTTCTGCATAGAGCTCTTTTCCAGCAGGTCAGCCCCTAACCTGTACTGATGCATGCAGTTATTCCTCTCCAAGTGCAGAACCTTACATTTGCTTTTATTGAAGTTCATCAGGATCCTCTCTGCCCAAAGGCACAGCCACACATTACTTAGAATGCATGGCCCATACAGCACTCACTAAGCTCAAGAATCAAAATTACTGAAGTCAAAAGAGTTTTTATTTATTATTACCACAACCAATCCAGAAGATGGACTTTAAGCGCTAGGTAGCACTTCCAGTTCTGCAATCCATACCTTCCCTTTCACAACCAAGCACTGCCAGACGACTAATCCAATTTATGAAACAATTAACACCGCTTACAAATCAGCTCACGTAATTTTACAGTACTCTTGTCTTACTTCTATAAGGAACCAGAAGAC
Organism: Lagopus leucura; assembly: GCF_019238085.1. NCBI lineage: Eukaryota > Metazoa > Chordata > Aves > Galliformes > Phasianidae > Lagopus > Lagopus leucura. The sequence continues at coordinate 45,235,773 of NW_024962262.1, read as the reverse complement.
AACTCTGCTGAACTGCTGACCGTAATTAATCACCTTTTAGCATATCACAGAACCATAAAATGGATTGAAATGATCCAGGCTGGATTGAAAAGGACCACAATGATCATCTAGTTTCAATCCCCTTGCCATGTGCAGAGTCACCAACCACCAGACCAGGCTGCCCAGAGCCACATCCAGCCTGAATCATCCACTCACAAGGCCTCCCCTCAGCGTTCACCCCTCAGCAGTGAAGCCAAACTGCCGGCTCATTACTCCTGACCTCCCTGGGCGCAGGGACGACCCAGTACCAGTTAACTGTGCGAGGCGGGAGCTCTCCCCATCCCCCAGGTTGTATCTACTGGGCATCCAGCTCCCGATACAGCAGCACACCAGCAGCAACCGGCCTGCTGCAGGCAGACACGGCCGAAGCAACGTCCTGCGTGACGGCTTCAGGCTGTCGGGGCGGCTTCCGTGCCGCAGGCGCCTCACCCACCGCCCGCAGGCCACAGCTTCAACCTCACATCCCCTACCCGCCCCGCGGTACCTGCGAGCGCCGGGCGCCGCTACACCGAGAACCGAGCCCGCCGCACCGAAGCCTTGCCGGGGCCAGGGCCGGGGCCGCGCCGGGCCTGAGGCCGCGCTGTCAGCGCCAGAGCCTGGCCGGCCCTCCGCTTCCGGTGCCGCTGAGGCCCCGCCCGGAGCCAACGTCACCGCGTCCAACGGGGTGAGAGCGGGGCGGGCACGGCGCCTTTCCCGTCACGTGGTGGGCGGGGGCCGCTCCGGCTCCACTCACTGAGGGCGGGGCTGGAGGTGCCCGCGGAGCGCGGGTGATGGGTGCGTGGTGACCGTGCATTAGCTCGGAAATACAGGGAGCTGCGTTGTAGTTCTGGGTTTACACTGAGATCTGCCTGCGGCACTCTAGCAGCAAAATGAAGATACCATTCAGGATGTGGGCTTGTTCTGAATTACAGATTCTACAGTTACAGATGAGACCTGTCTCCAGCCTACTGGGATAAGTAAAGACTGACAAAGCAGTATTACAAAAATAGAAAGGAAATAAGTCGTGAAACTCACCAGAAGCTGTATCTGAATGCAGCATATGGAATAATGAGCAATAAATGCTACTACATTGCTTGCTTAGTTAAACTGGTGACAGGACAAGAGGTAACAGCCTTAAATCACACCAGGGAAGGTTAAGAATCACAGAATCACAGAACGGCCAGTCTTGGAAGGGACCTCAAGGATCATGAATCTCCAACTCCCCTGCCACATGCAGGGCCACCAACCTCCCCATTTAATACTAGACCAGGCTGCCCGGGGCCCCATCCAACCTGGCCTTGAACACCTCCAAGGACGGGGCATCCACAGCCTCTCTGGGCAGCTGTTCCAGCACCTCACCACTCTCTGTAAAGAACTTCCCCCTGACATCCAACCTAAATCTTCCCTCCCTCAACTTCAAACCATTTCCCCTTGTCCTGCTGTTATCTACTCTTTCAAAGAGTTGATTCCCCTCCATTTGTAGGCTCCCTTTAGGTATTGAAATGCTGCAGTGAGGTCACCCTGCTTAGAAAGAGTGATGAGGCAGTGGCACAGGCTGCCCGGGGAGGTGGTGCAGTCACTGTCCCTGGAGGTGTTCAAGAACCATGTGGATGTGGCAATGAGAGATGTGGTCAGCAGGTATAGTATGGGTGGGCTGATGGTTGGACTGGTTGATCTGAGTGATCTTTTCTAACATTGCTCATTGCTTTTGCTTCTTAATTAGCAGGAGAGAGGGTGACTTTTTACATCTGATAGTGATAGGGCAAGGTGGAATGGCTTTAAACTAAAAGAGAGAATTCCCTATTCTTCTTCTAAATGGACAAGCAGTTTACAAGTTAACAGCCAGTTATATTACTTCCAGATTACAAAGGAACTTTTGCTACTGCAGATCCACTAACATTAACTACAGTTAGTGCTTCTACGGACGAGGTTCAGTTTTGATTTAATTCAGTAACAAAGCTACAGCAACATAAATATTCTTCCACTTTCGTATGCAGAGGAGTAAACTCAAGCATAACACAGCCACTCGCAGCGTATTGCAGAGCTCATTGGCTGAGGTTACGTCACGCGCCTGGCGTTACTTCCGCCGTTAGACCCGCCCCCCCGCGCCCGACGGCCTTGTGGGAGACCGGAAGCGGGCTGCCAGGGGAAGAAGATGGCGGTTCAGGGAAGGGGTCGGGTGGGTGGTGGTAAGGAGGAGCGTGTGTCGGGGCGTTCGGATTCGGAGCTGTTGCTACACCCGGAACTGCTCTCGGAGGAGTTCCTGCTGCTTACTCTGGAGCAGGTGTGCCTGAGTATCACCTGAATGCGGGGTGAGGTGGGAGGGAGGTAGCCCTGACTCTTCCTTGGGGGAGGGAGGCCTCTGGCCCCGAGAGTTGTTGTGTAGGGTGAATACTTGCTTAAAAAAGGGTGTGCAGCCTGTGAGCTATCCATGTGTTTTCAGAAGCCTCAGTTTGAACATTATCATAGCTACTGGAGACCAGTAATCCAAATTGATACGTCTGTGAAGCAGCACTTGCATATGGTGACACTACCTGTGAAGAGATGGCTTTTTCTCTCTCAAAATTGGTGCATGCACCCTATGTAGTCAATTAAGTTAATTTATAAGTGTACCTAATTGAAAAATTTGAGTCTGAAAGTGAACTATAGCCTATCTTGAATACGTGAAGTTTCAGTGGATGTAATTTGGAGTTTTACAAGTTTGAGGTGATTGAAGCAATAGTCATCTAAGGCTTCTGTATGAGCTTGCTGAATTTTTGTGTACTCTGGAGTCATAGAATATCCTGAGTTGGAAGTGATCCACCAAGATCATTGAGTCTGAATCCTGGTTCTTGAACATGTACTTTATGCGCACAGGAGTGTATAGATTTTAGGCCTGTATTAGAAGCCATAAAACATTATTAAAACCAGTGGTAGCAGAGATTTGACCTGTTACTGATGAAGTCAGTGTTTTTTTTTCTTTCAGTAAATTCAATAGAAGACACCAAACACTTGTTCTCACACCCTTGTGTATGAGTAGAGAGAAGATTGGTTTTCTTTTTTAACTGGCAGTTACTAGGAATCTCTCTTATCGCTTTACATGTAGGGAACTGGGGAAGCAGAGCTCTCCATCTGGGAGCTTGAACTGCATTATGCTTCAGTTGCCCGGTTTTTGGAAATATTAAAGACAGCTCCAGTGCTGTAGTTGGATTCAGGGTGGCACATTCAGGTGTGTAAAAATCTCAGTTATTAACTCTAGGTCTATAGCTTACTTTCTCTTGTATAACTATTCACTAGGGAAAAAATTCTAGAGTTCACATAATGATTGTCTGTGGGGATTTCCTGTGCGGGGGAAGATACTGAACTGCCCAGCGCTGGTCACAGCTGGGTCTGATTGTCTGACAGTAGTGAAAGCAACACATCGTGTACCAGTACTTCAATCAGTAGCATGTGATACTGCTCAAGTGTTCTTCACACTGGGTGGCAGCGTCTGGGGAAGCAGAAGGCACAGTGAATGTGGTGGAGTAGACAGATGAGCACCCAGAGGAAAATGAATCCTTCTTCTCCATGAAAAACTGAAGTTCTTGGGGATGTGACTGGAGAACCACTCTTAAAAAGACTCTCTGTGCAGTGCCTAGGTATGCCTCTGAGAGGGCTCCAACCTGTGGGGAACCAAGATGAGAGAAAGGAATGCTAAGTAAACTATGTCCTATAGAGAAAAAGATCCATAATAGGTCAGTGGAAAATGCGTAAGGAGTAAGAGATAATGGTCATTAGACAGAGGCTTAGGAAGTACTTCTTTCCTAGTCTCAACTTTTCTTATTTCCACTGTGGATTACACTTGACCCTCCTGGATCTTTCCATGAGTCAGTAGGAAGTGCAGGACATGGGGAGGAGCATGTGAGGGTTTGTTTTTATGAAAGTTAGCTGATCTTTTCATGTGTGTTTTCATATGTGTTCTTCTCTGTCTCCTTTTGTGTCCTCTGTCCTAATGGCTGCTTCTTTTTGTTAGAAGTATTTGAGCAGAAGTGCTGTGTTCTTTTCTGGTTGTCTGAAGCTTCGGTGTGCAGTAGGTTGTTTTCATCATTTTCAGAGTTGTCTGGAAATGGCTGTCATTGGCCCAGTGCAGTTCATGGCCTCCCACATAGTTCCTCCCTGGAGCCCTGTCACTTCTTAGATCCCAGTGTATTGGTCTTAAACTACGTCAGAATGACTTCTGAATGATGACGTTTTCCCATTAAACTGCTAGTGCTTTGAATTTGTCATAACAACAGTTGTGTTTTTTTCTGCTCCCCACAGAAGAATATATTGATCAAAAATGATGTAAAGATGGACAAAGATGGGCTTACAGATCTCTATATTCAACATGCCATTCCCCTGCCTCAGCGTGACTTACCAAAAAGTAGATGGGGGAAAATGATGGAAAAGAAAAGACAGCAAAATGAGTCAAAAAGTGAGAATAAAAGGTAATTTAACATACAGTGGGTTAAGTTGGAGAATTTGAAGAAATGCATTTAATTTGCTTTTTATCAGTGTGATGATTACCACTTGTACAGGTTTTGAATGTTGTTAGAGTTTATAAAGAATGCTAGAATATAAAGAATATAAAGAATATAAAATATAAAGAATGTTAGATCTTCTGTGTCAGAAATGTTAGATTCTGCTACTGTGATACTGGGGAAAAGGGAAAGAATGTTTTGTGTCATCTAAATGTTATTTATGATATCTACTTAACTTGCTTTTTCTGGGTACATTTCAAAATACTTTCTAAAGAACAGAAAAATAAAGAAAAAAATACATTATTTGCTCCACCTTTTAAGGTGAATGGTGTTTAAGACAAATATACCAGAAACATATTTAACTGTGACTGCTCACTGAACAGAATTGGTCTGCTGAATCAGGAAGGTATGCTGCAGCAGTTTTGTGTGTCCAGTTCAAAATGAGCATCATCTTCCTGAAAGAACCATTCTGCCTTACATGTAAAACCATTTTTTGTATCTGATCAGAAAGCAAAATCTTCTCAGATGTATAACTGATTTTTTTTCTCCCCACAGCCTTTTGCTTTGATGTGATATGTATGGGTGGGAGTTTGATTGAATTCTGTCAACAAATGCTAAAGGAAAGGTGGATGTAAATTCTCCTAATACATTTATATAGTATTATATAGCTTGTTAAATGCATGAGTCTGCTTTATGCTTACTGAAGTTTCTAAGAAGGAAGAGCTAGATAAATTCTGGCAAGTGAATATTTTTTCTTAAAGCAATGGCTAGGGTACTAAATTGTCTTTTGGTATTTTTTCCTTTTTTTTTTTCCTTCATGTGCATAAAAGTTCTGTTTGTAGCTTAGTCTGTGTGTGATTTGAAGATAAAAGCATGAAGTGACATTTCAAATAACAAGACACTGTTGGTGTGCTAAAATAGGTGGAAAAGAATTTTTTATCAAAGCAGTAAAAATAGCAGCCTGGATGTTTTTGAGAGAAGGAGGCCGTGATTATTTTTAGATGGGAGCAATGGCTTCTTCCTCATGTCTTATGTAGAGTAAGTTTAGGAACTGTTATTTCAGTGCACTAAAACTAATTTAGTATTTTCTGGGAAAATAATCTGTGAAATTAGCTGTGTTTAATCTGTTGATCCCCTTTGCTTTACTAATGGCCATTAGTATTTAACACCTAGATTTCCAAGCTTTGTCTTTTACTGTGATGTTAGACATTAACATTTTCTGGCAGTTGCTACTTTTGGTTGTATTATGTCTTACTTGAAAGTATATTGGCAAAGCACTACCTTATGTAGTTAAGCAGATCTGACTGCTAGCATTACTAACTTCAGAGAACTGGAAACAGAATTTCAGCACTTTGGGTAAATAAAAGCTGCACAGAGAAAGCTTCGGTTCTGCTGTATACGTAGCAGGAATCAAGGAAATCCAGTCATCTTTTTGGATGCTACGAGACATAAGATAGGCTTTTTCTTATAGCTGTGTTCATAGCTTAAAGAGAATTGATGTGATGTACCAAGTAGACCTTGTTATTCTTGTTTTTAAATACAAAACAAATTCCCTAGATATTCCGAGGCTGTAAGTTAAGTGCTAGTCAAAGATAGTAAGTAAATGTGCTGTTAGCTCAGTTTGAAACTCACATAGCTCCTGTTATTTAGTCAGCTTTTCTGTTGCATTCCTCTGTGGAAAGTACTGCTTTTCATAGTGTGCTAGGATTAATATGGGGCTTGGGGATTTGATCAGCAGAGTTTAGTGTGTGTGTGCTTGTATATCTCTAGTTGCAGTGGATGGGAGGCCAAAACATTAATAATTTTAACTGAAACTTAATACTGCATTGCATTTAGTTAGACTGATGGTGATGACACATCCTAAAAGATTTTTTTGTTTATCAGCTGAGCTGCAGTATCATGTTATACCTCAGCAGCATAATCAGATATGAGATCACAGCTTGTATGTCTTATTTCTGAATGCTGAATGCACAGGCAGTCATACTGAATAAGAACGAGTGTATTTTCTCCAACTTAAAACATCTCAGAAAGCTTTTGAGTGTTCAGGGACAGTTAATTTTGTAGAAAAGCCTGTATGATCATCTTGATTGCTGGAAGGAAGAGAACGGCCTGAATCTCATGATGTAGATGTAGTTCCTGAAGCATAACGGAGTCTGAAGAATCTCACCCACAAACTCTCAGTCTGTGGGAGCCCTGTTTCCATACATGCTCAGGCCTTTGGCTCGTTATTCTTTCTTCATAGTGTGAAGTCCACTTTGGCATCCTCTGAGAACTGCTAATGAAATGCAAATACTGAGTTCAGTGTATAACGTGGCACTTAGGACCAGTTCTAAAAACATCAGTGGAAGAGGTGATCACCTGCCTGTTTTGTTAACTTAGGATAATACATGGGGTAAACTTGGGAGTTAAACCTACACTTCTCATTGATTTTAGGGTACTACCTTAAGCACCAGACTGGGTTAAACAGTAATAGAAGCGTTTTTTATTAAATTGTCCTCACAGGCAGGAGTTGCTCATCTTGATTATGTGAGTGATCTAAGTAATCATGTGAAGCTCAGATTGCTCATGCAGAGGAGTTTTTGCTTCCTGTAGTGAAGCTGGCGTTCTTTAACGTGAACTAGGTAACAAACAGCAGGTTTAGGGCATGCACACCATTCAGCCTGGCTTGCAGAGTGTTTAGAGCACTTCTCCAGAATGTAGATGTACATTAAAATTGAGGTTTCACAGAATGTCTTGCAGAAGAGGACAGGATCTTAGAATGATTCTTTTCAGCTGTTAGCTAAATTCAGTATCCTTCCTCTGAAGAGTGCGGGCTAGTATGAGTCCTGCTCTGAGGCTTTTAAGCTCCTGTACTTCATGTATAAAAATGAATGTCACACCTGAGGTTCTGTGTCTTTTCCATGAGCCACATATCTCAAAATTAGATGTGACAGTTCTTGATGGTACAGTGTTCATTTTTGTTTTAGAATTTGTCTAAAGCATTTCTCTGGGAATGTTTTCAGTATTGCAGCATGTGGTTATCTGTACAAATTCTACAATTGTAAAATTCAGTTTAGAAACAATAACAATCCTGCTAGAATTGCAGTTAGTTCCCGATTTATTATTCTTCAAACTTAAATAACAAAAAAAAATGACAAAAAACTCAGTGGGGAAGATGCTTTTAAGTTAAGAAAGGTGACTGAAAAAGGTGTAACATTCCTTATTTCGCATAGTTTGTAGCAAATTTTTGGATAAAGCCAAAGTGAGCAAAAAGTTTTTAAAGTACGTCTTGGCTTTTTAGACTTCTTGAGTGAAATCACGCTCCTTAATTTAACAGATGAGTTAACTACTGCTGCTGTTTCAGTGAAACCTTATCCATGGGTAGTTAATGCTCCTGGCCTTGGAAACTAATCACGTTCTTTAGAAGCTGTCCTAGAAACCACATTTAGCCTGGATAGCACATCTAGCAAAGTGTTGTCTGATCTCTTAACAAATGTACCAAACGAAATTAAGGTCTCTCTTTGTCTCAAGTTCTGGGAACCTGATGAATAGAAAAGAGGAGGATTGTGTGATGTGTATCGTTGTGAAGACATAATGTAGAAGCAAATCTGAAGATTTGGGCTTTGAGACTCTGAACTGTTACTCCTTTCTTTCTTTTAAGAGACTGCAGATTGTGACAAACTGTACAAGAGATTTGTAATTTCTTATTTTGATGTGAGATTTATATGCACCTACTGACCAGTGTTTCAAATCAAACAAGTCGGGTCTCTATGTGTGGCTTCTTTTAAAGTCTGTTGAGATACCTAATGTTGATACTGTCAAAGGTACAAACTAATGAATGTATTACATTGTTGAAAATGCTGTAGTCCAAGTTTTATTCTTCTGTTTAGTGTGAGATGTCTGAACACTAAGTGCATACTGAAAACTGAAGTTTCTAAACAAGAATATTATAACTCAGTAGTGGTTTTTTAAATTTGTTAGATATGCAGTTTATCTTTGCTGTTCTAAAGCAATGCATTTTTTAATCTCTAAATTTATGTAGAGTACATGTGATAGAATTGTGGGTTGCTATTTTTTTTTCTTTTTGCCAGTCAGGATGTTTTCTGATACTAACTACTGTTTTGATGTTAGTTTGATAGTATTTCTTTTTCTTTCTCTAATTAGTTTTTAAAAAATGGCCAGCTCTGACTAGATATAGGCCTAAAGACACAAATTATTTGAGAGGTAGTAAGTTAGCTTAGGAATCCTGCTCAACAGTTTATTCCAAAAAGATGTATGCTTTTTTAATTAATGGTTTTGTTCCTTATCTCATACTTGTTCATTGTTTTTGTCTGTCTTAACACTGTGGTGTTGAACAATTGAGGAATCAGGAAGATTTATAAACATCAGAATATTAGACCCTGTTCTTGTTGTTCTTGGCTCACACTTTCTCAAATACCTTTTGAGATATTACTTAACACAGATTTTCTCTTGTTATTCTGGAATAGCTACAGTGGGATAGGGGTGCACTCTTAGAGTGTACTACTGTAGTTGTCTACCTAGGAAGCTACTCACACAACCCTCTTTGACCTTCTTTCTGTTCTATCCTCCTCCCACACCATTCCCTTCTATTTTAGAAGCAATTCCTATTGCTAAAATTTCATAGAGTGGCTTAGAAGGGACCTCAAGGATCATCAAGCTCCAACCCCCCTGCTACATGCAGGGCCACCAACCTCTACATTAAATACTAGACCAGTTTATAATCAATGAATGTATGGATGTTATAATTATGAAATATACCAGAGAGTGTTTGGCTAAGCAGTTGTTATACCAAAAGAGAATAGATGGAATGTTTACCCATATCCTGGGCTCACTATGAAAGTCCAGAAGCGATCCTTTCCTTCTGGTAGTCAGCTCTTAAATGGGTTTAGGAGAAATGGAGCCACGCTCCACCCCTTCCAGCAGCACAGGTGAATTGCCTTACCTGTGCTCCCGTAGCTGACTCAGTGCTTGCCTCAGGTGATCAATCAGGTTCAGACCATGATTCAGCAGTTCCCATACAACCAGGCTACCCAGGGCCCCATCCCACCTGGCCTTGAATTTGGAGCAGCTAAGAGTTTAAGATCATTATTTTGGGATGCGTTATTATTTATTGTATTAGGTAAGATGCTTTTGTTTTTACTCCTCGTGTCTTGGGGCTGCTATTTTTGAAACATCTGACTTGTGTTTCTGATAGTTCTACAATTTGCATTTTCAGTGTTACAGCGGTGGAAGGATTAAGGAAACGGCCATTAATTGTTTTTGATGGCAGTTCAACGAGCACAAGCATAAAGGTGAAGAAGACAGAGAACGGAGCTACTGATCGCCTAAAACCTCCCCCAGCTGGAAGCATCACTAATACTGTGAGGAGATTATCGGCTCCTTCAAATGCCTCCACATACATTTCAGCCTCCAGTTTATCAGAGGACGCTAAGCTGGAAGTGAGGAATAATGAGGCAAAGCAGAACAATATTTCAAAGACTAATAGCAGTGTATTGGTTAGTCTGAAGACACACCCTTTATCTCCAGTAGCAGGAACTACTGTTGTGAAGTTAAAGAGATCTGTTCCAAGGGATGAATCTGATTTGCCGGTATGTATGGTCAGTGTTTTGTTTCACAGTTTATCGAAACTTGAAGGGGCCAAAGGCAGCCCCTTGCAAAAGCTTCCAGGGTTATTTTGTGTAATAGCAGAATATTTACAAACAGGTGATGGAGTTGCTGGTTTGGGAGAGATAGAAGAAAAAGAAATGGAGCTCTTGTTCATAGGAAGATTCTGTATTAAAGTCAGCTCTGTAGAAAGCACGCATGTCTTTGTAAAATTGAATAGGTAATATGTAAGGTATTGCTGATGACAGAATCAAACAAAGCAAACAAGATAATGATATTGTAAGTATTACAGAACAGCATGATCATGCTGGTCTGGTTTTTGTGGTCGGCAAGAAAAAAGTGTAACGATAACATTTGTAAAAATCACGCTTGAATGACTGAGTAGAACAAGCTTTAATTTGTCAAAGTGGAGGAGGAGATGTTGCAGGAACTGAAGTGAGATGCTGCAAGCTGTAGAATGTATCCTTGAAGGAAGAAAGCCATCTGTTTTAAATCTCACATAGGAATTGGCAAGTGAGACGCAGGAATTAGACAAGAATATCTGGAGAGCTGCCTAGATTGTGGGATGAGAACAACATACCGTGTTAGTTGAATGAGAAGTCAAAAGTTGAGTGTTCAAGCCTTGGTGATCTTAGTTGGGTACCTGGTTTCCTATAAGACATGTTGACGTCTTGAAGAAAAGGCTGCTGTTCTGGAGTAAGAGATTGAGCTGTTCATCATAAAGGTAAAAGTGACCTTGATTCTGCGTGTTAGATTTAGCTGCAAAGAAGTTTGAAGTAGAAAAGAGACCTGTACTATGGGTGGATCAGAGTGAAGCTAATGAGCTGAAGAGATGAAAGAAGAACAAGGGAAGGGTATGTGACTTCAGAAGGGCATACTTTTGAAAATGTAAGGATTGGCATACTGAATATGGCTGTAAGTTGAGGAGGGAGATGCAGCAGTAGTCTTGAATTTTGGTGTAACTGTTATCAGTCTAAGAACCAGTTGGTGAGCATGGAGCGATGCAAAATAACATAGCACAGCACCCCTTTGAGATGTGCTGCAAGGTAGGGATGAGTCTTCTGTTTGTGTTGTATCACTTCATGATGCAAACAAATTAATGCAAGGGGTTTTTCATATTTTTACTGAAAGAAGGAATACTTGGAATAAGTGCAAGCTTCAAGGGAGAAAATAGATATCTGATCTCAACTGAGCTGCAGGGGGAGTTTTAGAAGTACAGTGTGCAGTTATTGCCTTGTACAAAGGTTTCTGTTCATCTGTTTAAATTCTTATGTAAGGAATGCAAGAAGTATATTTGCTACATAATTTGATAGGTTCCATCAGTCTTCTGTTAAACATCAGTACGTAAACACACTGCTATCTCCTGTGCTTTGGCCACAACAACCCCAGGCAACACTGCAGGCTTGGGGCGGAGTGGCTGCATGACTGTGTATTGGAAATGGACCTCAGGATATTGGTCAGTGCTTGGCTTAACATGAACCAGTAGTGTGCTTAGGAGGGCCAAAGGCATTCTGGCTTGTATCAGAATGTTGTCATCCAATCAGTTGGATTGGATGATCTTGAAGGTCTTTTCCAACCTCGATGATTCAATGATTCTATTCTGAAAGACAGCTTTAACACCTTTTACAAGAATGATGACTGTGGCCCTGAATTAGCTTTATGCTGGAGGGGCTTGTTTCCTACTACCAATATCACCAGCTCTCTGATATGTACCTTTCTTAGCCATTCAAGGTAGTACTGTAAAGTTCTGTTACATGCTTTGGTCAAGCCTTCTCAGTCAGAGGTGTTTGAAGATAGGCAAATGTGTCAAATTGATACTACTTTATGGTAGAATGTGATACTAAGTAGGAGGTAATGCAGGCAAGAGGAATCAAAATGTTTGGCCAGTGGTTGCAGAGTGCAAAGCGTGCCACATTTTTAGTATAATGAAGATTGCTTTTTCAATGAAGTGATTTTTTTTTTTTCAATTGTTATTTATTCTGCCAAGAAAAGCTGAAGTTGTCATGCAGAATAGTATGAAGATATCCTTCTGATTTTTGTGTTCTGATTATCTACAACCTCTCAGGTTTTGAGACTCATAGCTGTAAACTCTTAAGGAGAAGAGAGATCTCTGGATCATGTCAAAACTAGTGTGTTTCAGGATGTTCTGAATAAATCTCTTCTCTTCTTGTTAGAACTATTAAAACTGTAATTTCTCAGACTTTTTTCTTTTAGATGGCGAAGGGTATTTGCTTCACACTTAACATTAACTTCAAAGTAGAAAAATTGGAGATTATTCTGGGAGGGGCTCTTGAAAGATGGATTCATCTCAGGCTTTAGCAATTACTTCATGCTCTTAGACAGATTATTACAAAGGAAAACATGCTTCTTTTCCTCATGTTTACTATTTGACAGAAGTGAGCTGATTTTCTAGTTCTGTGTTGATTTATTTCCCCTTTTATAAAATATTTTCTAATGTGTTTTAAGAGGACAATTTGAAATAACTTTAGATGTATGTTTTAAAGCTCTAATTTGTACCTGTTAGTAAAATGCATAATTTTCCAAACGAGGTATTTATGCATAATTAATTTAAGGATTAAGGAAAAGCAGAAGGTGTGCTTGATTTGCATGTAGTTAAACTCTTTGGTTTTAGTTTCGTCTCCTCTGGAGGTACTGTGATATTAACTTTCTCCACAAGATGGCAGTAGAAAGCTGCTGAAGTAGCCTGTATCTGAGTATGTTAATAATTAGTGCTAATTTTGAACGTTGCAGGTTAATTACTAATGTTTACTTAGTGCAGTACATCTAAGAATACTTGTGTAAATACATCTAAGAATACTTGTGTACCTTCTTCTTTTGCAGAATGACCTAAAGCCTACAGAAGCAAAAAAGAAAATCCAGCATGTTACATGGCCGTGAAGCAGCTAGTGGTGCTCAAAACATAAATGTTACTCCCATATTTTCAAACAGATAAGTCATATTTCAGCAATTTAGGTACACTTCTTTTTAAACCTTGCAGGGATTCAGATTGCTGTGAAGTTTTAACAAATTTAAAAGTTCCCTCTTGTAAATCTGAAGTCATTATCACCAGTCACCTTAAGAGCGTCTGCTATTTTAAACCAAGTAATTTATTCTCTCTTTAAAAGATGGTAATATTACGATATACTAAACCCTCCACTTTTGTTTTTCAAGATTATTATAGTTCATCTCCTGCACATCCCTACAGGTCACACACATAAATACTCTTTCTTGTTTTATTTTGTTTTCAGTAAGGTTCGCTTTTTGTTCCAGTTCTGGGTAAGTAGTTAAAATAGTTACTGAGATTCAAAGGGATCCCATGAGTGTTCTTGATTACAAAAAAGGTAATTCATTTAGATGAGAAAACTAAATGTTCTGCTAGTAAGATAGTTTGAAACAACTTTCCTTTTTGTTGAATAGAATGTGAGTGTAGTGCAAGTTAGGTTGGTAATAAGAGATGAACTATTTAACAGCATTACTTCAAATTGAAGTTTCTCTTACTGACTTATGAAATAAATGCACAGATGGTAGTATGATATTAAATTGTCTGATAGGAATCTTTGAGAGGAAGTAGCGATTGAATTAGTGCCATGTTATCTTATACACAAAGGCATATTTTACACATGTGAAAGTGTAAAAATGTGCCGATATAGCAAATTTGCTTGTTTTCCTGGATACAGTCATGTTGATAAAATATGGGGAAAACTTATGGAATGCATACTAGTGCTTTCTCAACTTAGTAACAGTTGGAGAGGGATTGGGTCAGGAAGACAAAGAAGTACCTTGAGAGCATTAGTGTATGTAGGTGCACATTTTTCTCCCTAATTCTTCTATTCCTTTTCCTTCCTGTGGTTGTTTAAGGTGGATGCTGGTTTTCTATGAAACTTGAGATTACATCTGGATCAATTGGTAGTGCTCTCATAAGGCAGGAATCAAGTTGATGCAACTTTTTTATTAAATCTCTGTGGCACCTAGATCCATTTTAGATATGGACAGTAAATAACAGTAATGCTTCCAGATTTAGTAAAACAAAAAATCCACTTCTGAATCCTCTTAACTCACTAAAAGAAGCTGTCAGTAGTGACCTGAGAACTTGTTTACATTTTTTTAGATTGGTTAGTGTTAAAACCAAAAACTGTAGCTTAATTCATTACTGACAGTTCTCCATTCAGTTACAACATAAAAGGCACTTCTTGAATGCTGTAAAATGGTAAGAATGTGTGTGTTTTGAAATTGTGTGCTGTTTCCCTTTTACTAAACACTTGTGCATTTTTTTTGTACTTGAGTACAGCAAACTTTAACATAATACACATTTTGTATGTAAAGAGTTGTCTTTTAAGTAGCCTTATCCTATTTAAATAAATTCAATTAAAAGCAAACTAAGCAGTTCTGACTTGTTTTTATGAAGCAATTAGGCCACTTCATTTTATACAATTATATTTCAATGGACTTCAAGTGAATAGAATTTGAAGCTTACATTGTAGAAGGCTTTGTTGGAATTTTAGCAGCAGTTGGTATCATGTGAAGTGCTGATCCTTGCACTAATGTAGCTGAAGGGAGTTCTGTTTTGTGGGCGGCTTCTTAGTTGGAATCTAGGTTATATTTTGTCGTAGTTCCAGTTGGTAGAAGAGTGTGTGTGTGTTAGTGTGTGTTAAGGAGTGATTTGCAGAACTACTGGAATGCTATCCTGATGCTGTTAGTGCATGGTCATAGCTATCATTAAAGCTAAAATGCTTCCCAGTCTTGCCATGTTTCACCTACCTTTCCTTAAAGCCAGGATCATTCTAATTTCTGTAGTCTGGGGGGCTGGGTGCAAGCCATGCTTTTCTTACTGTACTACACTACTTCCCTGGATGATAGCAGTCCTTCTCTTAGCAAAGTGCTAGAGCAGAGTTGCAGTGTGCTGGGGATTGTCAGGACCCCAGAGAAGAGTAATTGAGGTAGGTGGTCTTGTGCTTTGGAAGGTATGGATATAAAAAGGATTTTTCTGGCTGTTCTTTAACTTCAACCTTAATTGTAGAATGAAATGACAGAAGGACAGATTTTAGTCATTATTTAGTGAGATTGGATTGGCAGGATATGCACTTCAAAAATGTCAGATAGCAAAGTTCTTCAAACTATACAGTTAACTAATCTGATCCAAAGCATCTATTTATCTTATTGAAATACTGACAGAGGAATGGCCTGTGACTGATGCTTGGTACTAAGAAAAAGAAAAAAACATCAAATTCAAGAGTGGCAGCAAGAATTAGAAGCAAAATTACCTTGCACAGTTTGGTACAGAGTAAGTGCAGGCCTAATTCTGCTTTCCACGTGTGAAGATCATGGAATCACAGAATGATTTGTGTTGGAAGGACCCTTAAAGACCATACAGTTTCAACCCCCTGCTGTGGAGAGGGACATCTTCCACTAGATAGGTTACCTGTGGCCCTGTCCATC
The DNA here is from genome assembly GCF_019238085.1 of Lagopus leucura. Lineage (NCBI taxonomy): Eukaryota > Metazoa > Chordata > Aves > Galliformes > Phasianidae > Lagopus > Lagopus leucura. The sequence continues at coordinate 45,220,237 of NW_024962262.1, read as the reverse complement.
CTGGCCTCATCCATCCACCTCCAACAAAGCTTCTCTGGGCAATCTGCTCAGTGCCTCACCACCCTCATAGGAAAGAAAGATTCCTGTTGGAAGAATGGTGTTACTTTCCTCCTCTTCTGTGATATAAATTCCATGCGAAAGGTGTACTGGGCTTGTGCTTTGCAGAATTTGACCATGTTCCTTGAAGTGTGCTTTGGGAAGATGGTTATCATCCAACAACTTTTTTCCTCTTAATTTTATTGCCTCTGTAGCAGATACATAGCAGAGATGATGCTACAGCAAATGATGTTACATATTGCCGTACAATAATAAAATTAAAACATACCCTAAAGTAGAAGTTAAACTTGTGACTTTCATAAAGATAAATGTTGTTTTAATTGTTTTAACCTTGGTTGCTGAAAAGAGTATTTTGGTTTTGAATTTAAAGCCTATGAACATGCTTTAATCAGCTGCACTCAAATCAATATTTTCACATAGTTTAGTTCTGCTAATAACTCTCCCAGTGGCTGCAATTAGTAGAAGACTGATGTATCAGCAAGGCCTGTGTGAGGATTGTTTAGCACCACAATTTCCTAGCAAATTGAGTGTGCAAAAAAAGTTTGTGTATGTGTGGCTCTTACGTTGTGTTTTGTAAGACTGTGAAAGCATTCTATTTGTAAATATCCAGTATGTAAATGCAGTTAAACCACGGTAACAGTTTTGTTTTAAATGACTTTTATTTTTAAAAATACAATGTGCAGTGTAATGTTGACTAAATGTAATATTGACACTGTCGATCAGAACTGTACTTCACACAATGATCAGCTAGTCATGCAATAAAATACATATCTGTTATGAAGCACTCCCACTTCAACTGTTTTATCATTCTCTTTGACATTGCACAAAGCCTTGTACTTTAAAAAACACCCTCTACGTCTGTAGTCTTTCTACATACTTGACAGCACACACTAGTCACATAGCTCAAGAACACTGAGGTGAGACCACAGCCTTATTGAAGTTGAATGCTGTTTGCCACTGATTTCAGTAGGCTAGTGGCTTCACCCTGAATATCCATCTGTGAATTTATTGCCTGTGGCCACTGTAATCCTTGAACTGTATCACTTGCTCATAACTTAAATCAAATGCTTAAACTGAAATATTTAGTGGAGGAAAAAAAAGTGTATTATGTCAGTGACACCCAAATGGCTTTACAGCTCAGGTTTTGCATTAGTTTTGGTTACCTATAGAAATCTTAAATACCATCCCTGCTACTAGAGTTTCCAAAGTTGTTTTCCTTCTATACTTGTAGAGTTTGAAATTCATAAGAAGGTTAAGTGGTGTTAATAGTACAGCAAAACACAAAAGGGCAAAGCTAGTTTTGTGTGTTTCGGACTATAAATTGCAAGCACAGCATTCTTCCTCTCTTCCCTGTTTCTTATTTTGAGCTTTAGATATCCTTCCCACATTCAGGGCAGAGGATGTCATCCCTTTCTGTAAGGAAGCCACGACCTACTAATGAGAGAGAACACTTCTTGCAATTAAAGCAATCATTGTGCCACTGCCGCTCTTCAAATGAGATGTACTTGGTTCCTCCCAGACCTGTTCAAAAACAGAAGAAGTTCTGTTACCAGAAGAGAAGAGCCATTACATGATGCTACTTCTGGATGGTTACAGACATCTGACATAGTAGTGAAAAAATATTGTTGTATCAAATCTATTTCTGTTTGTTGCTGTGTGAATATTGCCACTTTATTCTTGAATGAGTAGGATTTTCATCGTTAAGTAGTTCTGCTGCTTTTAGCTGAGTTGGTGAACTGGGTTGTTAGTACTTTGGATTGTGGCAGAAATAAGCTTTAAATGTAGAGATGGCTCAGCTCTTAGCTTGCAGCCAAAGAAAAGGAAAGTGATTGCCTCTGAACTACAGGAGAATGGTGGTCATTTACAGAATATTTGTGGTGTCAGAGTAAGTTAATTTTGTTTTGTAAAAATGCATTGAGATCATTAGAAATGAAGTCTGGGCAGCTTATGTAATGACTTGATTCATAGATTTCAAGGAGAAGTGCTTCAAGAAAAGTAGGTTATCAAAAATAATTCAGAAGTGTGAGGCTGTGGAGGTTATCATACGGGGTATAGGAATTTTACAGAATAAAAGATAAGAGGGGCAATTTTCTCTTATAGTGGTAATTATTATTTAACTGTAGAAATTATAAGCAATTTGAGCATGATGAATTAGAATTGACTAGCTGAAAGTCAGTAAAAGGATTTCATAGAACATACCACTTAATGAGAGGGTTTTTTGCTTTGCACTTAGTAGCAACAATTTTGGGGAAAAGAAAACAGCATGTGAAAGAAAGACATTTCTCTTGAATATCAGTCCTCTTGTGAATGGGTAATAATAAGAAAGGTGTTATGCAGTGACATTTCTAGGAGATATACAAGCAGGCATACGTTAGTGTGGGGCAGAACAGAAGTAGCAGGAGAGAGAATGGTTCAGAATCAACATAGATATGCAATCTTGGTGTTAAATGCTCATTAGGTGATTTTGAGATAGGTGATTTTAAGTGTTTTAAATGTAAAGAATGACTGCTTACGGCTTTAGAGTACTGTTATAGTGGAAAGCAGTATGTAAAAGCATTGAGATTCTCAGTTGCTGTCCTGAAAAATCAGGAAAGAAGTATGCTATGCAGCAGTGAAAGGTGTAAGCTGGTTAAATGTTGCTGGCTGAGAGACTGTTGTTACTGATGTCAGCGTTCCTTCATGAGCACAAGTGAAGTGATTTACAGGACATGGATATATTCCACCACATGCAGAAATGTCACTGTTTGTCCACTGTGTTTCATACAAGCGAGGTGAAATGGAACAAACTTCAGCTTAAGGACTTCTTTCACATCTTTTTGTTAAGGCAGTTGGATGGCATCATGAGTATTTAAGTTCACAGTTCCTGGCCTGTGTGGTGTCTCCATTCTCTCAAGCTAGTCGGAATGAATTACTGAACCATTATTAATACTAGATGCAGTTCAATGGAGAAAACGATAATAAAGTGACTCTCTGTGAGAGACCTACCACTGATTGGGTTTGTGCATCCAGCACACTTTTTGGCATAGAGATTGCAGAAGCAACTCAGGCAATATGCAAACTCATCCCGGGAGGTAAAGCGTTGTCCGGACAACTGCTTCTTGCATCCAGTACAGACAAAGCACTCCTTATGCCAGGGCTGCTCCCGGTATGTCACACCTCCTGTAGTGATAGCCTGATTTATGGAAAGTAAGACAGAAAGTATTATTTTGAGAGTGGCAGATTTTCATCTTCATTTGGTAAAGAGGAAGGTTGATGAGGTTTTTGTGGCTAGGAGGAGGGAAAGAAGACTTAATGGCAGCAAAATCATCATTTTGTCTGGAGTTAACCTTGAGAAGAGTGTGCGAATGATTCATTCTAATTTCCCAATTTATACAAAGGAGCCTCATACTAAAAGTAATTTATTTTCTGAATTCTTTATAATTTCAGTCTAAATTGCCCTCTTTATTTTTAAAGCTGGTCTCCTTTGTAGGTCATTCTTTCACATTCATGTGCTATGAGACAAATATGTGCTTGTTCACCTGTCCCATTCTTCACAATGGAAAAACCACCTTCAGTTCTTGCTAATTCCCTTGACAACAACTGCTTTATTTCAAATTTTACCTGAAATCTTTGCTTTCTGCTTCTATGGATTTTGTCTGGGCTTTTTCCTCTTACGATACCTTGTTCCCCGATGTGAGACAAAAGAAACATTTCTTGTTCTTGCAAGTGTTTCTGAGAAAGCTGGAAAACCAGTTTAATTTTTCTTCCTATCTTCACTAAAGGGAGATTGCCTGGGAAGTCAGCCTTGTGTACAAACATGCTATCCAATATGTGTGTTCATCTGTCTTTGCCTCTTTCCTGTGTATGAGGGCTGCTCTGAAAATAATGAGATCTGGAGTACATGGTGGACATAAAAAGTTTTGGTAATGTAAGCAGAAGTGATGGCTGGAAGCATGCAGAAGGTAAAACAAAACATGGAAGAAACCGTTGGAAGGAGGGTTAAAATTACGGATATATCTGCACTTAAAACCTATGCGTATATTGATAGGAAATTGATATTTGTTGGTTCTGTGAATTACGAGATGACTTTTTAAAATCTACTATTATAAATAGGAAGGAATACTAAAAATCTTTCTTTTGTCTGAATTGAATTTAGGAAATACACAAATGAATGATCTTGAGCCTGGAAAGTTACATTCTCTAGCGTCCTGAGCTGACTAGTTCTTATGTCAGGAGCAGCATTTGCTTTGTGTAAAATTAATTTCTCCATCTTCAACTTCATTAAAAATTAAAAAAAATAAAATTAGTGTTAGCTCATCTCCCTTTCAGTTGAAATGTTTGGGTGTATAGTATGTGTTGGATTACATTGGAGGTAGGAGGTTATTCCAATGCAGATGGGTTTTTTAGCTTGTTTGCTTTCCAAAACATATCCACTGTAGGCTTTCGATGTAAAGGTATCTTTAACCTTGAGTAAGAATTCTCACTGAAATAACTTTTGTGCCTGGTGTAGAATAGGAGTTTCAACTGTATCATCTCTAAAAGTCCACTGTCGTTGAATCGTTTAACTCAGAGAAAAATGTTTTTTTTTTTTTTTTTTCTTCACATAATTGGACTTAAAATGTGATGGAGTTCAATCCCCAACATAATAGGTAAATAAAACAAGAACACTACCTTCTTGCACTGGACGCACTGCATGGCAAACTGCTTTTCATAGCAGGGAACACAAAAATTCTGATTGTCTTTAGGAATGAAACTCTTTGTCCCAATTGGTTGCTGGCAGCGGTAGCAGATAAAGCAGGTCTCGTGCCAGCTGTTGCCTTTGTATTCCATCTTCCGAGTGCCTGTAATGAGACCAGAACATAAACTGAATTTATGGCTGAGGCTAATGCAATTTGTAACTTTTGTTTACATGACAGCTGGCTGTTGGAAAACAAGTAGTACAGCTATGAGAGAGTGGCTTTGCGTGGCATTGGGTGTCGTTTTGAGTTTTTGGAGAGTAAGTTGTTCTCCTAAAAAGAAGAGAGGCATTTACTGCTAATAACGTTTCCTGCTAATAGTGAAAGCTTTGGCCACTTTTTAGTGGGCTGACATGATTTTCAGTGATTAGAAAGCTGAAGAGGTGATAATGTATTGGCTAATTATGAAGAATAGTAATAACTCCTCTGCAGGATGAAGTTTTCCCATTTTCCCTTTCTCAAATATTAATTCTTCGTTTACTAGTAGTGTAATTTCATTTTTTTCTTCGGTCTCGTTAAATTGTGCCCAGAGGCATACTTTAAGATTTATTTTTTTTTAACTGACTTGTGCATCATTAACCATTTCTCTGCCTGTTTCTTACATACTCAAATATTTCTGATCCATTTTATTAATGGACACCTTTTAAGAATTATGCCTTCTGTGTGCTGGTTATTTTTTGTATGGCACCAAAAGGAACAGACGAGTTAGTCCTTGAAAGAATGACATCCTGAGAAAAGATGAAAGATGTGGACATATTTTCTTGGGATTGTGTAGAATTATATGTCCACATTTTTAGCTATTCTCTATTTTTGGGATTGTGTTATTACTAAAACACAAGGCAAGAGGAATCCTGTTTATTAGTTGCTCATTTTGACGTTGATGGGAATTCAGTTTGCAGAAGAACTGAAAGATCATGCTTGTAATTGCTTAGCATTTAATAAGCTTGTCATTAAAATGCTTTATAAAATCAAGGTTATCTTGAGTAATCTGCTAAAAACCATGTGGTAGTTGCAAAGGTTTGTAAAAATTGGTTTATTCTGTTTTGAATTGAAAGAGAAGAAGGGACTCTGAGTCACTGAATCCCAATTCCATTATTACCTGTCAGTCTGTAACTTGTATAATAGACAGAGTTCTGTTCTGTAAATGAGTTCTTATGGGACTGAATTCATTGATCAAAATTTGAAAAAAATATTTTTCAGCTTTAAAATTAGCACTGTTCTTAGATGTCAATTTTTCATGCTGTATCGGAAAAAACAGAGGCACGTGCAATAATAAAAGATGCTTGTACACAATCACAATCATTATGTTGGAAGGACCTCTCAGATCATATATATATTGGAGCTACGAGAGATGGTTTAGTAGCTTGTGGTACTGGGAATGGGAGGGTGGTTGGACTAGATGATCTTGCAGGTCGTTTCCAACCTTGCGATTCTATGATCATCTAGCCCAGCCATCAACCCCCTCACTGTGCCCGCTAACCATGTTCCTTTCATTTTAGGAATGAATATGTCCATCTGCTTTTACATATCCCCGTTGTTTCTTATTTATATGTCTCCATCAAGCCCTCATTTTTATCAAAACATCTTAGATACACAAAGTGGTGTTTTCCAGCTTTTGTCAAAGGTAACAACAGCCAAGGAAAAAATTACTGAAAGAAAGCAACTAGCAGTCATTGTGAAGTGTACTTTTGGATTCTTCAAATTGCCTTCTATTTTTTTTTATTTCTGAAACCAATATTTCTTCCAATTTAAGCCCTCAAATAATGACCCATGTCAATCAAAAGACAAGCACTTTAGTATTGTCATGAGTAAATGAGGCTTTACCAATCTATGTATTACCAATCTATACCTACAACTTTCTGCTTCCAGCAATGGTTTTATGGGATACCTGACTTGAAAGAGAAGGTAGCTTTTTCCTATTTCTTTGTACCTTTCAGCTCAAGAAGACCTTAGAGGTATTTTGACCAATTATTGACTTTTATTGAAGAATCTAAATTTTGGCTGTTTATGTAAAAGTGTATGACATGAATTAAGTAAATTTAAACTTGTGAACTTCCTCTGATGTTCAAGCATGAGGAGCCAATTGAGAAGTTGGGAGTGGACAGATGAGTTGCCCAGCTATCAATAGCCTTTTAATAAATACTTCTGTAGAAAGTTATAGATCTCATGAACAAAAATGCTAAATTAAATAGACGCTAGCTTTCAAGAGAAACCTTCGTGTATATCAATTCTGTCAAAATCCACTCTGAAAACTGTGGGTTCTGATTACAGGGATAACTTAGAAAGCATCATCAGCCATGTTTTCGGAAGTTCACCAGGATTCAGCAGAGAAGGTTAAGGAAAAATGTTTGTCACTAATGTTGCAGAGATTAGGCTTGATATTAAACTTGGTCTTTCCTCTGCCCCAAAAGTGAGTATCCTGACCTGGCATGATAGTCTTCTTGCACTCATTACATTTGGAAGAGTATTCATTGGAGTAGCAATCAGTACAAAGCAGGTGTTCCTCTTTTGCAGCAAAAGGCTTGTCCACCAATGAATTCTTGCACTGGAAGCAGTGGAAGCAGGTTTCATGCCAGTGGCGGTCCTTGTAAGACAGATCCTGTAGAAATTAAAAACCACGGAATAAACAGAATGAATAGTTTGCACAGATGGAAGTTCAGAGAATGCAAACATGCAGATCTGAATCAGACAGAAAGTAAGGCTAATTTGCATGGCTCAGGAAAATGGTGTGTTGTGATGCAGGTGAGCCTGTTTTACTGCGGTTGCCAAAAGTAGCTGATGACAACCATCAGTCTGCTTTCAATTCCAGGTCAACTGAATTCAATTTCAGTTCAGCAGAGGAACAACCAGTTTCATTTAGGTACTTCCTTCGAGAATGAAGTCCTGGTTTTGATCCAGATTAGATCTTGTTAACTGTAGTGATATAATGGACTTCCTACACTTTTCTTAGCTATTGCCAATTTCTAGGTCATCTTGTAGTTTCTTGTTATCCTTTTTTCAGTCACATTTGGATGGTTTGCCAGGTTTAAACTAAGGGTGAAATTGGCCTGATGCTTGTTTCTTTGTGTGCATGCTGGAATTAGTTTTTAACCAAGTCTCGTGCTTCATTTTATATATGTTTCAAATGAGAATCGGATGCCTTGATGGTGATTGAACACTCTGGAAGATGAGAGACCATTGTGTACCTGCAGCAAATGATCCAGAACACTCTTAACCAAGGAATTAACACCTTGGAGCACATATGTTATTTAAAATATCTCCCTTTTAAATATAAAAATATTTAATTAATACTTGTATTAATTAAAACAAAGTTACAACAAAAAAAGACACATGCTGGTAAAAACCAGTCTTTAGAATTGTGACTTACATAGATGGATTGTGTCTTTTAAAATTATAGATAGCCTAATTATGTAACATTTGAACTGTGTCTTTGGGAGATCAGGCAAAGTGCAGTTCAGATCATTACAAGAAAGAGTATCTGCCCATCTGCTAAACCTTTTGAAACAACCCCCATTTCTGACCATAAAATCTCAGATTTTTCTAAAAGCAAAATGAAAAAAAAAAAAAAAACAAAACTTAATTTAAATGAATTTGAGTAGTCTAAGTCTGTTCTCAGAAGGGAACAATATTGTCAACTGAAAAACAACTCACAGCCAACAGCTTTCCTAGATGTGAAATTTGCCTGCAAGAATACAGAATGACAGCAGATCTGTTTTTCTTCCTGTTGCAACGGGACATATTCAGTTTTTCCCACATGCTGCCTTTTTCCTCATTTTGCAATATTCTACAGGCTGCTTTTAATATCCCAAACTCACATGCTGATATTTCCTTTTGTTTTGCCTTATTTTATCAATAAAATTATGCCACGCAGAGGTGCAGTAATGAAGAAAAGGATTTGGTATTACTGATGACGTGTTTAATCCTTGGATCAGTTATGATGGCAGATTGTATAGATCATGGTGGAGTAGGTCAAAGCAGCAGGCACTTCATCATGGCAAAGTGATGAATCATAGCTGTAACCCAATGGAAGCAAGGTAGACACTGGTGTGAGTAATCTTTAGCCAGCCTGGATGATTACAACAAATACTGTCATCAAATGTAGGGGATGTTTAAGATGTCTGACATTGATGTGCCTGCAGCAGAGTATTGGACAGATTAAATGGTTATTGTCTTCTCTCTCTGAATCTGTCAACTGAAGCAAGGAAGTCCAAGGTACTGATGAAACACTTTCTGAGTTGTTTCACAGTTGTTCTTAGGTCAGTGTAATGAAGTCACTGGGTATCAGGTTTTTTCTGTATTGGTGTATTGTACATCTAACTGGAACCACTGCACATAAGTTATAGATGTATTGACCTGGATCAGATACCATGCTGGAGCAGCTGTGGCTGCAGAAATGACTTCAAGCTTGTCTGACTGTTAGCCTGGTGCTCAGTTAAGCTGAAAGAGCATTTGATTTACTCAAGGCACGGGAGCTTGAGTTACTCTAGCTGACTGTAACCTAAGCAAATGTGTTCTAGCAGAACATGAAAGTAATATACAATTAATTCCTGTTTATCTCCTGGTTTTCCAGGAAGAACTGAAAAAGAGAATTGCTTCTGTGTACTCAGGACTGGAGTATATCTTTAAAATACCGATGAACATGACTTCTTGTCTGCCTAATGCAGCTTGAGAGAAATTAGTCCCCAGTACTACACCCTTGAGCTGTAGTTTTCCGTGGTCTCTTATGTTGCCTAAAAGAAACCTGGAAAATAGTTGTCTTTACCAGCAATCTATGCATCTATGAAAATGGACTGCCACGTGCTCTTGTTAGATAAAGCACTAATAGTTACAGGTAAAAGACTACAGAACTACCATAGATTGAAATTTGAGAAGTGGAACTGAGTTTATCATAGAGGCATAGAATGGCTTGGGTTGAAAAGGACCACAAAGATCATTCAGTTCCAACCCCCTGCTATGTGCATGGTCGCCAACCAGCAGACCAGGCTGCCCAGAGCCACATCCAGCCTGGCCTTGAATGCCTCCAGGGATGGGGCATCCACAGCCTCCTTGGGCAACCTGTTCCAGTGCATCACACCCTCTGTGTGAAAAGCCTCCTCCTAGTATTTAACCTAAACCTGCCCTGTCTGAGTTTAAAACTATTTCCCTTTGTCCTATCACTATCCACCCTCATAAACACTCATTACCCCCTGTGCACAAGATGAAGTCTACCCTGTGCAAGTCCTCTCAGCAAGGAGGTTAGAGGCATTAGAAGAGTAACAGTATGTTTGTTCATGAATGAAAAGCACATCGAACTTTTTTGCTTGATGTAATGCTATTTTCAGAAGGATGAGCATGGGAAATAGGGTAGAACAATCAGTGTGCAGATTTTGGCTGTGAGCACCCTCACTGTGTTAGACAGGTACTTCCCTATCAAAAATGTGTTTAGAGAAGATGAAATTAAGCAACGTTAGTCAGCACTGTAGTGATGTGAGAAGAGATGAAAGTATCTTTCTGTCACCATTCCTCATCACAACATCTGGTCCAGTATTTAGCAGTGCACCAAGAAAGTGCTAGTGCTACAACTCAAAACAAGGGTTGAAAATTGGGACATCTTTTCTCCTTTTCCCAATCCATATTATTAGATGCTTTATTTTTCATTTAGTTTACATGTAAGACTGACCATTTGACTCATTTTGACCTAAATGCTGCCACAGTAGCTTTATCGCACAACCCACTTTTCATTTCACTCTCACATTTTGTAGAAGGAATTTTCAACCTCTCCTGCTGGCCAAAGCCAGCTTGTGGTCTGCACTGAGCACTTGATCACTGTCAGTATTTTCTGTATTTGTGATGGTTCCAGAGCCAGAGCACCTGCAAAGAAACTGTTTTTAAAAGGCAAAAATCAGCCTCAGCCCAAAGTCACATTTAAACAGTTAAGCAGATGAGAACGTAATGGATAGATTTTTGCCCAAGGAGGCTGTGGATGCCCCATCCCTGGAGGCATTCAAGGCCAGGTTGGATGTGGCTCTGGGCAGCCTGGTCTGGTGGTTGGCGACCCTGCATGTAGCAGGGGGGTTGAAACTAGATGATCATTGTGGTCCTTTTCAACCCAGCCCATTCTATGATTTCCAGAAAGAAGTGTGAAGCAGTGGGTGTAGTGAGCAGATATGGGCACTGTAATGCCAACCTCTCCTTCTTAGAAGGAGCACATTTCTACCAGGGCCTGCTGGCATATGGATAATGTGCAATAGCTGTGAGAGAAATGGCATTGTGTTTTCCTTCTGTCTGCTAGTATCTCCTACTATTCAGCGTATGAAGCTTTTAATCTGTCTGTGAAAATTTCATAAACATCAGCTGAATTATTTACAATTTACAAAATGGCCTAAATCCAAAGGTGTAATTAACATCACATGCTGTCATTCAGGCTTTGTGTGTGTGTGTGTGTAAAAGACAACATTTAAAATAAATAAAAAATGTTATTACTCAGTTACGTACACAATTACTCAGAAATCACCATGAAAAAACACTGAAAGATGGTGAAGCAAATTCTCTCCTGCTTTGTATTCAAAGGCAGCTTGTGTTCAGGGTAACTAATTTATGGGCTCCTTGTCCTGGAAACATGAGGTGAAAATGTGGCATTGGCTCAGTCCTCCCAGAGCCCAGTCCAAATCTGAATGTTACCAGTGCCAATGCAGGCTGAAGTGTCATGCAGGTGAGATGACACACAGCAAGGAGAACACAGTAGGGTCAGAGATGGAGAAGCAGCTGTCCTCTTGTCACCACCTGGTTTACTCTGGGGTAAGCCCTTCAGCTAGGGGAGAGTTGCTCTTGTCCACTAAGAGAAACCTTCTCACTTTCGTTCTGATTGGTTTTGTATGGTAATTTTCACCCAGACAAGTAAGTATTTAAGATGCTATCAAAGCTAATTCTAGCTTTGCACCTACTTCTGTGAAAGAGAATTCACTCTGGAAACTGGGAGCTCCAAATCTTAATCATAATCTTTAGTCTCGTATTTTGGAAGCTCTAAGAAACAGCTGTAGACTAACTAAGCCATCTGCAAGAAGGAGATTCATTGCAGAGTGAAATGAAGAACATCGTTTTTCCAGACTCAATGTTTCTATATTTCTATGGTTGAACTGGATGATTGCAGTGGCCTTTTCCAACCTTTATGATTCTGTCTCCACTGCAACTGAGTTCTCAGTTCAGCTCCCTTCGGTGCAGAGAAACAGCAGTGGCCAAGATGGGATTCACAAAGGAGAATCTGGGTTGAGAGCTAAATGGAGCTTTTCAAGTTGTCCTTTGGATGTAGGGTGGGTGATAACATTTTTACTACACTATGTGTCTGTTCTATGAAAAGCTGTACAAAGATTTTGTCAGAATAATACATACTGAGTCCACTTTGTACATGCAGTAAGCATGGTTTTATTCCCAAGCACAGTATGTTGTCTGCACTGTATTGCAAATGTAATACATAAAATATATACATACAAATACATGTATATGTACGACTGTATGCATATTTTTATCTATTTATGCACATATGTGTATATATAGTTAAGTAAGTATCAGAAGCATGATAATGTGACTGTGCTTTATGGCTGAATTATGCTCAGCCATAGTGCTTTGACTGAAACTTGTGGCTGAGGCACTTGCAAGGACTCTCTCAAATGCATTCTCGAGTGTCTATTACTGTAATTGAAAAATGACTCTAGTTTGCCTCTCAGTGGGAACATTAATCGAATCCCCTTTTTACTGCTCACCACATATTTTATTTTCAGAAGATTTGCAGGAGCTTGCTAAGTTTGGAACTTTTCTTCATCTGTAAAAATGTGCTTAAAATCGGTCAGGTTGAAAAACTATAGCATAAAGGACTGTTTGTAGGCACAAACAGCAGTCACAGAAACAAGGGTGCATTTGTGTCCGGTTCACTTTACAGCTCCTTAAGAACTTTTTATTTGCTATCTTACAGTTGTGTTCTCCACATATATATATAAATATATAAAAATATGCAGAAAATTTGTGCTTCTCTTTTTTATGTTTTAGTGTGGGTCTCGCTTAGAAGTACAGAAAAGAAGTATATTGGATAACACCCACTCTCCCTAAATCCATAAATCTGAGTTGAAAAGTTCAGACTGATTAATTCCTGAATACTTTGTCCAAGATTTGTTGAAGGCAGTCCAAGTTTGGAAATTCTTGAATATCAACACATGGAAATAACTTCTCGGGGGATTAGAAAGAGAGCTTAAAACAAAAGCATATTCTAGAATTGGGGCAGAAATATTTTGCTTTTCCAGGTCAGGCCAGCTGTATCTCTTCTCTAATCTGCATATTTATGAGCTGTAGGAAAGCTGGCAGTTTTATAGCTCTTACAGATTATTGCCAGTTCCCTGTCATGATGGTGAAACATGTTCACGTTTTTAAGGCTTCTGAAAGAGGCTTTCCTACCCATTTTCCAATAGGGTAAAATAGATCAGTATGGAAGACACAAGATTTCGAATTTTTCCTCTCTGGATAAGCATATGATTTTATATTTCAGAGTCTTCGGAATAACGATATGGTGCTAGCACCAGTATGAGGAACTAATTGGTGTTTCTAGATGTATGAGCCAGCAGTGTAGGAAATCAAATGTCAGACCTCCACAAACAGATCAAGAATCCCATGGCCATGCAAACTCACTCTGCCAGTGAAACTCTCAGCTAAATTTAACGGGTCCATTTTGGGCAAAGTGGGGGTATAGTGGATGAAATCTATTCATGCGAGTCTAACAAGCACCTCAAATTGGATTCCTCAAATATCATCTTTCTTCATTCACCCAGAGTAAAACTGACGTGAACTCCAGTTGTTTTGGTTAATTTGAAAGAACCGCAGGTGGTGCCACATCATTTAGAGCAGGTAGATGTTGCCATGAGGTGCAGCAGCGCACAGCTAAAGCAAGCAAAGCATCTGCTCTTTCTTTGTCATCTTTAGTTTGACCCTACTATCATTATTCTCCATTTTAAAGGCTAATTGTGTTATAACTCATGTATTAGTTCTTTCAGCATTAGCCAATTTTTTTTGCCTATGAGTTGGCAGCTTTTCCTGAGCATCTTGTCTCTTGATGACAATGAATTATGGTTGGTAAAGAGCTAACAGAGGCTTAGCTCCCTCTGATCCAAAGGTAGGCAATACTGGTTTCTGCCACCTTTCCAGAACCCAGTTGGCCTCAGCAACAACTGGGCTCTCCTTGGGAGACAGAGAGACTTTTTAAGACTAGATCACCCTGTGTCTTAAAGGAAGAGAAGGGTGCTTTTCCATTTCTATTATGCTTGTTAAGTCAGGGCTTGCAATGGGAAGTGGTGAAAAGCAGGCACAGGTGTCCAGAAAGCGTGTTCTCATCAACTCTTTGTAACCAGTAATCTATACTTATAGATTCTTCCAGCTGATAGCATCATGTCTCAAATACCTTTAAAGTCTCCCACGCAAGTATAGTGTTTTCCATATTAAATGATAGTAAAATGTCAGCACTTATTACCTCTGGAAAAAGCTCTCTAAATTTATCACAACTCTGGGGAAGACTGAAGGATCAGCTATATTTTTAGTATCAAATGTTTTCATCTGAAAACTTTTTCTGTGCTCTGGGTTATTTCTGTTGCTGCTGCAAAGCACCTATTCTTCTCAGCTATAGTGAGGGCTTGCCTGTGCATCATGCCCTCCAGATACGTGTCCTGGGCATTCCCACTGATTCAAAAAATGTGTCTAGCATGTTGATAAGACCGAATCATTTATTCACCACATCAGTGATTAAGATCATAGAATCACAGAATCCTTAGAATTGGAAGGGACCTGTGAAGGTCATCCAGTCCAAGTCCCCTGCAATGAACAGGGACACACACAGCTCAGTCACGTTGCTCAGAATGGCTTTGAATGTCTCCAGGGACAAGGCATCCACCACCTCTTTGGGCAACCTGTGCCAGTGCCTCATCACCCTCACTGTAAAACACTTTTGCCTTTTATCCAACATAAACCTCCCCTCTTTTAGTTTGAAATCATTTGCTCTTGTCTTATTGCCACAGACCCTGCTAACAACTCTGTCACCTTCTTGTAGATGCTCAGGAATCAGCCCATTTTGTGCAGAGGCTTTGTGCCCTAGAGCATAGGTTTTGTTCAGAACTACAGGCAGTGTATCTAGACTGCCCTACCAAGATAATGAGACACAGCCTGCCATACCTTGCAGTCAGCTCCAATAGGTTTCTTGCATTCCTCACAGGTGTTGGAGTAGAGGTTTTCATAGCATTTCACGCAGTAGGGGCTGTCCTCCCTCAGGATGTACTTCTTACCGAACAGGGACTCTTTGCAGTAGTGGCAGTCAAAACGCTCAGTCATGCTGATGCCTGGAGTCCAGCTGTCCTGCCACAAAGACAGAAATGGGCACGTCGGACTGAGCCACAGTTGATCTGATACCTCAAGAAGGGTTTGTTATCAATTCCAGTTTATCAAATCCAAATTTCAGTCAGATAAATCAACACAACAGGAGAAAACAAGCTATAAATCTCACCCTGCTCAAAAAGACCGTAGCCCACTTATTTTAGCCACTCACTAACTTACCTTTGACCAGAGCGAGTGTTGAGACCAGACAGAGAGGAATATGACTAAAGCCTACGTGTGAAGAATTCACACGGGATGCTTAAAGAATACCAGGCATGTTTGACCGTCAAGCCCAGTGCAAAATGCTGACTCTGTAGGGCATGGAGGGAACCAAGTACCTTGAGAGAATGAGCCAGCTAATCTTCAGAAAGACCAGCACCGCTTCTGTAAGGCAAGAAGCAAGTTTGTGTTGCTGGTGGGCTTTAGTCATGCACAGGCTATCAAGCATCACTGCTAGGCACTTCTGCTCCTTCCTCCTCCACATTCTCAATAAGCCAGTGGCTGGCAATAGTTGCACTGCAGTGAGCCAGTGCCTCTCTCTTCCTGCCCACAGAAGGGACAATGGGCTCTGTTCACAGCAGGAAGTAGGGGGCAATGATTGCGCATCTGGCTCCTCTTTGATGTAGCTGAATGAGTTTGGACAACTCGTCCAGCAGCTGTCGTGTACTGGGACACAAGTGAGAGTTAGCTATTCTGGTTCAGGCAAATGTCAAATTAAGACGAAGCAAAGGAATGAAGGACATGTTATTTCCTCTGCTTGTCTTGTTATGTCTCCAGCATCTTTCGGATGTGCACACAAACAACACTGACACAAACGCCTCTGATTATACGTATTTGTATGAAACGCATAAATGTTCATTGTTGCCCGGCACAATTTGTTTTGGGTCTGAGTTTCACTGCAGTCATTGTCTTCTTTCTTAGCCTGAGGCTCACAGTGTGTGTTGCACCTGAAGTCTGTTCAGAGGTCACATATGAAGCAGGGCATAGCTGTTTGCTGAAGAAGGGGAAGCACTACGTGACCTTCACTGCTCGCCAGGCCTGCTCTCCTTTAAGCTGGATTTCATCTATAAAGTCTGATATGTTTTGGGTACTAATGTCATCAGCAGCTATCTCTGTCTTTCACACACAAGAGACATTTACAGCAGCTGCAGTCCTTTGGCCAACTTCATCTCTCAGTTTTAAACAAAAAGTTGTTACTGGCTTAGTGTTCTTGGCGCAGGTTCCTTGATTCTGGAGTTTGTCCTTTTCTTTTGGCTGGAGGAGCCACCCGTAGGGCATTCGGAAATTCTCAGTTCTCTTCCAAGATTTCAGTTTTTATCATCTTGTATCCTTTCTCACTGGGGTTTGAGTAATGTTTTAGAGTGGTCTGAATGAACAAAGATTGTTTTGCTGGCTACAAGACTCTCTTTTTGATGCTCTGTCAGCTGCTGAATTGTGTGATGATTTGCACAGGCTAAAAGGGGAGAGCTTTTGCATGTGCAAAGCAGGTACATGGCGGCTTAGCTGCTGAGAAGTCTTTTGAGCTCTTTTGAGTAAATGATAAAGAGAAAGGAATTCGTGCTTGGAAGACAAATTTTGACAGCTGGTCAGCTGTGCTATGGCCAACCCAAATGGAGCAGTGGTCCAACTGTTTTGTACAGGGAGGAACTAATGAACTTTCTTATTCCAAAAGAGAGCCAAGAGTGTACAGGTGCTCTCAGTAGAGCAGAGAGGATCACAGGGACTGATTACAAAAAGATGGAAGGTATGAAGAATTATGGTGGAGAGAGAAGTGCAGTCTACCCAAAGTTTGTCTGAAGCCAGCAGCAGTGGCTGGCAATGGCAGTGTAAGGGAGGAGAACGAGATACAGAGCTGGAGTAGGGTTATCTTTCCTTTCTATCTGCTTCCAGCAAGTCAGTCTTCTCTAGAAGTGAAGGTGCAATCGTTGCCACAACAATTAATAGATTACAGTGGATTTATGTGTATTTGTATTTCCTGTGATAGAGGTAGAGATGAACTAACTTCCTTCAAGAAAAGAATTTCAGCAAAAGAATGGAGTCAGAACAGTGTACACTGATGCGTGTATCTGTAGCTTTTTACCAGACTCTAGCATATATTACATGATAAGATTTGGTCCCACAGTTAATTTGCGTTATGTGAAATCTGAGCAGGAGCTGTGTATGGACACGCATTTTTCACCTTTCTTCAGAGCTGTTTTCTTCTAGCCCTGAATTAGATGTGTGATACCAAAGAGCAAAACGTTTCTCTTCAAAACAAAAAAAATATGGAGTCTGATTCCGCTGAAGGTTTATACCATTTCTGTCCTTCATTCAAAACTGCAAAATATAAAATATAGAATTGGATTGGGACGAGAAGAAATTATTATTCTGTCTAAACTGGGTGTTCTGTCTAAACAGGAACAGAGGGAAGTATTATTACTCACTTAATATAAGAGTCACTGCCGTTAGATTGGAAAATACCTGGGTACTTTCTTCCCTATCCTGAAAGGATTACGATTTTGTTAAAGGTGCTCCAAGGTTGTCACTGTGGATTGGGCCTCTCCTGGAGCAGGGAGATGCAGACTTAATTTCCCCCACAGATTTGAGGTGAGCTCCACTCTGGGAAGACTCCAGATGGAGGTAGAAGCACTGTTCCAGAGGCCTGGGAAATTAAGAGAAAAGAGGAAAATTTCCAAGATCTGCATTTTGCTGTTGGTTACGTGACTCCTTCATTGGATTTAGCACTGATTTCAGACCCAGTATTCCTTCAAGTTAGGCATTCAGGTCTGTGTGGTTTCCTTCAGAAAGCTGCAATTTGGAATGAAAAGCTGTTTAGATTGGAGTTTTGGGCTGGATCTCAAGATTTCTTATGCAATATTTTGAGGATATTTGGCAGTTGTATTCTTCTCTGGAGAGAAGTAATTAAATGTAAAGTAATCAGAAGGCATATCTACTAAATATTAGCAGGAAAGTCACACAAATCACTGCTGTCTTACAAACAAATGTAAAATCACACCAAGCATGCTTATGCCTATTAGTGCACATGGTCATTTACGCTGCCTGTCACAAGATTCCTGTCATATATAAAAAGTCACACTGAGCTTAGTGCAGTTTTTTAGGCACTGCTTTAGGCTGTAAGAACAAACGAATGCTTTCACAATTGTAGATGGGCACAAACTGCTGCTCAGCCTCCTTGCCATTGATTAATGCCTTTCTCTTGTGCTGGTGCTTGTTGACTGTAAAGCTCTGTGGGCCAGAGACTTATCTTTATTATGCCTCTCAGTGGTACAGTGAGGTCTTTAGATTTTACTGCAGTTGCTATTTTATACTTACGGTATTCCAGATTGCTCTCAACATTATCATAAGGGAAAAAATGATTTTTCTGTCATACAGTTTCCCTCCTACAACATTAGATGTAACAAGTACATCTCCAAAAGGAAAATAGCTTTCTACTGCATGCCCAGAAGAAAATTCCAACTTATGCCAAATGTTAGCACTACCCAGATTGTGTCTCCCAGGCAGTACAAATTGGCATGAAAATTACCAGAAATTAAGTAGTAGCCTGACTTAAAAGCTCTGTTTCTATATTCTTCCCCTTTCTGCTTCCACAGGCTCATTTTGATTGTTGTTGTTAAAGGCTTATTAAGAAATCTCATATTCATCAGGGTTAAAAAGACCACCAAGATTGTCTAGTCCAACCAACAGCCCATCACCACCATGCCCATGTGGTGTTCTCCCATTCCCTGGCATGATTTGCTGTTGGAGTGTTGGGGGAAGGGACTGGCTCTCCCAGACTTCGTCTTCTTTTTCCATCTGTGCTTGCAAGCCCAGTAAGAGATATTCTTGTATGAATTGTCTAAAACACTGTAGCTGTTCAAGTGAAGCTGTGATCTCTTGTTGTAATGGTATTTGGAGATATCGAATTAAACCCCGTAGATGCCAAAGGAGGATTTGCTATAGATTTCAGCCAGGTCAATAGAGCAATGGCTTTTCTTGTGCCTTCAGAGCTGGGAGTTCTTTAGCCACCTGTGCAGCTAAAAGGCCTTTGGAGACACCCATCTTCTTCCAACATGTACACACATTTCTCTCACCTGGATTTTTTTTTTTTTTTTTCCCCCAGAGATCTGGAGTATTTTTGATACTTGTTTGTTTTCCTTTCCCTGCAAAAGGAAAATCTGTGTCTGGCAACTCCAGTGACATAAGCCATGCAGGTTCAGAGCATTTGGAAACAATTTACGTTAATGTTCCAAAAACTAAAATGCAAAGATTTATGTTATCCTTTGTAACTATGAACTAGCAGTTCAAACTGTGCTGGATTTCTGGCAAGAGTTGGTTATTTTTCTCTACTTAGCAGTTATTGCTATGTTCATTACCTACCATATTGATGCAGCAACTGCAAACCACTATTCTAAGAGCTAATCATTTTTCAAAACCGGGTCATAATGCTGTGCTGAGGGACAGGGGGAGCTATTTTTTTCATTTTAATTTAGTTCAGGAAGAAAAGAAATAATGATTTAACAAGGGAAATCCACCTGAACTTCACAAAGGGAACCAGTAGCTGGCTGCAGGGCAGGGGCTGCCTCCTGGTGCTGCATGCATCCCTGACCCTCCAGCATCAGGCTTCTGGCCATGGAGAGCCAAGCCAGCACATGCAGAACTACTAAGCATCTCTCAATGGGCCACCAAGGGACACTTTGTTTCCTGAGATTCTGAAAGCTAAGCCAAATATTGAGATGCAATTGATACAAAAAGCCCAGACATGCCCTTCTCTAGCCATAGACTCTGTTTCTGCCACAGGCTGCTGGAGTACCACTCAGTGAAGTGAATTTCATGATCAAAGAAAAGAGAAAGAGTACAATTTTGCAAAATTATTGAGACATTGAAGCTTATTACTATGACAGCTGCTCATACCACCATCTAGGAGAACTGGGGTCATTTACTCTGGAGTAGGGGACACACAGAGAAGACTCTCTACAGTGACCTGAAAGGAGGCAGTGGTGGGACAAGAGTTGGTTTCTTCTCCCAGATAACATCGATAGGATGAGAGGGAATGACCTCAAGCTGCCAGGGGAGATTCAAGTTGGATATGAAGAAATATTTCTTCTTTGAAAGAGTGGTGAGGCAGTGACACAGGTGCCTGGGGAGGTGGTGGAGTCACCATCTCTGGATGTGTTCAAGACAAGGATAGATATGGTATTTAGGGACACAGTTAGTGGGCATGGTGGTGATGGTTTGGTGGTTGGACTAGATGATCTAAGTGCTTTTTCCAGCCTTACTGATTCTTTGATTCTATGATTCTTTGTTCAGGTCCCTGAAAAGGGAAGGCATGATTACTGTAGGGAATGAATTGCTGGGTATCCTTGTATCCCATGATCTGGGATAGCTTATGCTAAGCTTGTAAATGAGGCAGGGATGCCCAGATAGATCTGGCTGCAGTCTTTCTTTCACTTGTTATTTTTAAGCTGAGGAGAAAGTGGAAACAGCTTTCTGTTGCTGTGGCAGAGAAATCCTTGTAAGCCCATCAGCAGAGTTAGGCTTCCTGTCTTTAAGAAATCAAAGCCTCATAATACAACATCATTGCTGTCACCAATCAGCCCTGTTAACAGTGTCTAGACTGCTTTACCAATGTCCAAGGTTAAGATGTCAGAGGTATCTAATTACAGAGGTATTCCTCACTGCTTCTGAAATTTTTAAGCTCAGAGTAGGTATTTGTAGGTCTCATAGAAGCTCCTTGCAAAAGCAGGGAAAACTTAATTTGATAGTTGAACATAATAACAAAATAAAGAGAAAACACGCATATCTTAAATAACCCACCCAAACCATCCTACATCCATGCTAAATTTCAAAATGAATTTTAAAATCTTTCTATTTATAACAGACTTTTTAAAGTTACCTTAAAGCCTTCTACAGAGCCACGGTTAGGTTATTCCAGCGACTCAACTTCCTTGTACATAGGACACTTATTTTACCTATGGTATAACATTCCAGTGTCTCTTTATAAGTACTTTAGAGCAATTTTCTGAGCAGACCCACCACAACATGTTCAGATAACCAAAGCATACCCGATTCCTGTCTGGATCGCAGTCAGCCTATCACAAATTGGAAAGTCTGCTATTTAAGATTGTTCTCCTTAAAATAACAATACTAAAGAACAGAAAATGTTCCTTGAGTGGGAAGGTTTCCACTGTGGCTGCCTGTGGTAATCCTGTTGACAGTGGTGGAGAAGGAAGACTCCAGCTGAGGTTTCTGTGTGGTTTGTTTTGTTTGGCATTCAGTAAAGATCTGCTCCAGCCTAGAGCCATTCTTGCAGTTGTAGAGTGAGCACCAGCATTGGTAGCTACAGATGGCACTGAAGAAATGAGCACTGATACTCCGAACGTGTACCTCACACAATTTACAGTGATTAGCTGAGGTTGACACTGAAGTGAGTAGAGGATGTATGGATTTAAAACACTCCTTAATACGTATCATTTACCAAAGAAGTCTATTTAAATGACAGGATGATTCTAAAATCCACCACAGCAAGGAAGAGTGCAGCTCAAGAGGAAAGGCTTGCCTTTACGTTCTATTTCAAAGTCTTTTTAAACTGCTCTCTGCTTTCTTTTTCTTGAGGGATAAACAAAGGCTTACTCAAAAGAGAGAGACCATATACCTGGCATTACTTAAGCATAGAAATTCATATTTCTAGTAGAAATATGTAAGCAGATAACAGAAAGTGATAGCATAATATTAATAAAACCCACTGTTATCTAATAAACCTAGTGTTATCTAAATAAGATCAATAAATCCTACTGTTATCTAATAAACCTAGTGTTATCTAAATAAGATTAATAAAACCTACCGGATTTACGCTATGGTAATAATGCTTAATTAAATGACTGCAGGTGCTAGACTTCAACAGAGGCATGTTTTTCCAGAAAAGGATTGCTTATTGACAAGAACACTACCAGGAAAATCTGTCCCTAAGATGAAAACTTCCAAAAAGCATACTGTGCTGCCATGCAATGAAATTTCTGAGTTCTTCTACACTTTTGAAATCCCATACAATCTAGGACACAAAAATAGAACATTGTCCCAAATATTCAATGTTTGCTTCTTTCTACAAAGGACAGAAACAACACTGGAAGGATCCTACGGAGGAAGAATGCTTTGTTATTTGTTCTGGCCTTTAGCAAAACAGTTCTGGCTTTCTCTCTGGCTCTGTCTACAGAGGCAAGACCACAAAGCCCTTTCTGTATAAGATAACTGGCACATGTGGTGACTGGGAGGATCTGTTAATGCATGTCTTTCAGCTGCTGTGCAAAACTACTGTAGCAGTGAATGCCTTGGCACTGAAGCATCCATACTTCTCTCTTAAGCTTCTGTGCCTTTGGCTTCCAAATGGTGGCAAAAAAAAGTGTGTAAGTCTTAGTGATGCCCATTCACAGAATCACAGAATCACAGAATCACAGAATGGCCAGGGTTGGAAGGGACCTCAAGGATCATGAATTTCCAACCCCCCTACCACATGCAGGGCCACCAACCTTCAACCTGCGTCCAGTTCTGGGCTCCCCAGTACAAAAAAGACAGGGATCTCTTGGAAAGAGTCCAGCGGAGGGCCACGAAGATGGTGAAGGGCCTGGAGCATCTCCCCTATGAAGAAAGGCTGAGTGAACTGGGTCTGTTCAGCCTTGAGAAAAGGAGACTGAGAGGGGACCTGATCCAGGTCTATAAATATCTAAGGTGTGGGGGGCAGAATGGCGAGGCCGGACTCTTTTCAGTGGTGAGTGGAGACAGGACAAGGGGAAATGGCCGGAAACTGCAGCATAGGAAGTTCCGCACAAACATGCGCAAGAACTTCTTTACAGTGAGGTGACGGAGCACTGGAACAGGCTGCCCAGGGAGGTGGTGGAGTCTCCTTCTCTGGAGATGTTCAAGACCTGCCTGGATGCCTACCTGTGCTACCTGGTGTAGGGAACCTGCTTTGGCAGGGGGGTTGGACTCGATGATCTCAGGAGGTCCCTTCCAACCCCTACAATTCTGTGATTCTGTGATTCATGTTTAATGATAGACCAGGCTGTCCAGGGCCCCATCCAACCTGGCCTTGAACACCTCCAAGGACGGGGCATCCACCTCTCTGGGCAGCCTGTTCCAGCATCTCACCACTCTCTGGGTAAAGAATTTCCCCCTGATGTCTGACCTAAATCTCCCCTCCCTCAACTTAAAACCATTTCCTCTTGTCCTACTCATATCAACCCTTTCAAAGAGTTGATTCCTCTCCCCTCTGTAGGCTCCCTTTAGGTATTAAAAGGCTGCAATGAGGTCACCCCGCAGCCTTCTTTTCTCCAGGCTGAGCAATCCCAGCTCCCTCAGCCTGTCCTCATAGGGGAGGGTACATCTTAGAAAAAGAGGTGGATTACAGCAGGGCAAAATCAGTTGTGTCCAATTTGACTGGAGTTTGGCTGAACACAGTGAGCAGAGACGAGGTGTTAATGTTGAGTCAAAGTGTCTGTGGTGCACAAGAGACTTAGAAGCAAGCACAGAAGGACAAAGGGAGCCTGGAGACAATGAGGCAGGTGATTCTTTTGTGGGCAAAATCCTTTCTAACTGGAGAAGGAAGATGTTGGGCAGACCATGAAAAGATACAACATAGAGCGGAGGAGGAATTTGGCAGCAGTGGGATTCTAGTCTCTGAAGATACTTTTGGTCTTCAGAGGTACTTGGACAAGAATCCTACAAAGCAGGTGAAAGATTCATCCCAAGAATGCTTCAAAGCAGTAACAAAATAGAGCTAGGGAAATGCTTACAGATATATATATCTATATTTTATGCCACTCATTGTATTTCTTATGCAAGATGAAGTAAAGAGTGGTGGGTTTTTTGAACACTGTGACTGCGTTTGCCAAGAGTCTATATCTACTTCCTACCTCCAAACATGCAACCCTAAGGATTGCTGTTCTGTCATTGATATACTTACAACTTCAAAGTTGAAAATTTGCTGTGAAAGGAAGAGATGAATATTCTTATATCAATGTTACGCTCATTTACATTCCTCTTAACAGTGTATTACTGGGTATACAGTAAACATTTCGCATCCTGGTTAATATTGGACAATATAACGTAGGAGGGTATGTAAAAAAGGTAAGAAATGAAGACTGCAACTCTTTCACCTGACGTAAGCAATACGACATTCAGCCTTAAAAGAAGCCTCTCGTATTTTCTAATCAATTATATATATGCCCACTTCCTGGAATTGTTAAAAGCCAGATTAACTGGGGCTTTAGGCAGCGTGACCTGGTAGAAGGTGTCTCTGCCTATAACAAACAGAGGGTTGGAACTAGATGATTTTTGAGGTCCCTTCCAATACAAACCATCCTATGATTCTCTGATTCTCTATATAGCTATTTAGTATTGTTTAAATGTTAATGCTTCATTGGCTGTCAATTTATCCAAGATTTATTTCCATGAAACCTGTCATTACCATTTCACATCCTCTCTTGGGAAGAATCTGCATCACAAATGTGTGCATATATAAATGATGCATTAAAACTTCATGATTAAAATTAATCAATCTAAAAATGCAAATTATGAGATCCCCAACCTCTGAAGCAGTACCCAAATGAGAGAAGGTGATTGTCTACAACACCACACCATCCAGAGTTTCTCTGAAGATGCTCAGGATCCATTTATCCATAAGGAAAATACTAATGAGACTCAGACCTCCAGTGTACTGGTCAGCAGCAGCAGGCATTCATTCAGTTTTCAGCTTGATTTCAAAGAAGCCATTTCCTCTGGCTGATAGCACTAACATTTATCCAGTTCTCCCTTAAGCTCTCAATGTTCAGTGCCCTGCAAGGCAAGGAGGTGAAGATGACAACAGATAAGGCATTGCTTGGCTCTCTGGCTTGGAACTCAGTACCCTGGAGAGCTGAGGCAGAGTCACTTATATGAGAATATGTCTTTACAGCCCACTCCCACTGTTTTCTTTTGGAGTGAAACTTTGAATTTGCAGTGCAGTGTGTCACCAGCTCTTACAATTGCAGGATCTGTACTTTGCCACTGACTTTTTTTTGGTCTTTTAACATTGAAAGCATGACGGGATCCCACAGAACTGTATTGGGTGTGACTTAAGGAGTTGTCTAAATTTTTTCTGAGGCCAAGTGGGCCCACTGAAAGTGCTGACAGGAGAGATGTGATGTCAGGGAAAGGGACATCTTTAAGAAACTGTCATAGTATCATGGAATCATAGAATATCCAGAGTTGGAAGGGACCCATAAAAACCATTAAGCCCAACTCCTGGTTCCACACAAAACCACCCAAAAATCAGAACATATGTCTAGGCTCCCCAGTTCTTTATAGGGAGGGGCCTCCATTACATGTAACTATATTATCTTCCCATATGTAGGAAACTGGACCTTATCTTTATATAAGTACTTTGGTCAGATGCAGACTAAAGACTAGATTGCCATTTCATGACCCTCGTGGCAGAATGGTGAGAACCAAATGTATGTAAGTTCTACCCCAAGTCTTCTGCTGTCTTGGGTTCTCCTGTTTTCTCTAAATACCTCAAGTGCTGGTGCATCTCCCAGCCTCAGACCTGCAAGTCAAGTGAAAATATCACATGGGACCTCCAGGCAACTTTCACAAACATGGTTTCTCAGCAGTAGCAGTTTTTTGACCTTCCAGCGGTCTCACTCACCTTATCCATGCTTTGGTTTGGAAGCCAAAGGATAGCACAAAAGAGCACTATCTATGCTATAGCTAGTGTAAGATACAGATTTATTAGTGCTCTGCCCAGATTTTGGACATGGCAGTGCCATGGTAGTGTTTGGAACTGAGTTTTCAATAGATATAGCACCTCATATCCTTTTTTAAAATTAAAAAAAAAAAAAAAAAATCCCAAAATGTGACCTACAATATGCATGGGCTTTGTTAAAGCAGCCTTTAGGGTCCATTCACTCACAGTTAAATGATGATGCAGAAAACAATCAAAATTTGACAAGAATATTTTTTTAAAAACTGTTTTTCAGCCTTTCAGATCCAAATGCCTGAAATAACTGTTTTCAGTTTACCTAAAAACATCAGGCTGACAGGAGGCACAGAAGACTTTAGGCAGAAAGCAGGGAGATCTGTAAATGTACGAAAAGATGAAAACAGGGTTCATAACAGAAACTGCAACCTTAGCTAGAGAATTCCTTCACACTGGAATGTGTGTAAAGTGCCTAATAACACACACGCTTGTGTTGGCACGATTCTTATTTAAGACACCGGACAAATATGTATAGCCAACAATATACATTACAGCAATCGACCTTGGACCTAATGATCAATCAGCAATCGTTGTTAATATGCTTCTAGATGGGTGTCAGGGGAGTAACAACAGCAGCTGGTATGTAGATTTTACAAGGTTTGCTTTCTTGTACTGTACACAGCAAAGTTACAGTACACAGGTATCAAGTGGACGACACAAAAGCCATATCCCTTTAGGGAAGTCAGAAGTTTAGAACAGCCATTAATGCAGACAATGAAAGTATTTCCTTTATTATGCACACAGAGATAACCATGTGAGATGGCATATAGTAAGCATCCAAGTTATCGGAGCTGCACACACATGCACAAAGAGAGAAGCATGAAAGGAAGGGTTTCAGAGCTACTAATTGGGATTTGCATTCTAATTTATTCTCACCATGTACAAAGAATAAATATAATGCTGATGGCTCCTGTTTTCCCTGTACACAATCTGCCCGCAGCACTTGCCTGAGAACGGGAGAGGCTACCTTTGTTTCATATGCATCTACTCTTGCTACAGTGCAAAAATAATCCTTTGTTGTGCTGGGAAGCGGGAGGTGTGCACAGAGGTGTAAGAAATCCTGAGCCTGGCTTCTGCTTGTTCTGACCTCCCCTTACACACACAGCACAATACGGTCATTAAAAACAGTTACACGAGAAATGACCCTGTGCCTCATCAGCTCGCTATATGTCACCGTATGGACAGACAAGCAGCAGTAATTGCTCTGATGAGGAATTTATCTTTTCCTCCTCTTTACAGCCCTGGCTGTGTGCTGAGGAGGAAGGGGACCTGGAGTCTCTCTCCTTGCATCCTTACCCAACAATCCGCTGGGTACCACATATCCCTCTCCATCTCCCTGCACCCTTTGTTTAAAGTGGCACATCCTAAGGCACAGTCCATGGGGAGGGAGGAGGGAAAAAGAGATATTTACTTACAGAGCAGTGGCAGGCAGCTAGTGTCACCTCCTGGACCTGGGGCAGAGGGTCACATCCATTAACAGCTGTACCACGAACACACTGGCCTGCTTGCTGAGGTGCAGCCAGCCGAAGCTCTCTCCTGCCTGCTGAGAGCAGCTCTTCTCATTTCAGCTCTGCAGACAGCGTGGTGTGGAAACAGCCTGCTGCCTTCCCCAGCCCAGTGAAACCCCTCGGTATCATTTTACCATATAAGGAGACAAAAGCATCGGAGACATTCATTCTTGTAGGCTCTCTGCAGCTGGCACCCGGCACTTGCTCTCTTCCAAGGGTGTCAATACTTCCTCCTCCTAAACATCTTAGCTTTATTGGCCCCCTTCCTAAAATAAGCCTCCCCCCGCCTCCTCCAGCCTTTGTTTCTTTAAACCCCTGATGCTTATTAATAACAAAGCTCGGCTAAAACGGAGGGGTCTTGCTTTACAGAAGGAAAGGGTTTGCAAAGCCAAACGTTTGTACGTCTCTTCACCTGGCTGAGAGAATAAAAGCATCTGGTTAAGGTCAGTCACTTGGCTGCTTTGCCTCTGTGACAGTGCCTTGCCCAGAGAAGATTGAAAAGAGCTGTCTCTCTCTTGGTGGAGAGGTGCATATTTTTATGAGGAGCAAGTCTGCAGACTTGTCTTTGTGGACATTCAGAGCCCCTTATTTCCCCCTGCCCTTTTTTCTTTCTTTCTGTTTCTTCCCGTAATGAGGTGGGGGGAAGAAAATCATGGGAAATCAGTGAAGGCAAAAAGCCCCTTGTGCAGGAGTGAGCCAGGGGAGCAGATTGCCTCAGCACATGCTTGGGACCCAGCAGAGAACCCTGCCAGTGGGCACATGCTAAGAAGAGGGAGAGCCATTAATCCTCCTATAACCAGGAATGAATTTTTCTGCTGCAGAATCCAATTTCATTTATTCTAGCAGAATAAATGGGCTAGCAGAAACACATTCTGTTAATCAAAACAGTGAGGGTCCTGAGAAAAATTTGGATCAGAAGCAATGGGGGTGCCTGCTCTCTGCCAGTGGAGGGGTAGCGTGGGAAGGCAATTCAAGATAACACCTACTGGTGCCTGAGGGAAGGAGGTGCTTCAAATCAACCACCAGGAAACTAGGAAGATGAAAAAGTAAAGCCCATTAGCCTGCTGTTGTTTTGCAAGGTAGTCCAGCGTCCTTTGTGTTCATACTGGCTCGTGCTTGGGTGGTGGTGCAGGTACACAGATCACAGACCACCACAGGACCATAGGATGGCAGAGGAAGAGCCCTCAGGGTCCCTCAGGCCCACCCCCTCTCCAGTAGGGCACCCAGAGCAGGGTGCCCAGGGCCATGGCCAGGTGGCTGCTGCAGATCTCCGAGGAGGAGATCCTACAGCCTCCAGGAAGCCTATGCAGTGCACCACATAGCACAGAAGTACTGCTTGAGATGAGTTTGCTATGGGTTTCTCCTGAAACAAACAAACAAAAAAACACGTACTAGAATCCTGACTTGCACTCACTGTCCTCTTGCATACTTGAATGGTAGTTAAATTTTGAATGGGAATTAAACATTAGTCAGTCTCAGCTCTACTCAAAATCTACCAAAAGCACAGACAGAATAAAATTACAAGAAAGGGCCATTTCAAGTTCTTCTCTGCAGATATCAGTTACTCTGGTGTCCATCAATGACCACGGGTCTGTCTGTTGCTGTGGCCCTTACAATCCCATTTTCAAAGCACGGGCATTTTGCCCTAGAGGACCAACCGCGCATGTATGGGACTGTGGAGTTTGGTTCCATGGTAATTCAAGCTCTTTTAATTCAAAGCTCTGCACTCCCAAGCCATGTGTTGCTGGCTACTCCCTTACATTGGCACTGGCACTGGCAGATGAGTTAAACCAGACACTGAGCAACTTTCAGTGAGCTCTTAAGTTTCCATAGCTGCACACCTGTCTTTGGAGGGCTGCTGGCTGGGTGTCTACTCCTATCATTGGCTTATCTGATGCTCTTGGACAAGATATTGCATCTTTTTTGGTCTTTAGTTTGCTTATCTGTAAATATAGGGCTCAGGAGAGCCACACTCTTATAAGAGTTGCTGCAAAATATACAAAGGATCAGTTAATGCAGAATAACAACAATAATAACCTGTCTTTCTTTTGCATTAAATTATTTCACAATGACAACAATTGTTACTTTCGATCTGAGCTACAGCTCTTAGCTCAGCTCCGATTTAGAAGCGGATGAAGTGCGTAAAGAATAAAAACAAGCCTTGAAGGTGATTGGATTTGGAATATTTGTTTCATTCATTTCCAGGCCTTTCCAAAAGAAATATTTTGAATATGTTATTTGATTTTTTTTCTATTTCCATCATATTCACTTCCCTATCTGTCCACTGACAGCCAAGGCAGCAGCTCTGCCAAAGATTCTTTGATGTGAGCTGCTGGAACATACTACAGTGTTTTCCCCAATTACAAGTTAAAAATACATGCTGGCTCTAGCTGAAATTGTTTAGCATAACTGTTGCAGGCCATGAGTTGACTTTGGTAAGATGAGATTATTTTTGTCTGATTTGTCCAAAAATCTCTTTGTCCCTGAAGGCAGAAGAACTTCTGATTTATAACCCAGATTTATAACCCCCCTTGTGGGGCTGTGGACTCACTATTGGTCCTGAGGCTCAGCATCAAGCCTGCATGGAGCCCGAAAGAGGGAGAATTACCAGGCAGTTCCTTTCCTCATCCCATGATGTGGTGAGTGCACTCCACCAAACACAACTCTTCTTTAGGGCTGAAATACAAGTATATTTCCGTGCCATTCTGTGATTCAGAAACATAGCCCATGGCTTATAAATTTCTCACCTATGTTGCATTTATTTTTTGTTCTTCAGTGCCTTATTAGTTTTAAATCTGATACGGAGAAGGAAATGATACAGGAAAAATATCATATACACACTGAGACTTGTCAGTGGTTTCACCAATCCTTCAGAAATCTCGCTTTAACTACTAGGCTGATGCCTCAGTAGCTACCATTTCAACACTTATCTCCTTTCTCTGAAAAGATTAAACAAACAAAAAAAAAATAGTGGAAAATGATGGCTGAATGTGGAATATTTCTATTTCCCCCAACTTGAGTCACACAGAAACTTAACATCTCTGAGGGAGCAGGGATGGCGGAAAACAGTGCCTTAAAGTTTGAAAATAGCTCAGCTACTGACTGATTCCTTCCATCATGATTTTATCCTGGAAATGGTTATGTTACTTTATCAAAATTCAGCAAATCCCTTTCTGATGCTGGAACCCATATAATATATGCTTCCGTTGGACATGAGAAGGTGCGTTTAGGAGAACTGCTGTTTCTAGCAGTACTGCTTAGGAAATAGTGGAGGCTTATGCAGACATTGCATTTTAGTTCATTAAACTTGAAATAGCAACAAGGCAATATTAAATCTTTCTGAAATTTCACTCTGATACAATATTCTTAGATGTGTCATTTTCCTCAAGCGTATGAAGAATATGCAAATACTAAATGGTTTGGTTTTAGTCTATATTTTATCTCCCCATTCAGTCTCCCGGTCTTAAGTCTTTTTGCAATATTCTGATATAGTTTTTTTTTTTTCTTCTTTTTTTTTCCACCTGAGTGATTAGAGAATGAAGTAGAAATAACCATAAATATGTAGAATAAGTAAGAAGTATCAGGGTTTCACAAACTTTGAACAAAGTACAGATCTCCCTGGACAATCCATTAAATCCATTGCAACCAAAGAAGAGTATCTTTACATGCACTGGAAGCCTGCCTAATTTAGGTTGATGCACAGCTTTTATAAGGATGTTTAGCCTAAGTCAGTATGAAAAGCTTAGTATTTTAGAAATTCCAAACAAATATAGGAAATAAGTACTTCCAGTGTTTTCTTTCTTAACACATTTTCCACCAACAGTTTTAACAATTTCAGTTTTAACAATTTTCTTCAGTGAATTTAGAGTAAGATACCATGGCTCAGCAGCACTGAAGATCCTCTATTTTTGTACAGGAGCCCTCATCTCCAGAAGGGAAATGTGTAGTTACCCATATTGTATCATATGTCTGTCAAGGCCTTCACTGGACAAGCAGCCTTGTCAGAAGAGACATCCTGTATCCTCATGGTTTAGAAGCCCATAACAAACACTTCAGGCTACTGGAAGCCCATTGAACAACTCCCCAAGACAGATGTCTGTGTTGTGCAAACCAGCCATCCTGGAAAGCCATAAAGTGAAGAAGAAATCAAGAAGAGTGGTATCAAATATATCAAAGAGCGTGGAAGGTAGCAATTCTTGTTGTGGAGTGCAGTTCTTCCCTTCCCTGCTTCCTTTATCAGTGTTTCTTCATTTTTCCCCTTTTAGTGAACAGATGGTGACTCTGCTTCTAAGGAAATGAAACATTTTGTTTTCTGCCATGCTCACACCTCCTTGGTCTCTAAGCATTCCCTAAGTCCCTCAGCTCTGTAGTTAGTTTATCTATGACCACCAGGGACAGAGATCCCAGTTTCACACCTTTGGAAGTGCCACAGGATCAAGAGACTAGAGCTTCTGGCAAGAGTTGAGTAGTCTTTAGGCACAGAGCTTTATTAAAACAATCTTAAAAACAAGGATGAGAAAGCATTTCTTCACTGCTTTGTTGCTCAAAAGTATTTTCTCTGTATGTTGTAGAGGACACCCAGGTAACAGTGCAGAGCCCTGTGTGGAGGAACTTTTGCTTTTTTTCTTTCCTCTGGATTTAGCTTGATGCGTGGTCCCACTTACGACAGACGGGAAGAGGCTTTTGGGTTTCCTACCCTTGCAGATGGAACCTGAGCTGCCAATTTACTACAGAGCTCACAGTAATTGCTGGTCTTCTGAATTGGCAAATGCAACCCCTTAATTAAGGCTTTATTCATTTTGATATAATCATGATTTACAGTTCCCAGTTTCAGACATACGAAATAAGCACACTGGGATTGTTCCAAAAGCCTAATCACTGTATTTGTGATAGCACAAGAGACATGCAATCCTATACAAAACAGCTCACATACCTAGGCACTTCCCTCGGTGCTCCCACTGAGCTCTAGCGTTTTTAGGCCAAACCCCTTTCCAGAATCCTCCCCCGCTCACTGCTCCACTACCCATGGTTTCTCCTCCAAAACATTAGTTCTGAGAGAATATTTTCCTCCTGCTCCCCTGAATGCCTTTTCAGCCTGCATCTTTTATGACCCTTTAGAGAGAGCCAGTAACAACGTTTGTGACTGCCACTTCCTGCTATCAGACATGCCGTGTCCCAGGGAACTTCTGAGCAAAGTGAGATTCATAAAATGGAACAGTTGGCAGACACCTCGAATCACAGAATCACAGAATGGCCTGGGTTGGAAGGGACCTCAAGGATCATGAATCTCCAAATCTCCAACCCCCCTGCCACAGGCAGGGCCACCAACCTCCCCATTTAATACTAGACCAGGACTCACCAAGGCATGATCAACAATATCTAACTCATTCCTGGCAGATCTTTGTCTAAGCTGCCCCTAAAGATTAAGGTTGGGACTCCATAACTTCCATAACCTCCAATGTCTAATGCAGACAAGTTTTGACAGATGTAAAAAGAAAGAAGCAGCATTCAGACTACAGTTTGCAGTTTAACTAGAATGCTTGTAAAGCATAACTGGTGTCAGACAGAACAGGTAAGTTGTACATATTCAGATCATGCCATAGCAATATGAAAATTGCTGAACAGGATTCCTCCAACTCATTATACCATCCTACTGGTCTAAGAAATGCCTTAGGAAGAAATTAAGAATAACTTGCAGTATTATCCCCTTTTAATACTCCCCAGCTTCCCACAGCACTTGAGTCAGGAGTTTCTCAACTGGAAGGCAACACCTGTACTGAATATCACTTCTACACACTTGCATAGTTACCTGTCAATCCCATGAAAAATTCAGTATTCACAGTTTACTGTAACAGGTAGCTCTACTCTGTGTTGTTGAAGAACCACCTCCCTGTGTTTATTTTGAACATATTAGCCATTAGCTTCCTAGATCTTACACTCGGAGAACTAATTAGTAACAGATTTTTACTCACACTTTACAGGCTGCTCATGTCTTTATTCATCTTTATCATATCTATTCTCAGCCAGTTCTCTCCTAGGCTGCAGAGTCTACTCTGTATGAAATCTACTTCCTGTGTTTTATCATCCTTCCCCCAGCTGTTTCTAATACGGCAATTTGCTTTCTTGGATTAAATGACAGAACATTAACATTCAAATAGCTTTTTGGCTATTTTTGACCACTAGGCAATTATTTTCATAAATCTACATAACTCCCAACTTTCCCACCCAGGTGGTCAGCCCAAAATCATTACTTTATAGATAAAATTCTGTTTTTCCTCACTTGTACTGCTTTATGCACATCTGCTTTCAGTTTAAGATGCTACTGCAATGCCTAATCACTCTGTTCCCTGAGATCCTCAGTCTTGGTAGAATTCCACTTTGATCTTCCTTTACTGCAAGAGTTGCATGTACATCTTTCAATAAACTTAATGTAATTCATTACCTTCCCTCTTGTTCCACAACTACTTATATGTTTTTAAAGGGCATTTGGTGAGAGGCCTTCTCTGAATATGTGGAAAAGTACAAGTAGATAGCGCCAATCAAAGATCTCCTTCATCTGCATGCTTTCTCTCATCTTACAGGAACTCGATGGATTTTTAAAGCTTGACTTCCCTTTATAAAGCTGTACTGCATTTTTCCCAGTGTGTCATATTTACCTTTCTTTCTATCCTGCTGATTCGTTTTTGCTAATCTTACCGTATCTGCCAGGATCTGATTTTTCCACCTTCTCTTGGAATCATTTTTAAAAGCTGGCATTGCATTAATTACTTTCAGGTGCTCAAATCTAAGCCTGTTTTAAATAAGAAGACATGCAGTATGCTTATTTCAGCTGTTTCATCACTGAGTCCCTTTAGATGTCTTGGGTGAACGCCATCTGGTTCTAATATTTTCTTCCTATGCATTTTGTTTATTTGCTCCATTCCTCTTCAACAGACAGCTGAGATTCTGATGACACCCATATGAAAGTGTTCTGCTGTAGGGAACTCTCCAGAGCAAAATAAATAAATAAGTAAATAAATAAGTAAATAAAATCATTTCATTTATTCTGCTACAGCTTTCTGTTTCCTGAGGTCTCCTTTTATGCTCTGCTTATCTATTTGTCCTGTCATTCTCCATGACATTCAACTTGCCTTGAATACAAAAGGAGCATACATTTGCAAATCACTTCCCAGATTACTTACAAAATCATAATGTTTTGATGTAAGTAGAAAGAGATCCCCTCTTTGATTTGAGTATGACTAGGTATACTCTGTTTTTCAGATAGATCCTTCTGTATGGCAACAGTTATTTTTCTGCTCAACACTATTTGTATATTTTGCACATGTTTTGAGGAGGTTGGAGATGTAGACTCAGACATATATTATGCTTCAAAATATGAGCTTAGATTGTGCACTTTGAAGTGGAGTCCTTGCTGTTGATCGTTGTAGGTCCGTGCTTACTTTGAACCCTGTAAGTGCTCATGCTCTTTAAATAACAGGATTAAAGCAATCACTTGGTTGCGGATGTGAATTTCACATCTAACACTTCACACAGAACTGAAAAAAAAAAAATACTACCCATTTTGCCAGCCTGATAGACAGATGGATTGTGTTTGTCCCTGACAAGTTTGTATTCACATTGCTTTCTGGCAGACTTACCTTCATAATATGAATTAAATTCAAATGTTCTCTGTAAAATGAAATAAAGGATGGATGCACAAACTGTTGCTGCATTCCGAAACCTTCTACCTGTGCAAATGACAAGGAGATTATCCAACCTTCCACCCCTCTGCTCTCCCTGACTGCATCCATATCAGTAGACCTTGAGGACTCAAAGGTGGTGGAAGATGGACAATCCAAAATGAGAAACATCAGTGTCATAGCTGACCAACACTCAGAGATACCATAGTCACGTGGGTGTTTTGGGAAGTTCAGTAAAAACAGTCAGGAATGCAAGGGTAATGCAGCATCAGTCAAGAAAGCACCAGTCATCATGCAAAACCTCTTCTAAGCACTCAAGATTTCTGGATGTTTTCATCATAATCTGTAATTTTTCAGAGACTTTCAATTTTGAACAAAGAGATGAACTGAAAATACTTCAGTTGGCTGAATGACTATTGTCACTACAAATTTCAAATAGATTTCTGTCTTTTTTTCCCTGTAGGTAATTGAGCTAGTGGAATAGATGATCTAGAAAACCATCACAATTCAGTCCCTGGTTCTCTGTTTCTTAGCTCTGTTATAACTCTTTGTTCCTGAATAAACATTTTCACATCCTTTTGTTTTGAGAGGTAAGGTCATTTCTGCCGACTATTGCACTCCATTACAGTCCTACTGAGATTGAATAAAATCCTAACAAAATATTTCCACTTCTTACACCAGTAGAGTTACTGACTCTACCAGACAAGCTTTCCATTCATCTGACATGCTCTTTCCTATGTTTAGGGGCTCACTTCACTATCTGGAAGCATATTTTCAGGAGTTCTTACAGTACAAGGATAGCCATGATTCACCTCATGACTCTCCAGTGCCCAAGAATTCATCAATATACAAGGAAACCAATATAAAATGTGAAAAGAACAAAGGAGAAATATGAGAAGTAAGACTGACACAGATCTTACTACGGAGAATCTAAGTTACTAAAGCATCTTGGGTAGTTCAGGTAGAAAGGGGGAGAGATACTGTAGAGTAGTCAGAGACTTGTGATAACACTATCCACTCCTTGATAAAGAAAATGTATAACTAATGCAAACAGTTTATGGAAGTATCCATTTAATCTAATTTTAACTGACCAAATGCTAGCAAACAAAATGAGCCATCCCGATCCCTTAGTAGTGGATATGGAAAGAGAGGTTATCTGCCAGAGGTGATTCATTAGACACTTACTGAAGATGAAATGAACTGCCATATAGATGTGATTTTCTTTCCCCATTGATTCTAGAGTGAACTTAGATGCCTAGCTCAGACAATTAACCTTTGGTAGCCAAAGTAGGACAGCCTTGTCCAGGAGTGGAATTCACACACCTAAATTCCGCTGCTGTATTTTCCTCTACTTATTTGAGCAGAGCTGGGCACAACGTGGAGTTGTTCCAGACCAGGGCCTTGGGCAACCTGATCTAATGCTTGATCTAGTGGGTGGCAAACCAGCCCATGGCAGGGCAGTTGGAACTGAATGATATTTGAAGTCCTTTCCAACCCAAGCCATTCTATGATTCTATTATTCTATGAACATTGTTCATGCTGGCTTGAGGACTTTTATTCAGCTGAAAGGAAAGAAAGAAAAAAATCTCTCTCCAAGACATTAATCTTGGAGCCGTAGGTCACAGCAGCCCTTAGTTGGGTCTCACAGCCTGTGGATCCTCACCACAGTAGTCTGCTCTTGGCCCTGGCCCTTTCTTTTCATTTCTAAATTAGGGAAAGATGCTACTTTTCTCCTCTAAAAGAATGTTGTGAGAAAAAATAAACTGCAAAGCAACTTGACTTTACGAAAAGCAAACCAAACGAGTAGCCAGCACAGAAAGCGTTTGTCCTGTGTTCATTCAAACTCCTGACCTGAAGCTTAAACACAGAATTTGAAAACTACCACAAACTGGAATTATTCTAACAGCTTCCTGTCTTTTATCATTCTGTACCAGGAGTGCCACGCCAGTGTTAGCACCTTTTTGTTGTTGTATTTTAAATGGTGTCTGAGCCCATGAAGTGGCATGCTGCCTTCTGTGCCTGCATTTCAAACACTACCAGCGCAGGGGGCTGTGGGGAGTGTTGCACTGAGACAGTCGATGGACTTCATACAGAGGAAATCAGGATACTCAGTACACTTAAAAAATGGGGTAAGTGGCAGAATAATGGGCTTCTGTGTGGTGGTATCTGAGGATGGTAGGTATCCTTGTTTTCACAGGGTAATCTCCACGCAGGCAGGGCTTTGCTTCCTTAGCTGCAGTCTACCAAAAAGAGATGCAGTTACCTATTTTCCTCTGACAGAAAGTAGGCAAATTTCTAGTAAGTCTTCAGTAAAAATCTGTTGAGCTTGACAGGGGAATACGCTGATTTGAAAGCTCACTGGCTTTGTTTTCTATGTGTTTGAAACAATTCCTGCTCTCACATCGTTACTCATTCTACTCTTTTTTACAGAGGTTTTCCCTCTCAATTTTTGTGATATGAAAACATCACTGAGATAGTAGGAAAAATTAACCATAAAAAAACCCATACAGGTGGCTTCACACAAAATGCAGAAATAAAAAATATAATGCAGAATAGGTGAGAAGTATCTTCTAGCTCCTTCAGTTTCACTGCTTCTCAGTGGTAGTTGTAATAGTAGCCAGTAAATCACCAGAAACATTTTGAGAAGTTGACAGATCCTTTTAAAATGTGTCCTGTGAGTGTTCCTTCCATGTCTGTGTCAGAATGAGCTGAGCAAAGCCAGGCAGGATTGCTCAAACACCTTTCAGAAAAATGAGGACTCCGTGTAATATGACCTATGCTTCTCTGAGCTAATCAGTTCGATGATGAACGTTGTTGAAACTGTCTGACATTTGCCAGTGTGAAACTGTACTCACTGAGACATAAAGCCAGAGATAAAGTATTGAAGCCAGTAATAATTCATCTAACTGAAAAACAACAGTGTCTGAAGCTTTCAGATTGCCTATGCTCCGGTTACAAAATATGCAGATATGAAACAAGGAAGACTTGTAAGAAAAAATGTGAAAACCATTTGCTGAGACAAATCTACTCAAATATAGCACTGTAAAAATTAGAAGGAAAAGGAGAAAATCTGAGATTTAAAAAAAAAGTGAAGGTTTCTGAGAAAATTCCCATTGCTTTCTGTGGTGTGAATTTCACTTCCAAGTCAGTATTTACATTCCCTTTCTTCTCTAGCTTTCTTCCTTGTAAAAATGGCCTTTTATATTTTCTGTATTAAGGAAGCATTTGAATGAGTCTACCCACTCCCAGCCTCCTGCCAGCTGCAATCAAAAGTCTGCACTGTTCTGGTGGTTTGCTGTTTGGAGAGGAATAAGTAAAGATATTCACCCATTAATCATATATTAAAATGCTAGGTAAGAACAAAGTATTATTGTTGGAAAGACTGCCTTCAGCATGGGTTCACTTTGGGAACAAGCTTTTGGTCTTTTTGTTTTATTTCACTTTTAAATTCAAATCCACTGAAAAATCTGCACTAGTATGCATGTTCCTGCATTTTTTCAAGCTGAATAACTTTGGCCAACATTTAAAAAAAACAAAACAACAAACAGCACTGATGTTTTGCTGCACATGATTGGAATGCTACTTTTGCTTCTTTTTTTTTTTCTTTTTTAAGGGGGAACACTGTCAGTACAGCAACAATGATAATTTAATACTAAGAGGCCAACCAGAATAGTTGTTTTATTCCTATTGTTTTAGTCTGAGGCCTGAATGATAGACAGATAATTTGAGGACATTAGAAAGTTTCAAGCACGAGGGAGGTGAAACTACTCTATTTAAAAATGTTTTCACGCACAACTTCTTCAGTGCACAATTCACTACACAGGCACACCAGCTGAACATAATTGCAGGATCCTGGGAAAAAAAACAGCTAAGGGGAGCAGCAAGTCTGGCTTGGGCAGCTCCCAGCATGTGCTGGTGGCCCACTCAAAGCCAACACTGCGATCGTTGGTGGGAAGTTCTACCTTTGGTCTGCAGCCAATTTACAAAACTCATTTCACCAGTACTGGGGACAAGCAGATCGGAGCTGTGTATGCAACTGAGCAGTACAGACCATAGATGCAGTAGAACAGAGGGATATGCATGCAGTGGTGTTTGAAGAAGTTAAGCCTTCCAAAGCATTCTTGAGGGGATAGTAAGCCTCTAGATAAGATAGACATGCGTGCAGACTATTTGGTATTTACCACTCCTTTTTACTTCTGATGAAATTATGTGCTGTTCTTCACATAAAAGATGGAACAAGCTTGTTCTTAAGCTTGCTGTCTCAATGCAGTCTACATCAATGTTCACAGCCTCCTGCCAGAGGAAGCCTGGAGAGCTCATCCAGACGAGACATGCTAACTGAGGACAATCCCACTGGCAGTGTCCTCCTCAGCGGAAGACGGAAACGTGGAAGCAGACTTACAGGCTACATCTGTGTCATGAACCAAAAAAGACCTCAGGGTATTCCCAGGTATTGCAACTCACTGATCACTCTAGCCAGCTGAGCAAACATCAGCTTGGGCTCTCCCACCTGGGAATAGTTAGGGAGTAAGTCCATCTATGTGGCTATTTTTGGTTGTTGTATTTTTGATACAAGGAGCATGTAGTGGCACAGACATGGACCCAGAACATTGCAGAGGGTATTGCATGTACTGCTGTGATGGAGGCAGAGACAGCCCTGAGTCTGGAATCAACTTCTCCACAGTGATGGGCCCAATCAGCACTTGATGCGAATATCTACATCCCAGCTAAAGTCAGCGGACCTTCAGAAGTTTGGGATCAGCTAAGGGCCTACTCTTTTGTCTTTTAAATCTTCACGTAGGGATTGAGCTCAATTCCTAGCGCTTTCAAGTGAAGTGACGCTTCATATGAGCTTTAGGTTTGGGTTCAATCAGAGGTGATGGGGACCTGAGGTCCTGTCAAACCCTACTGAACAATGGTTGCTCAGTATTTTGGAAAAAAATAACAAAACAACTCCTTTCATTTCATTTCCTAACACAATAAGCAAACTCCAGTGCAAAACATGATAGCTTTAGTTCTCGGGCTAAAAATAAGTAGTTATTACCTTTGTATCAGTCTTTGTGGTCGTTGGATGAAAGAGCCTTTCCTTATAAGGATGTTTATATTAAAAATGTGTGCATAAATCCATCCAAAGACACATACATACACACATATACATATGCACAAACAACCTTATTTTTCCAAAGAGGTCTTCTTTTATCAGCTTCATTCGAAAATTAATGCTCTCATGAGATGAGGTTAAAAGTAATTTAATGTAACAATGGCCTGATAATTGGCATTTGGCAGTTATTACTAATGCTATTTTATAGTCTGGTTCTGAAGAATTCGTGCTTTGACACACAGACATGTTTTAGTGCTTTTCTTTCTTTTCCCTCTTCACACAGCTGCTGTAACCCATATCAAGCAATTGTTTAAACCAGAAATCAACAAGCATCGCTTGTAATTTGGCTTTCTTTCCTTGCAGGCTGTTAGGAAATTGTCTCAAAGAGGGAAAAAATAAAATGTTCCTTCTGCCCTCTTTTTTCCCCCTTTCATAAAGAAGAAAATGCTGATAGAGAGGAAAAAAAGAAAACTAATCACACACTTTCCGCCTGAAGTCATTCAGTTTCCTATTCAAACCAGGAAAGTGTCTATAGTTAGACATGGTTGTATTCCTTGAGAACATGGAAACATGACAGCATATTATTAGTGCAGAAACTAAAGAGCAGCTGCTACTTAGCACCTGGTTCCCAAAAGCGAGCTGGAAATACAAAGTCAGATACTCTGTATGTGCCCTGGCAATGAGAAATGAACAAACAACCTGAAATCTCCTTTTCTGGTGAGAAAGAAGCCCTCCCCTTGTGATGCCTGCCCAGAGCCCTGAGAAACTTCCAGCCCCTGTTGCAGAAGGAAGGTGAAAAGGAGAAAAGGGGCCAAAGGATGGTAAAACCCAGACAGGTCACTGCCTTACCTTGCTGCAGCTCGGTAGTGCCTCCGTTTGTGAGCGTGCAAAGGATGGGAGCAAATGCAGGGACTCGTGGCTTTATTGGATTACCCACACTATGTATTTAGTAATTAGACAGTTAGACATTTGTACTTCAGATGAGCTATAAATATAATATCTCCAGAGCCCCAGGCACCCAGAGGAGATAAGGACTGTAGCACCTCTGTGCCACCGGCCTTTTAAGGCATCACAGATATAGCAACACAAGGCCCCCAATGGAAAGGGCTGCCGTGCTCCTGACCTGCTCCATTTGAGAGTGCTGGATCTCAAAATACACTCACCTACTTTCAGGATCTCCTGTGAGTGTCCCTCAGAAAGCCAGCACTATTGTATGATTTGATATTTTCATTGAGCTAGAAGCAACTTTAACTTCTCGATTATTCCCCAAAGCTCTGGGATTAACAGAAATGCCAGCTGCTCTGTGGATGCAGTGAACTCCAGCTCCCCTTCATCTGTTGGTCTGTCCATCCAGGCATACAGCCTAATTGCAGAGCGGTATACCCTCCTCATTCTGCCCTGTTTGATCCCAGGGGAAGACAGTGCCAGTGCTGTCACTTCCCAGCAAGAAAATAACATTCGTGAGCAGCCTGAGGTCACAGATCAGTGGGTGTGGGCAGGGGCCTCACAGCTCAGGAGCCTGCTCTCCCCTCTGGGCCCCCTGCTCACTGTGAGGGAGTGTAGAGCTGGGTTAGGGGGCACTCCTACATCTAAGGAATGAGAGATTAGAGGTGAAAGAGAGGTCTTTTGGCATATCCTGTGGGCACAGCCCTTCTGGCTGCAGAGATGAAACTGCCCAAGCAAGGCTCAGTGCAGAATCAGGACTACAGCCTAGCTCTTTACCCATGCTGGATCCATTTCTGTATTTGACGTGTTTCTGCAGAGCAAGATGCAGCACAGTTGTGGTCCTCGATCAGAATGTTGTACTATTTTAAGGTGCTTTTTAGGAGAAGAAAAGGTGATCTTCTTCAACACACGGATGAAGAAAGAGCGTTGGGCAACATCTATGTGCAAGAAAAGGATTCTCCCTTACACGGCAACATATGTCTCAGATGAAATACTGCTTTTTTAAACTGAGATTATCTGTTGTCTCTTCTGACTGAAGCAGGATTATCTGCCATCAATCTATTACTTCCACTGTCCCCAAAAATGTCCCATTCTCTACATCTCCTTCTCTTCAAAGCGTTGATAGCTCAATAGTTTTTAGGAGGTCATGTCACCTTTCAGCTCTTCTCTGAACACTTTGTTTGGTCAAGCCATGCAGACTGGATACTGACACAAAATGTGTGCCAGGGTTTTTGACATGACAAATGGATTTATGGTTTGATTTGGAGCCCAGTCAGGTTTTATGGTTTTAATGCCAAACCAATCAGAAGTAAGCATTTGAAGGGTTCATCCCGACATAAAAAAGCTCATAGCAAAATGTCCTCAACCCCTGCCAAGCAACATAATTTGACAGTGCGAGTTCAAGTCTCCTGGAACAGATGACATCTGCCTTTGTCCGTACGAAACCTCCCAGCTTCCAAGCTCCGTGGCCTAAGAGCACTGCCTAGAGACTCAGCTTAGGGAGATATGAGAAATATCCTACTGTTTCTTGATGAAAATATTGTTCATCCAAGAGTTAGCAGCCTTTTGCCACATGTTCCTGTAGCTACTGTGTAAACAGTCCCTTCTCATTTCCCAGAACAATAAACAGTTATGAAAAGCCGTATAATCAGCAAAAATGTGGTAGTTAGGACATATGTTTGGACAGCTCTGGATAGTTTCAGCCTTTTCCTGTTAGCCAATTTTTTCATTTGTATGTTTAAAGATCTGGGCCAATTTGTAAGAATACCCCATAGAAAAGACAGTGGTCCCCAGCCCTCTCTAGGCATTCTGGGCACTGGTGAGTTTAATCTCCAGGTGTCAGCTTGATTACAGAGAGCATTTGTATAAACAATACAAATAACAACAATAAACTGGGAATGATATTAGGGTGAATATGGCCCCCTGACAGACCCTTCTCTGGACATGCTTCACAGCCTCGATATCTTTGTTGTAGTGAGGGGTCCAAAGCTGAACACAGCATTCAAGGTGCAGCCTCAGCAGTGCTGAGCACAGAGGGATGATCACTTTCCTGCTCCTTCAGACTATACTATTTCTGATATGAATAGCACCCTATTTAAACAGTTCCAGTTTTGTTTGGGGCACTACTTTACTCCTTGATGATGCAGACTGTGAGGCAGCCACTCCGTGGCCCCTTCACCATCTACATGAATCAGTAGCATCAGAGCCAGCCCCACTGCCTACAGGGCTGAAGGGAGGGTATGGAGCAAGAATTTCAGATGATCCTCTCTTCTCAGGCAAAGGAAT
This sequence comes from Lagopus leucura, assembly GCF_019238085.1. Lineage (NCBI taxonomy): Eukaryota > Metazoa > Chordata > Aves > Galliformes > Phasianidae > Lagopus > Lagopus leucura. Next base: position 45,176,795 of record NW_024962262.1, on the reverse strand, counting down.
GTGGCTGTGCTAGAATAGTTGTTTTCTACGCCTTTTGAATGCAAAGGAAATGCTGAAAGCTTTAAAGCACTGCCACTGTGGGAACTTCATCGAGGTCCTGTAATCCAGCCATTACCGGATTACATTACTGGGGTTAGAAGCTCTATCACTGATCCTCACCATGAGGACTCGTTCTGCTATTATTTGCAAATCACAGGAGATGCCAGCACCCAGGCAGCTGAGAAGGATGTAAATCTTCAGCACAGCTTTAACATGAAAATCTCAGTGGCTTGTCCTGGTACTGTCTTTTCTACAGGAAGATCTCTGCTGACAGATATCCATGGGAATCTGACCTTACTGTTCTGACATTTTTGTTCATAGCAGGTAGCACAGGGATTAAAAATGTGTTATGATGCCTTTGAGCCTTTAATCTAATTTGGGGGGTTTAGAGATAGGTGCATATGATACTGACTGCCAGAGACTTAACAGCAGAGCCAGAGTGGAAGAGGGAGCCTGCAGAGATGTTGCCAGTGGCCAATATTTTGCGAACACATGTAGTGAGGAAGATGGGATTAGCATTTGTCATCAGGAATGGTGGATTCAGATGTTCTATCGAGCCATCAGCCTGTTTGCTTGTTCTCCCCTTTTGCACCCAGAAGTCATCTCTGCTCCTCTTCCAAATGAGACATTTTAGCGCATGTGCAAAGGAGGACCTGAATGTGAGCTCGAGAATACAGACAAGATTATCATAGGAAACAGCCCAGTATGTATGATTTCCAAGGATCTAGCTTCTGTCTGGCTTCCCCTCCTGCCCTATGGTTTGAGCTGAGGCTCCAAGAGGATGTCATCACTGCAAAGCTAAGTGCAAGATTAAATGCTTGGAGCCCTGTGACTTCTTGTTTTCTATGCCCACTGTCAGCAGCAGTTCAGCTCACCCACTTTTTGCCATCCAAAGCTTAAATCATGTCCAAGGTAGTTATCTGCATGCTTTCAGTTTAGTGGAGGTGCCCATGCCTCTGACTGCAGAGGGAGGCAGATAGCTTACAGCAGGCAGCTAACTTCTGATGACTATGGCTCTGGGAAATGCCTTGCATGCAGTGCGAGATGTCACAGAATCACAGAATCACTTCTGCTATCCTTCTTGTAGTGTGACACAAAATTGCCTGTGCTGGGCCCAGACCATTTTCTTGCTTCCAGCCAAATAGTTCTCGTTTGAGAACAGATATTTCCCAGAATTCACTACTGAATTCCCACAGGTTTTGACCTGGGGACTGCCTGAGACTGAAGCAAACTATGTTCAATAACCTTGACAATTTATTTTTTATTTTCAATCAGTTTCTGAACTGATTTTGAACCCAAATGCTTGGGGACTTTAAAATCTACCACTCTCAGTCAGAGCAGCTCAAAGTCAATGATGCAGATGAGCCTCAACTTGAAAATTCAGACACCCAACACCTCTAAATCCAAACTTTTCTTGGAAAAACCTCAGAACCTTCCTCTTTGTCCCCTTTCCATCCCCTTTCCCACTTACACCAAGATGGACTGATCCATCCACAGTCTACACTGCTGCCTTTCTTCCCCTCTGTAATGGCCCTGTTTGAGGCTACACTTTGCACATCCAGTGACAACTGCCTTGAGTAAAGGGAGGACAGAACTGTGCCTGTTTAGACAGAGGGAGCTGTACATGCATTTTCAGAGGGCAAACAGGGTTGAAAAAGAAGACCTCATTTCTTCATTACTCCTCCATTTATGTGCCCAGCAAACGTTACAGCTCTCAAAAGGCCACTGCTCTTTGCAGCTGTTTCATGGCCCCCACGTCTGCCCTTTCCCATTTTGGCTGAAATAGTTCTTCACTCTGTGCTAGCTGCTGTTTTTGGATCACGCTAAGACTTCTTCGGTCCAAACTAAATCTACCCTCATAAGCCATCAACCTAAGTCCTAATAAATCTCAGCAGGTTTCACTTAACTACAGGCAGAGATATGACTATGTGTGGGTGGCAAGGACAAAATGATCCAAGGGATCACCTGAGTTCAGAGTGGATGGGACAAGCAGACCTAGTAACAGTGAATTTCCATGCCCTATTTGCAAACTCACCTGCCCATCTGAATTAACATCTTTATCACCCTGCACCTCACTCTGCTAGCAAGCACAAGTATACAAGCAAAAGAAACTTTCAGGACTCCTTTCAGAAGGGAGGCATTTTTCCATGAGATAACTGTTATCTGAGAGAAATACAGCTTTGTGAAGCTAGCACTGAAAGTTGAGAATTGCCACAAGCAAATGAAGCAAGTGAGAGCTCTGCTCTACCTGCTCTCAGTGCACGCTTGCATGTATGGATAAGGAATTTCAGCCTAAGCAGTTTTATTTTGGCATACAGAAGAGACTAACGCAGACTTTTGTAACAGAAGATACGGATTGCCTTAAGCATAGGTATAATCACCAGTGTGCCCCTAATAAGTAATAACAGTCTCGGTTCTGGCATTAACTCACTGTGTGACCTTGGCCATGACACATCCATGTTATCAAAACTAGCAAGTGCATGCAGGTCCCACTGAAGGGCAGGGGAGCTGCAAGTGCTGAGCACTTTGAAAAATCATATTAAGTTCCCAGAGTCTCAGATTTCCCACTTCTAGGGGAAGCTATGAGTGATCGTTGCTGAGAACATGATCTGAAGAGTACACTAAGATTTCAAGAAAGAGAGAAAGAGAGAAAGAGAGAAAGAGAGAAAGAGAGAAAGAAAGAAAGAGAGAAAGAGAGAAAGAGAGCCCCTCCGCTCCCTGTGAGGAGCTGCAGCAGCCATCAGGCCTCCCCTCAACTCCCTGCTCTGCGCTGAGCACAGCGAGGGACCTCAGCTGCTCCTCACACACCTCGCCCTACAGACTCTTCACAGTCTTTGCTGCCCTTCCATTACGAGCACGTTTCCCAGCAAAAAGTTATCACTGGCTGTGACAGCACCTTCTCTGCTTCTTCTGCCCCTGGGTGCATGCTGGGTGGGGACCTGGATGTGTGCTGTAGGGAAATAGCTCCCTTTTGCTGCTTTGAAGAAGTCTATAAAGTGCTTTGAAGTCTCTGGAGAGCTTGGCTGAACTGGCTCGAAGTTGGGTGTATGACTTCTTTTCTAATAATGTGGGGATTTTTCCAATGTCATTAACAATTCTGCCCACCTCACAGCAAAACTGTTCCCTCCGCATGAGCTACATCACAATCACTAGGCTGTTCTTAGGACATATTAGACAGGAATTCAGCTATAAAATTAGTACAACTACTGTATTACCTTCAAAGATACTTTCCAAAAAAGTGCAAAAAATGAAACTGTGATGACACAGCTGGCAGTGGTGATAAATCCAAAATCTTCCACAAAATGTTCAAGCCTTGTATCATCTGCACAGCAGGGAGCAGGGCAGGTGTCCTCCCTCTTTGGCATTGCCTTGGTGAAACTGGAAACAAGCATAGCAATGCTAACAAATTTTGTTTATAAACAGCAGGTGCTGGCTTTGTGGTGTACAAGCTTCTCTGGAGGCCTACCCAGCTGGGTAACTAGTAATTCAATCTTTGCTAGCTGTTCGTTGCAATCCTGATAGAAGCACTGCCCAGGGGGACCACATAACTTTAAGGCCACTTAGCACAATGTGAAAAATTTTGCTGGAGAGTCTTGATTAGTCTGGATGCATGTGCCAAAATGAGTATTAAACCTGACACTCACTGGTTCCCCTTCTCCAGATTGTGTGACTATAATAAGCCTCAAATGCTTGTTTTGGCTCTTTGTTGAGTCACCACTTTGCATCTTTTCTCACCCATCACACAGGAAGTTTTTAGCAGGTTATGTTAATACTTGAGCTGTTCCAGTGATACCTTTTGTGACAACTCACAGAGCTGAAAGGAACTACGCATATTTAAATCGGCACCCTGTTTTTATGGCCAAGATTGTTTCTCAGGTTGCACAGAGAAGCTGACATTTAACCTGACGGCAGCTCCTCATTTGAACAGAACTACTCGTATCGTGATCAGAGCTGCTCAGGTTTTTCAGAAGGGATTCAAACATAAATAATTAGTTATATGGCCAAGCGTTAATTTGCAGGCTTTGACAGACATGTTTAGCCATTAAGTGTCTCAGCACAGAAACCAGAAACCAAACGCAAAGTATGCCGAGCAGGGAAGTGACACATCTTTGCTGTGTGTGCCCTGTCAGCTGAAACAGCTTAGTTGTTAGGTGCACACTGATCACAGTGTGCAAAGAGTACTCTGATTTTCTGATGGGAAAAAAACACACTGTAGTGCCATTTTTATACTGCAAAAAAGATATTCCTGCATAAAATATAGTGGGAGGATAGTGACATATATCCATTCTGCAAATGCTGAGTTCTGTTTTTGCATGTATCCTGACTATGAATTTTGTGATCCTTTTCTAATTGCCAGCTGTATGCTTCACAGACCACCATTCAATGCAATACTTAGCATTGCAGTAATTTATTATTTTTTCTTTTGCATTTTCTCAAGCTCCACCATCTCTTTTTATCTTACCTTTTACCATCCATGTCCCTCCCTCTGCTTGTCTTCTGCCCTGGGCACCAGTCTGCCAGTCACCCCCTTCTGCTCAAGCCATGCAACCCACAGCTCTGTCTCTTTAGCGCTCCCGCACTACTTTCATCCCACCAGTTTTCCCCCTTCACCTCACCCTCACATTTCCCTGTTCAGCCTGGGCTCCCTAAGGTTCCTCTTCATTTTTGGTGGATGAATGTTCTCGCTTCATTCCTTGTTCATGAAGTTGTGCACAACAGCATTGCACCTGGCACAGTTTTGGCAGGGGCTGCACACTGAATATAAGCTGCAGCCATTGTTACACAGCTGCTGGAGCACGGCTGTGCCCTGAAAGCAGAAGGCTTGAGGAAAGCAACTCTAATCGATAAATCAACCACCAGGTATGCCAGCGGCTGGAGAAAAGGGCAGCTGTCGAGCATAGCCCAAGCATCTCTTGGACAACTCTTCTGTAAACAAACCTGCCATTTAACATTTGGGCACAGGCATTAAATATTCCACAGAGCACCCTGCCAGGATGGATTCCAGAGGTTCATGCCTCTCCTTGCTCTGTGCTTGCACTAAACTTGGCTTCTGCTCAGCTGACAGCAGTGCTTCTATCTGGCTTTCAGAAGGAATGTGCTCCTGTGCATATAAAAAAGAATATATTTTTCTCAGTCCCTGTGCAAGCAGCAGGTACTGCTCGTGATTTGCAGTTCATGGGCCTGAACAAGTTTGATAGCTGCCAATCCTAGAGGAGTACAAAAAGAAAAATCTCCTGGCATTGCAGAGCCTGGAAGCAAAGAGAGATGAGCAGAGAAAGAAGGAGAAGTTGCTATCTCTGCTTTGCACACCAAAGTGCTTGTAGGGAAAAGATAATGTTCAACTCTACGCATCATCAAAGTAAATCCTAAATCAACATTAGATCCCAGTGCTGAATGAGCTCTGTAGTTGGCTTTGCCTTCTGGACACCAAAATTTAGGGGGAAAAAAAAAAGAAAGACAATAATTTAATAATGTCTAATAGAATGGGAGAAGTTGTATCTTTAAAAAGCAGCAACAAAAAAAAAGAAACAAAAGAAGAAAAAAGTCTCAGTGCTGCAGAAGAGGTACTGAGGAGCACTGGTGAGGCTGCACCTGGAGCACTGTGCCCAGTGCTGGGCACTCCAGGACATGGGCGTAATGGAGAGAGTCCAGTGCAGGGACACCAAGAGGATGAAAGGAGAGGCTGAGAGAGCAGGGAGTGTTCAGCCTCGAGAAGAGGAAACCACCTTGTTTACTAAGAAGACTACGCTCCTGTACAACACTCACCAGCTAGCAGTTCTTGTACAAGTAAAGTAGCATGTAGGTCAAAATCACTCTTCATAGACATGAGATCAGGTTAAGGCCAAACAACCCATGATTAGTCTTACCGATGCTGATATGGCAGTGGCAAATATGTCTACTGATCTTAACAAAGAATTAAAAAAATGTCCTGTGGTGTTTGTCATTAGTGATCTGTTTTGAAAACTGGCAAAGGACAGTAGGCACAATTGTCATGTGATCCAAACACAGGGATGACTTGATGTAAGTGGATCCTGGATTTGGAAGAGCATGAAAATAGAACTGTGATAATAGAATATGGAGTAACGTAAATCACTTTAAGTTTTAAAAGTATTTTGGGTTATAAAAATGACTTCTAGATTTCCAGAATACTTTCATCTGTTATATCCATGCCTTTGAAGGAAGAAAATGCCCTCACGAGGTATTGCAAGGACATTGCTCATGCCAAGCATGTTCATGTCATTGTCATCCTGAAATGATTTGGTTAACATTAATTCTTGTCTCAATTCAGTCCAGGTCTAATTAATTATACGCATTATCACTGTTCATATGTTTATGTTTACCATGATTGCTGTCTTACGCATATATATGAGCTAGTGTTCTGAGCACATAAAGAACTGATACAAGGAGACTTGAATTCTGTTCTGCCTTTAAGCTAGAGCTTTCCTTCACAGTCAGCACACATTAAAATGAGAACCACTGCCCTGTCTGGGCAGGAGGAGATCCCACCTCCCTAGGAAGCATCAGGGCTTCGCAGGTTATGTGATGGCAGCAAATGTGAGAAGTATGAGGGGGCAAAAGAGATGTGCAAGGATCCCTTCAATGAAATACTTGCTCTGGATCAGATCTTGCTTAAATATGTGTTTCTAGCAGAAAGTTGTGCAAGCACGATGAGAGCTTTTTAACTGGTTAAACAGAAAACAGAATAATCTGTCTGCAGCTGTAAGCAAAGTCCTCTTCTGTTTCTGTGCAGCTGCCTCTAAATAAGGAGATTGTACTGTTGATCTTTGGATTCCTGAATAAATTCATTCCTTACTTTATCTTCAAGCCTGTCTGGCTGAAGGATTGATTTAAGGATAACTGGCAAACCACCATCATTCCATTCTTGAAGAGGCTATGATTCAGTAAAAATGCGAGTGTTGGACTATTCTATAAGAGATTCGAAGTCAGAGGTAGCCAGATATTTCTCTGTGAGTTGCATGGGTCATTTTAAATGATGATAATGACACTTCTGAACTTGGAAGGGATAATTTTCAGGCTTAGAATATGTCTGGAAAGTGGTCTTTTCCATTTCTACATGTTTGATATTTTCCTAAGTCATATTGATCCCTAATTTCTCTTCTAAGCATCCTTTATTGAGACTTATACATTTCCACAGTCCCCTGAAAATTGGTAGGAAGCTTTATACAATCCTTAAATTCTCTGCCCCGTGCATACCATACAAAGTCCTGTCTCCTGTTAGGCACTATGTCCCTCTCAGTCAGCTTGCATGGCTGTCTGGCTAATTTGGTGTCCTACTGTGGGAGAGTTCATGATGGGAATGGTCTAATCCACCCCCTTTGCAGGGAGCTACATATTCATTGGGCCCAATTTGCACTCATCAGGTCACTAGAGTGTCCTTGTCTGTCATTTGATCCTTGCCAGTCCTACTATGGCTGTGGTTGAACTCTACTCACACAACATAGCGCACAGAAATAGTGCTCTTTTGTTGGCTGGTAAAAGCCATGGCCAAGCAGATCTTGGCTGCATGGATACAGTCTAAACCTCTTACAGATCTTTCCTTAGCATAGAGGAATAGCTGGATTTCTAGGTCTCCTTGTGTTCCTAAGAGAAGGTTCCCACAGGTGGTCTTGATGGCTTTTATCCCAGAATGTTCAACTCAAAACGCATGAAAGGATCATGATTTTTAGGGATTTCAGATGCTGATGAAATTCATTTCCCTGAAATTGTAATCTCCACATAGAGCACAGAATATCCTGAGTTGGAAGGGGCCCACAAAAATCAATAGAGTCTATTCCCTTCTCTGAAAGCACAAGTGCCAGATTTATCCTCTGATAATCCAGGAACTGAAATAACCTCATCTGCCAAAATTTAATTAAACTATCAGTTTGAAATGTCTGTGTGGTATTGAGACTGTGTGGAAAATAGGAGCAGAGATAATTGTGTTAGCTGGGAATAATGAGCCAGCTTACAGTGTAAGACTAGAAAGGTCGATGTTCAGTGTGATCCATGCTGACATATCCTGGGGATATGGTATTAGGCTTGTTCAGCTGAGGACTGCTGAAGGACCGAGACTCTGAATTTTCATTTTAAAATGGGCACCCAAGGGCATGCTCCAGATCATATGCTTTTCCCTAGTGTAACTGTGTGTATTCCTCTAATATCCACTATTGATATTAGTCCTGCCAGTGCTTGATTCTGCATGAGCAAAGCCATTTGTGAGAGGCAGAGCACAAGAGCTGGGCTTACTGTTGGCAATTTCTAGCTCATGGAGATGCTTAGAGACTGACCACAGCTAAAGAAGCATTGACTTTTCTTATTTGTACTCAGATGGCTTTTTTCTTTACTGACATCATGTTTATTGGCACATTGCTCTGCCTAAAGATCTCTCCTGTGAGAAAGAGGGGAGCTGTAAGGGAGCTTCATGACAGCTGCACCGTGATCTAAGAAGAGCCACAGGCTTTATAATCCCCCTGTATCCCAGGAGAATACAGATAATGGTTATCAGCAGCAAACAAGCCTGTGGCAGGGTGATACTGACAGCCTTCTGCTCTGTCCTCCTGGCCCCTTCAGCACTGCTGTGGGGTATCCCCATCCGCAGCCTCTCCTGGCCAGTTGTTGACATAGCAGATCTGGTGCCTAGGGGGACACTGCTGGACTGGGGAGAAAGTGGGGAGAAAGCAGCTTCTTCATGCTTGCTTATCCCTTAATAACGTACTTTGAATAAAAGACCATAATGAGGAGTGCTTTTATTGAGGCTCTGCCAAGAGTTTGGAAGTTGTGGTAGCTAATTAATTAAAAGGCCATTAAAAGGTTTCGTATCGTAAAAGCGACAAGGTGCAAAAACTCTTTTTGTTTGCCTAGTTCCAGTTTCAAGACCAGATCATAAAACAGGCCTGCTTAAGGTAATCATTAAAAAATACAAGTCCTGATTTTCCAACTGTTCTGAAGGTGTTATTTTTAGGACAGTTCCTGTTGAATGTATCTATGTGCTCCTAAGCCAAAAGGATGCAAAAAGAAACAAATGTGATGCTTATGAAACGTCAGCGTCCTGGCTAGTAGGACTCTCACACCAAGAGCCAGTTCTCTTGGGTCTCTCAAAAACTGAGTGGCAAATTAATTCAGCCAGGACACAAACCAGAACAGTGAGACTGCTTTTGGACCAGGATCCAACCAGACAGCAGTGTGGCTCCTGTTAGCCAACATCAGGAGCCACAAACCACGCACTCTCTTTGTCTGAGCTTCCTCATGAGCCGCTGGGATAGCCCATGGGCCATGTGGAGTTTGCAAGTTCTGCTATCAAACTCCTTCAACCATGAATGGTGGCATTTGTTCTGCAAGGACCTTGAGAGACATGTGCACAGGGCTCTGTGCTTTCCCTCCCTGATGACCCCTCCATTCTCCATCCCTCTGGGAGCACAAACTGCCAGCTGGGCCACGAGCTGCACTGGTCTGCAGAAGATCCTGCTGCTCTGTTAATGATCTGTGGGTCCGACAGCCCGCAGGCTGTTCTTGGAAATAGCAAAAAGGAGAAGAATGTAACATTAAAAATAATCCAGGCATAAGCTGCTGTGGAAAAACAAAACAAAACAAAAATACATTGAAAATCTCCCGCACAACAACACAATATCCTTCTTCTCTCTGCCTGAGCTATTTTCCTGGATCTTTTCAGGAGGAAAAGTCTGTGTAACTTTTCCCCCTTCCATGCTGCTGGGTAGATTGAAGGTGTGATCCAAACTCCACGGAATTCAGTGAAAAGTTTTCAAGGTCTCCGAATCAGGTCTTGAATCCAAGGTAGTAAAAAGTGTAAGCGTTCTGCCTTATCCTCAGGGTGAAACTAGACGTGTCCTAGTAGTGTTGCATGTTACTGCTATTTAAGTATTTATTTCTTTTTCTCTGTTCCCCCAGTCATGAGCAGCTTCCTCCAGTGCCACAGTGGCTTTTCCTTTCTATGGAGGAGCCAATCAGCAGAGAGGAGAATGAGCCAGGCTCTCTCCTAGCAATTAAATTGTCATTTACCAGTAGAGCTGCATGTCACAGGAGTGGTTCTTCTCCTGGTCCTTGACTGTACAGCTTCACCCAGAGCCCTGAGGTCAGCAACCCTGCTTACAGCAGGATTTTGGGCTGAGTTGATCTTTAAGATCCTTTCCAACCTAAGCCATTCTATGGTTCTATTTGTGTCTGACACTGCTCTGGATGAGGTTTACCAAAGCCTATCCCTGGGCCTTTTCACAAAGACGCTGAATCATTTAGCAAAAAACACATGCTACTCTTCACAGCACCATTTTATAGTGAAAATAAATATCACAGAGCTGTAAGGAAACACAGTCATCAAGCCAGTGCTTTTTATAGTAGCTTAATTTTTTTAAAAATTATGCCCCAGGCAAGTTTCAAGATTCAAATTTCTGATATTCTTTGCATTTTCCCAAAGCTTGCTTTCATTAACTTTTTTTCCAAGATGTTGTATCTTTCTGAGAATTTTGTCATCTCTATGGCTTGCTCCAGCCTTCCTCCTCCTGCCCATGGGACTCAATGGTACTGAAGAGCCACAGGACTGAATCGTTCAGCCCCAGGCAAGATCAGCTCCTGACATCTCAGTTCTGACTGATGTTCTGCCAGCTTGTTCTTAAACACCTGTAGCACCCATGCAATACTCATCAGTCTACCTGAAGTGTTTCTGTCTTTTTACTCAAGCCCATCGATAAGAACTCATGAGCCCTCTCAGCTGTGTGATTGAGGGAAAGGCAGCACTTCAGTAAGCATGTTTTGGGTACCAAAAGAATCTTCAGAATAAAAACACTTTGTCAGTCTGTGGGTGTACTGAGATGAGCGACGATCCCTTGGGGAATGGGCTCTTTCTCCACAGGAAGCCTCTGCCCTAAGCAGTGTCCCTGGCTTTGGTTAGGATCACTGCCGCGTGCCCAAGAAAAGGCTGCTGGTTTGGGTTGTCTCATTGGGATTATTTTTGTCACTATTTTTATTTCACTGTTTGGGCTGTACTTGTTTTCATAGCTTAAACAGAGCTTTCAGAGGATCTTAAAAATATGCACAGCTGTTTGTTTCTTTTTGTTTTGCTTTTATTATGCAGTCAGTGCTACAGATCATGCAGCACACAGCGTTGTAAAAGAGCAGATAAAGCCATGGGGCCATCAGCCTGCCGCAGGCAACTCGCTTTGCACGTCTTGCTTGAATGCACCACATCTTGCTTGAATGTGGTAGCTCAGATTGATATTATTATAATCAATATAATAGCAATAAACATAACACCTATTTAAGGACAGATTATTATCAGCAGCTTCCTTTCAGTGAAGCGAGGTCCTCGCGAAAACCGCTTCCTGCTGCAAAAAATTAGTCTGAACCACTTCTTCCATCATGCTCACAGCAGATACGTTCCAGATACTGTAACTCACCAGACACTCCTTGGAAACGTCAGATATGTCTTTTGTCAAGTGCTTCTGTTTTCAACAATATATTAATATTTCAGGCAAATGCTTGGCAGGTCTTCAGATGTTGCCAGTGGGTCTTAACATCTTTGGAAAAAAGTGAGATTTATGAGCAGAGCTGCTGGGCGGAGAGGTGGACATCAGTGGTGTAAAAAGCATACCTTGTGGTTTTAGTGACGCGTGAAGTGTAATCGCAGATGGTAGTGGGTTGCATTCCAGTCACCATGACAAAGATAAAAGGCAAGGTGAAGGTTTGCAATACTAATTATTTATGGGAGCCCCGTGTTCAGCTGTGCAGCACTGCCATGGCTGGATTGCCTTTCAGAAAAGTGCGGTAATACTGGCTGCCCTGTAATATTAACTGAACTCAGTTATTTTTGCATGGATGAATAGTGACATGCCAGAAGTACTGCTTCTTGTGCTGCTCTGACCTGGCCAACGCAGGGAAATGCACCCCTTGCTCCTGATGCTCTTGTTTAACCCTAGGTCCTCCATGGACCCCAATGTAACCCTGAGAGAAACTGACTTTTTTTTGTTCTCATTAATTCTGCCATGTTTTCTTTTTTCTTTTTCTTTCTATTTTTTTTCCACCTGGACTGTTTGCTAGATCTGACACAACAGCAACAGCATGGCCGTGGAGAACAGGGAGACCTCCATGAAGCACTAGGCCATGGACCTGGGCACCCTGCTTTGGGCGGCCCTACTGGAGCAGGAGTTGGAGTAGGAAGATCCAGAGGGTCCCAGCAGCCTCAGCCATCCTGTGGTTCTGAGAGGAGGTGACTTTATGAGAGAGGCCCAACAGGCAGGACTGCCACATGTGAAAAGCTACATGCAGGGCTCTCTCTGCTGATTGAGAATTAGTAGCAGCGTAGCCCTGAAGTATTCCAAATACAGGTGTATCCCCAGCTTCAGCTTGAGGTTATTCCTGAGCTGCCAGACAGTAACGTGGAATTTTCATGGTGTAAATCCGGTGGCACAATGCAGTGCTTTTATTTCCTTTGCTGTAAAGTCAGATGTACAAAGGGGAAGGTACTATCTGCATCAGAGCAAGATCCTCAGGCGCCATGCACAGTCTGTGGAGCCCCAAGCACAATCCAGCTGACCCACAAGTATGAGGACATCCTCATTTGTTTAAAACTCACTTGTTTAAACATCCTCACTTGTTTAAACAGTGAACACCACTAAAATAAAACAAGACAAAACTCACCGGCTATTAACTGTAGGAACTAGTGAAGAACATGAGTTGCTCCAGGTCAACATCCAGTCCAAAAGTCCCAGTGCTCTTCCAAGTTATCTTCAGAAGTGTATTCAGCCAGGGAAAAGGATCCACAGATACCTTTTTCATCTGTTTTGTCACTCTGTGCTCTTCACACACAGAATAACTCCCTTACTTCCCACTGTTGGGGACTATTAGTTATCTATTGCTTTTCTGTCCCTGTCCTTCAAACTTCTTGCAATCCAATTGCATTAAGCAGTGAGCTCTTATTTGGCCATCATAATTTTCTTACTCAAATAGCTGTGTAGCACCAAAGAAATTACACAGCCTCCTGAAATGAAGCAAATATGTGCACACAATGGGCTGGGCAGACACAGGGTTGCAGAAGGTTTTAAGTAGAGCTACTTAAAGAGTGCCAGTGGATGGCAGGTTATTTGCATGTCAGAAATACACCTGATGGAGACAAGCAATCATAAACACTGAGCATTTACAAGCCTCCTCTCCTGCTCAAAGAAACCTGATGCTCAGCCATGTGGAGAAATCATTTATTTCCTCTCTGTAGCAGAAAGTTTACTGAAATGGAAAGCAGCTCTTACAGATGAGTGCTTGAACTGGAATTATGAACTGCATTTTAAGAACTGGCAAACTATATTCACTTTATCTCTTATATATTTTTAACTAAATCCACTAAACCATCTTTTGCAAGATTAGATTGGATTGGAAACGTTATAAAAAATACTCTTAATTAAAATGTTTAGGTCTTGAAGTGGATTTAAATGTTGGGTTGTTTTTTTCCTATCACTTTAGGATCCTCATATAAAAGAGAATCAGGACCTTTATGTTTAAATATCCGTCCAGCTAAAATGGATTTTATTTGTGAATGTTGATATGGCCTTTAATAGTCTACTTAATTTGAAGAACTGAAGAAGAACAGTAATCAAGACTGTATTCTAATGCCTGAAAACTCACTTTATAATATTAAAAGATGGGATTTATTATCCTAAATCAATACACTCTTAAAATAAGACACTAAAAGTAAAGGTTATATGCACGTAGTTTAGCTGAGCTGCCTGGACGAATCCTTGTATATCACAAGCTTGCCTGATTTGAGCTTTTAAGGGTGAATTAATAGGTATTTAAGAGGCAAATGCTGCTATATCCTCTCTGTAGGATAGTCTTCTACTGCTCATGTGTCACTGCTGTTCTTGCAGACGGTGGTGACTTTGCTCCCCGAGGAACCACTCACTCAGATCTACCCAGGTGCCCTTTGGAGGCCCATAGCTTCTCTTCTGGCCTCTAACGTAGGGAAGGTCTCAGCCCAATCTCGGGGGAAGGATGAGGCCTTGCAGCTGAGAAGGACAGACCTTGAGGCTGAGTCTTTATGGAGATCAGGCCCATCGTACCAACCTCCACGAGTGTCTCACTGTTCTTCACCTCATCTTTCTTCATCTGTGACTAGGCTTCATGTTGTGCAGCTGCGTGCAATGAGATTTTGATAAACCAGCAATGTAGCTTTCAAGTGGGCAGGCTGCCATGGGGATGGACACTTCCCCATGGAGATCACTGAGTCTACCTCATGAATCTGTCATCTTCTCCAACATCTCTCCAACGTTAGACTTACCTCTTTCTCCAGCAAGGTAAGAGGTGCCAGGAATTGGCCCAGATGAGTGAAGGAGAGAGAAGAAAAATCTCTGGTACCTGAGCACAGGTCCACCCCACACCCTACCTCTAGGGTAAGCTCCAAGCCTTGGATTTTGAGCCCACAGCCTGAGGAAGACACCTGCGCTCAGTTCTGGGAGGTGAGAATGCTAATGACTTATCTTGCTTAGTATGGACAATGGTTTGAATGTTTTCCTGAACCAAGGGTCATTATTATGAGTTCAGTGATCTGTTCCAGGGAAATCAGGAAACTTCTTCCCTGCACAGTTTGAATTCTCACTCTATTTGTATTATCTGGTGAGAACTCTCAGATACAAGTTTGGTGGGGGAGGTCCAAAACATGGAACTGTGGGGAACTGCTGAGGTTTTGGCACAGTCATTACACAGGGAACTGGCTGACCCTCTCTCCTTGTTGGCTCCTTTGCATTCCCACAGTGTGAACAAGCATCATGGCTAGGTGAGGTAACTCCGGTATTCACACAAATGCTGTCCAGATGCTACAAGGGGAGAGAAGAGGCGGTAGGATTTTCATCCACAGGCTTTCAGGAAGACTGATATTCCCCATTTGTTTGTTTGTTAGTGAAATATTGGTTCGCTTGGGGAATTTCAGCCATGAAGCAACCCATATTTGGAGAATTAAGGGAGATTTCTTGTTTTGGCTCTCGCTATTTTCTTCTTGCTCTTTTCTTTATCTCAAAGGACAAATCCACTAAGTAGACTGGAATAGGTGAGGGAGGTTTGGTGTTGGTTTTTGGTTGTTTTTCAGTCTCTTTTGACCAGAGACATAGTGTTCATACGAAGAGCACATGACCTGTATCACTTGGAGTGCACTCCCCAAAATCTTTAGGGCCCTCTCCAGAAACTGTTAGTTGCTGACTTTGTCCCCATGCTCTGCCTTCACCTGTCATGGGCATGACTTGGGTAGGTTCAGATAAGAATTTTGGAATCTCAATCCAAAAGGGTCATCCAAAAAATACCCAAAGTCCCTGCTCAGGGTCTGCCTCACATACATCTCCTTGTTCAACACACTTGCCCAGTACAGCTCTGCTTCTGCTTGCAGAGCCCCCCTCTTTCCAAGGGCTCAAGTCTGCTGTTGGGGTCAGACACCTAGATGTGGCCTTGCAAATCTGTCACTAACAATAGCTAACCCTCTGCTCATGGCTCACCGCTGCTGAAAAAACTAATTTTGGTTCTACCTTATATCTTCTATGCAGAGACAGCACAAGAGACCAGAAAACCTAAGGAGCATGAGATGTATATGGGTCACAATGGTTACAAATCTAAGTGCCTGCTTCAGAAATAGGAGCTGGGCATGTCAAGCAGCCTATAAATACGCAACTTTGCAGCCCAGGCTTCCAGACACATGTATATGTCACAGAAATGCCTGTTACAGCTCTTCAGCACTTCACAACTGAAGTTAAAGCTACAGGCACGTGACCGGGAGCAAGAGTGTGAGGAGACCTGAGAAGTATAGCAGGTCACATAGAGGATTTGTAAACTGCATTATAGCAGATCCCTCCATGGGGCATCTCCATAGGAAGGGTTTCCAGCAGGCTGCTTATGGCCTTGAACAAAGCTGTTGTATTACATCCATCTTATTTTGGGCCAACAAGTACTGACTCATGAGGTGGCAGCTGTAACCTAGTCTGTCTACAGCAACCCCTCACCCTCTGTGCCTGTCCCATTTGCCTTGAGCACTCCTAGTGAAGATGAGCCTGAGATTTCAAACTTTTTCAGTGGCTAGGAAATAAAGAAAAAGGGCTGAATTAAACTGTCAGTAATAATAATAAAAGAAATCACTGAAGATGTGTTAGTGGCACTTGTTATCTCAGTCTATCTCACATGGAGATTAGAAATGGCACAGGGCAACCTGAAGATCAGATGGGCCACCAGTACTTAGTTTCTCCAGGGGTGGGCCCTATAAACATCACACCTTCCTCTTTCATGAGGACATCTTTTAGTGATTGCTACCTCAAGAGTTTAAATTATTTATTTGTTCAGGCCTTCTCTTCCTTGTTTGGTAAATCCAAACTTCCCAAAAAGAAAAGCTTTCAGGAGATTTTCATGGGGTATTTTATTTGCCCTTTTCCAATCTCCTAAACACATTGCTCATTCACAGGTTCCTTTCCCTTCACTAAACAACATATACAGGTAATAAATTCAGAAAAACTCAATCCTTCCTTTTCCCTGCTATTTCCCTTAGTGTTCACCCCTGCTACCATAAACCTGAACACAGCTGGATTGGTGGGGCTGCTACAGTGCTATGCGAGTCTGAAGTGGGAGAACCAAATCACCCCCAAAAAATACTCTTACGAAAGAAGAAAAACGAATATAACTCAACCAATTCTCCAGTTGGTTCAGTGTGTAGCCCTCACAAACAGTGGTAGCAGTACAAGAGAACTGGGAGCAGAAGCTCAACAGAAGTCTCCTGCTGCATTTGGGCCTTATTTCACTTTTTTGCTCTTGATAAGATGACATGAATTCTGCCTGAGAGATTCAAATAACGGGAAGCATTTCATCTTATTAGTAAAGGGAGCAAAATATTGGGAATATCATCTGCATGGGGAGCACATTTTGAGCACATTTTCATCTGTATTTTGAGCACAGCATGGGAGAGTCCTTGTTCAGATGAATAGACCATTGGTCAGTATATAATATTCAGATAAAGTACTGATCTGTACTTCTAGAGAGGCTTAGGAGGTGTGTATGGAAGGAGGACATCTCACACCAAGGAGAAGAATTGTAGAAAGACTCTGAAGTTTTTTCCTCATAACTGTAACTGAGGCAAATAACAGAACATGTTTTTGAAGGCGTGCACAGCACAGGATTACTGCAGAGGGATGGTTATCCCCAGTTTAAATGTAGAGTGGGCTGGCATTTAACTGTGCAGTGGGACTGCAAGCAATCCTTTTTGTGTTGTTTTTGTGCAGCATATCACACAATGGAGTCATGGACCTCACTGGTTCTGTAGTGCCACAGTAATTAAAAATATTTATTTAAAAATAAATGGGGCCGTTGCTATTAAAAAGATTCCAGTTAGCATAGATTCTATCAGCACAGTCCCATGTTCTGCATAAGATAAGGACTTTTTATGAGACCTGTTCATGAAACTCACGTTCACACCCTGTTAGCAAGTTAAAGGCTGTTAATGTTCCATATTGGCACCTTCAATATCTCCTGTTTTCATACAATGCAGAAGTATAGGGCTGCTATTTAATGGTGAAATGGATTGATGAAAATCAGAGTCTGCCATTCAGGACTTCTAGCACCAGGGACTACCAGGGACTTTTTACCCCTTTCCCTTAAGTCCAGGGAAGCCTACTGCCTCAGGAGTAGACTATCTTTCTAGCTGCCATGAAGTTTCTGAGCAGCCAGACATTATTTATTCCTGAGATTGGGTCTTTTGAAGCCTTCCAGTGAATCAGAAATCCAGGTCTTTGCCTGCAAAATGTGGGAAAAAAAAAAAAAAAAGAGTCCAGAATACTGAAATCCTACCCAAAGCACCCCACAATTTGACACACACACACACACAAAAACAAACAAACAAACAAAAAAACAACCAGGAGAGTAAAGTGTTTCTTCTTCACTTATTCATCCAGAAGAAAAGCCTTGCTATGCCATTCCCTCCTGAGGGTAGCTGCCTCAACAGGACAGCCTGGGGGTCTCCAGCCACTGCAGTACCATCCTAACTGCTGCTGCTGACCTCGGGGTTGCTCTTGCAGAGCCAAACTTTGCTGTCCCTCCCCAGGAGTGGAGTTTCTGAGAAAGCTCTCTCGTGCTTATCAAGCCCTCTTCAGAGGTGATGAATTGCTGCTGATAGTTCTCTTCATGTGAGTCAAATACACCATCAGGAACTGTGTGAGGCTCCATTGTTGATTAAGGCACTCTGTGGTTATCCACTGGCATGCGTCTGTTATTATCTGCTAATTAAGCTCAGTAAAAGACCAACACTGGCTTTAAGAGCCATCCCCAGGTATATTCTTACTGCATGTTTATATGCTAGCATCGGCAGAAAATGAGTTAGGTAGTTCTTTTCTGGCTGTATTTGCTCCTAATTTTAGACATTGTCATCTTGCTTCTGGCATGGCTGAAATTTTATGCCATGTCCAACTTACAGCAACCTGCATACTGTCAGTCCACACCAATGACGGCAACTCATGCTATCCATAAGCTCATCTGGGAGTATGAAAAGGATTTCCAGGAAAACTCTTGGTGGGATGATACAGTGCTTTATTGGAGTCAGTGTTGGCCAATATCGTTGGCTCTGAACAAAATGCGTATTTTTGTCAGGTGTGGGGCTTCCCTGCAGCCACTGCTCCTCAGCCTTCCTGTTGCAGTCTCCAGGCTGTGGAAACTCACTGGACATGCACAGTGCCCAAGTTTGCACCCAGAATTCTGGACTGATCCTTGCCCACTGGCACCAGTTCCCAAGTTGTAAGGTGCCTATGATGACAGATATTGCCACATATGACAGCACTCAGCACTGCCTAGTCATGCTTACCAGCCTTGTCTCATTCTAACCTCTGCTATTGCACGAGTTGGACAGTTGGTCTTGGTGATCTTAGAGGTCTTTTACAACCTATGATTTATAATTCTATGATAAGTGCCCATCCAGCCAACGGCTGGAGGATGGCTGAGTCATTTCTGGAGGAACTACACCATTATAAAATCTATCTAGCTTGTGTCCAGCCATGCAGATGGACAATTAGTCAGGCCCTTGCAGGGGATGTAGCTTTCTCAGGCTCTCTGATGCTGTGTTGGTGGGCTCTCTTCTGGCACCACCAATCATTACTTTCATGTCTAAGGATCCAGCTTGTCTTTTGGGCCATGCCATTCCTTGTCAATTCTCACCAATGTCAAAGGCAGACAGGTAGGAGGGAACCCCGGCCCCAGAAGCAGAAACATCTCCTGCAGTCTAAAGTTCAGAGAGCAGTCTCAACAAAACTTAGTTCAGTGTGTCTTTTTCATAGATGCATTCTTGGAACATTCCAAATCCACAAATCTTGAAGAAAGCTTTATATGGATAAAAAAATAACTGTTGATTGAAAATGTCAGTATGTATTAAAACAAGAGCTGCACTTCTCAGGAAGTAACTGAGAACAATGTCATTTCCTTAAAACTTTGTTATTCTGAAAAATGGTGCAGTAAGATCCGCTTCTAACCAAATATCACAACATATAACTTAATGATGCCCAAAAGGAAAACTGATCATTTGATTAAGTTTCACCTTTATATTCCTCATTATCTACTCTCATATCCTTTTCATATTAGTTACCCCGTGTTTCTAGAAGCCAAAAAAGAAGAACATCAAAAGACAATGTCATGATTTATACACACTATTATTCTTTATACCTTTACAATCCACTATACCTCATCTATGTCTAAAAGTTGTTTGATGTAGACAAAATTTTTTAATTAAGAAAATGTTTTCACCATTGAACCTAATGAACATCTTCATTTCCAGTATCATGGTAGATTCAAGAGATCAGATTTTACAGGATAATAGGTTTTGAATCAGTGGTACTCTGGAGATCCTTGAGTCTAGGATGTGAAACAAGTGAAACTAAAGCTTTCATCTGGAATGGATTTAGAGTAAAAAAGTTGTTACAGTCAAATTTTCTTAGACTATGCCTTCTCACCTCAAAGCCAGTGTCCATTTTTCATCAAAGAGGTCTTCTCTATCTTTGGTCACCAGGAAAGAAATTCAAGCCTTAGGCCAAACCATCATTGTGTTTCTGTGGTTCTCCTATTTGAGGCTCACCAGATGGAACTGTGTTCATAAAGTCAAGGTTTCCCAAGTCTTGATAAGTCTCAGCACTAAGCACAAACAGTTCTGAAGCCTAAAATCTTGAAAATTGAAAGAGGCCTTTACTAGTTTGCTTGGTAAGTATGTGACATTTTGATTTAATGTGTTTTTGACTATCCAACTGTGCAGTATGTAACCACCACTCACCTCCTCAGTTTTGCCTAGCTGCTCCCTCCTAAACAATTCCTTATTAGAGTGCCTCACAGCATGCCAGGCACTTTGCTTGCCACCAGCCTGAGCAGATGGAAATATGCGTGCCTCTAAGAAATGTGACCTTGTTAGGCTGCTCGTCCTTCATGTGTGAGTGAGAGAGATGTAGAGCGTTACGCCCACCGCCTCTCCAAGGGTGAGGAGACTTCAACAGCGTGTGTGCATGTTTCCTGGTAACACTGCCTTGATATGATCAACACTGCAGATACTGCTTTTCAGCATCGCCACATTGCTACAAAGCGTATGCTTGCCCCCACCAATGCTTACTCTCTCTTACCTCCTGGAAATCACACCTGAGGGCTAAATGTGGTGCATCAGGGGCTGCTATGGTGAAGGGCAGAGTGTATGTTGCTGCCCTTTTGGCACTCATTAAAAGGGAAAATTGAGAGATAAGCACGAAAAAAGAAAGCAAATAGGTGAATGGAAAAAGAGGATAAATAGAGGTTTGTAAATAGTTTTGAACCGTGACTTGATCCCAGAAGAAACTTCTAAAACATGGTGGTAATCTATTTTGCCTGCACCATGTTTTGCTGCAGAATAAAGGGGATTTGTCTCACTTAATACAATATACAAAAAAGTTATGTCTAAAGTCTGTGGGCATGACCAAAGAAGGAGAGAATGAACTTCTCTTCATCTGACATCCCTTAGATACTTCATAGTACTCTGGAGAAACCAATGCATCTCTGAAAAAAGAGGCCAAAGTAGTCATCTCTGCCCTCAAGGTTCCAGGCTTTTGCCCACACAGATTTGTCTAGTGCTGTTGGATATACCCTGGGGATTCATATGGGACTCATATGGGTCAGACAGAGAGGACAAACATGCTGCTCAAAGCCAGGTTTGCTGGGGCCCAGCTCAGGCTGGTGGAGGGAAGGCAGCCCTGCCCATGGCAGGAGGTTGGATTTGGATGGTCCTCAAAATCCCTTCCAACCCCAGCAATTCTGTTTATCTGTGGGTGATTCTATGGTACAGGAGCTAGAGGTGACTGTGTTGTTGTGGCTATCTGGGATACCCCCTGGCACCTCACACTGTGTGAGTCACTTCTGTTTGCGCAGTTGAATCAGCTCCCTGACTTGCAGGTCTCCATATCAGGGCTGGTGAATTTTCCCACCAACACCCTAAATAACCACACAGCTCATTTCCTTAATAAGAATAAAAAGTGTTCCTGTTATAACTGTGTGAACTTCAGGCAGCCAAGCCCAGCCTCTCTTCTGAAGTGTGCTGTAGGGGCAAATGGAGGGCACTGTTCCCAGATGAATCACAGCTGAAGGCAAAATTTTGATGCCCTAGAAGTCCCCTTCCCATTTAAAGCATCTCCTTAGCGGAGAAGTGTTGCCAAGTTTGGGAGAGCTCAAGAGAAGGGCTGCAGGGACTCAGCCTGGGCAATGGTGGAAGCTCCCTGCTGGCCATTCTAAACCTTTTATCCATACCCCCAAACCTCCATACAACTTCCAGACCCTATTAACCTTCTGCTGGCGTTTCTGAATTCTCCATATGAAGGAAGGAAGAAAGAAAATGTACTAAGATAGTATCAGGGATAAATGGGAACTTTTGTCTCTATGTTACTACCATCATTTGAAATGAAATAAATCAGAGCCTTTTCAGCACGTTTGAATGTTTAGGATTACCAAAGCCTGGCCTGAAAAGGGGAAGCAAAATAACTTGGCTTTAACCCTCTGCCTTTTATTACCAGAGGCACAATTCCACTGATTCAGCTGGATAAAGATTGAGCTATCAGAAACTTCATATATACTTTCCACGTTGGGTGGTGTGGATGACTGATAGCAGCTCTTAAGAAGCATTAGCTCACCGAGCAGTTGTTAGCAGTAGGTAAGTAAGATGCAAAAGACAGATGGCCTGAAATCAGAAACAAGTTAGCACTCTGGACAACCTAAAAGCAAGCCCTGATACCCTATATCTCTCCTTTGCTCAGGGTGATGACGAGGTTGCCAGCTAAAGCGTGTCTTCTCCTTTTAGGGTTTAAGTCCTTGCTGTTGGCAAATTGTTTTCATGTTTGGTAAACTGGCCAACTTGTGACCTGTTAGTTGCTGACAAGTGAAGAGGGTGCTCTTCTATCCTTGGGACAGTAATAAAAAAATAAGAGGCTAGATCCTCAAATCTGATCTGGCACTTCTGAGGAGCTCAGGAAGTGAAAAGGAGCTAGCAATCATCCTGCTGCAAATGGCCAGTCAGAAATTCCTCTCTTGGACACCTCACCTTGCAGGAAGGACAAAAATAAGAAGCAAGCAGAGATCTGCCCCATACAGAGCCCATCTTAACCCCAATTATCATATCAATGTCATTTGGGAGTTTTAACCCATAGTAGGATATACTCTGCTGAGAAAAAAACAGCTGTACTGATAGCCTCTGTTTGGTGGCTCATCAGATTGCTCTGAGTTCTGCCATCAGCTGCCTGCCATCAGTATTTCTTGGGAGAAGAGAGCTTATCAGCAACATCTGAGCCAAATTTCTGTGGGAATGGAGAAGAAAAAGGAAGGGTGTTTGGAGTTCCTTGATTTTTTTTCCTGATTGCTTTTTACCTAGATTGTTTGTTTTCTGATCTTCCCGCATGGAAGTGCCTCTCTGCTCCTGAGAAGAACATAAGATTTCCTTTGCTTGACTTAGCTGCTCTTCCTATGAGTGAGAAATGAGAGGCAGAGACACAGGGGAAGGCTTCTCCAGACCTTGATAGAGCTCCAGAGAAGAAACATCTTTCCTGGGAAGGAAAACATTGGCAGCATTAATTATAGTTAATGCCAACTGCTAAGAAAAAGGTAAACAATGAGGCAGATTTCAACAAACTAGAGATTAAAAGCCTGTTTCTGGATTGTGTTAATGGCCTCCTGGTGCTTCAGCTTGTGGTGCAGGAAAGGGCTGGAGCTTCGTGGGAAGGAATGGACTAGTTGTTACCTTTAATGGCTTTCTTTATCTTTCACAAGAATTGGAAGTATTGTTTAGAAAATTGAAAAATGATGGTCTTACATAGTCCTGTGTCTTCAGGACCTGGAGTAAAAGATTTAAAGATCATTTAACCACTGGATAAAATGGTAAATGAGCAACATTATCAAAGTGCATGCAGCACATCTGGCTGCCTTCTCTTTAAGCCATCTGAGTTTCTGATGGAAGTATTGTATGGTAAGCTTCTACCACAGCAAAGAACTGGGATAAGTATGCACTAATACAGGAAAAATTGTGTTTGCTTTTGTGATGTTGTGACTGTGTAGATCCTCACTTCCTTTGCCAAGACACTGGGAATCACCAACCATCTGTATAGGACTAATATGCTCTACATCCAGATTAGAACTCATTAAAAAAATTTCCTTAAAAATTATTCTCTTTATTTTTTATGAATTTTAACTTCCCCCCCCCCCCCGCTCCCCACCCTCCGAAACATTTGATTATTGAAATGGATGTTTAGTTTCTTGGGAAAACAACTGGAATGAATGGAGGCTTTGACACTAGGACCTTACCAGAGCTGTGGTTCAGCCAGCCCAGAGGCTGTTCTCTCTCAGGTTGGTTCCTCACCCATAGCACTGCATTCTGGGGAGCTCTGCTCCTCAGCAGCAAAGCAGGGAGTATCAACAGTTCTCATCAGCCATTTTGGAGGCTTTTCTAAAACACATTTACACATTTGTTCTATTTTTTAGTTATTATTTTTTAAATATCTTTGGTTAAAAAGTATAGAATCACCTGAGTTGAAAAGGGACCACAATGATCATCTAGTTTCAACCCCCTGCTATGTGCAGGGTCACCAACCACCAGACCAGGCTGCCCAGAGCCACATCCAGCCTGGCCTTGAATGCCTCCAGGCATGGGGCATCCACAGCCTCCTTGGGCAACCTGTTCCAGTGTGTCACCACCCTCTGTGTGAAAAACTTCCTCCTAATATCTAACCTAATAACCTGGATGTTTCTATCACTTTTTTTTCTTCCCATTTATTTTTCTTTTTTTCTTTAAAAAAAAAAAAAAAATAATAAAAATTCCTTGCAAAGCAAGAGGGAAGTGCTGCTCAGCTGGTACAAACTACTTTTGCACTTGTGCCATTTGGCACTTGATGCAGTTATTATTTATCTGTATTGCCATTGTGCCTGTGAACCCTGATAGAGACCAGAAACATGCAATAAAGAGCAATGCTTCTGTCGTGAAGGTGAGTAACAGATTTTAAGCTAATAACAAATTCCTATCTTTGTTTGACAGATCCCTTAATACCTTTCAGGCCATGATAAAAATTGAAATATAGACGAGTAAAAATAAGGACGTGTTGAGGTTTATATTCTATAAGATGCCAAATCTGGAAAAAATGCTGGAATATATGCGAGATACGCACTAAATACAACAAGCAGAGACCTTTTAGCAGTTAAAAACAAGAACTAGGTCCTTCTACTCCATCAAACATAAGATAGAAAAGTATTTTTATATATTTTTGTTAGGCTCAGCAATAATGCATAATTTTGAATTGCCACCTCCCCTTTGAGGCATATGAGTGCATTCTCTGACATCTAATGTGGTGATAACCTCAAAACCCTATGTGCTTCTCGTTCTTTTTGTTTACTCTCTAACTAGTTGCTTTATCATCTTGATTTTTGTAGGAAAGAAGAAAAAATCAACACAAAACCCACAGATATAAGAGCACTACCCCTCTTCCTATGTATATGAAAGTGATCAAAGGCTCGTAGTGCTTATGTGATACGCACATACACAGAATGACTATACAAAGGACATATACAGCAGTGTAGCTAACAGCTGCTCCCTCCTAAAAGTCTTTCAGCATTCTGCAGAGCCCAGGGACCCAAAAACCTTACTAAACAGTCTCCTCTATATCAAATTAATTAGGAAATTTGTTTTAGAGGCATGTTTCCAGTTTTGCCTTCATGTTAGCGTTTCCAAACTTTCCCTGGAACCAGCTCTAGTGTTTTAAAGCAAATGCCATGTGGGAGGAGAGCAATAGTGCTGAGCAAGAACAGGAGCAGCATGGGATGGCTGTGTGCCAGGTTCTGCGTCGTCATCCTGAAATCCAGTTCTGCAGGAGCTGTGAGTCACTTCCATGGATGTAAAAGTAGAAAGTTTATACAAACCCCAGGAGAGCTGTGGAGTTCTGTTGCCAATGCCCTGCTGGCTGCTAGCTCTAGAGTTTCTTGCCTGGTTCTCTCCATCTCACCCCTGGATTTTCAAAGTCCTCAATTGTTCATTAATTTTCTACCTTATCTCTATAGCCATGCTAGTTTTGTCACTCAGGAGCTGCAGGCAAAACAAGCGCGCTGACCTCAGGAGGAGAAAAGGGAGGGTCGGTGGATCAGATCGTGCCTTTGCCAAGTTCATACCTGCACAGTGTCTGACCTGCCAAATGGAGTCAGGGTGTCTCCCTCTGGGGGCCTAGCCTGTCCCCACAGCCCCAAGGAGAGGCTGTTATCTCTGAAATGGGGTTGTGAGCAGCAGGAGAGGAGTCTTCAAGCAGAAGAGAAAACAAGGTGAGAGACTGTCCTGTCTCTGGGGTTAATGGCCTTCACTGGCAAGTGTTAAATCAAGTCCAGACAGGAATCCCACATAATATTCAAGTGTTAAAAGAGATTGAGAGAAGAGAAAGCAAGAAATAATTAATATTAAGTGGTTGTCTCTGGTCCTTGTGTAAGAAAGAGTTAAGAAGATCAGGGCCACAGACATCAGTATGATCAAACACTCATCTGCATCAGCAGACCCCATACCTCTGATCTGGTTAGACCACAGTAGAGCAAAAGACGTGAGCAAAAGTCTACCCCTGAGCCCACAGTCTACCCACAGTAGAGCAAAAGAGCAAAAGTCTACCCCTGAACTCAGTTCTGATCTTCCAGGATAAACTCAGTGCAGAAGGCAGTGGATCCCACCCTCTCTGACTTCAGGAAAAGAAAGGTTTTGGCACTTGCCCATTACTTTTTAAGATAATAGCATTTTTGATAGCCATTAAAAACAAATACATGAAAGGTTGCACGGACTACAAGTTAGGATAGAACTTTGATCATTGTTCAGAGCTTTGCTGCGTCATGGAAGTGAATGAGGGAACTGCTCTTGGCCTTTTCTCTGTAAATTAATAATGGAGGACACAGATTTTTTTTTTCTTCATTTGCAGAAGTGATTTAATTTAATATACTGGAAAAAAAAATCCAATTTAATGATGGCTTTACTGAACTACTGGGTTGTATGGTTTGTTTTCTGCTTTTATTGGATTTTCTTTCAGGTTACAAGGCATGGTAAGTAAGCTGCTTTACTTCTTACATTCCACTAATTCATCTTTTCCTTCTGTTTGCTTCTTCCATAAAGTCGTAATCCAATACCCACACAACAATCATTTGCAGCATCTCAGCTAATTACATCACAGTGCTTTGAGATTTTTGGTGAGGATTAAATGACACGGTGACAGCTTTCTGCTTCCATATTTCTGCTGCCTATTTTTACATCTTCACCAGTAAATTAGAGAGAATGCACAAAAAGGTCAACACGTAGTCCAGAAGGAAAGTGATCAGTGTTCTGTGCGTTCATAGTTTTTGAATGGTCCACAGGACTGATTTTTAGTCTGAAATTTCCCTTAAGAAATGGCAGTCAGTTGCATATAAGCTAAATGGAGGCCTTGAAGATTTATGCCATAACGTGGCTGTTCATTAGCCTGTGTGAAATAACTTGGTTCACCTGCAGTGTTATTTCTTACTGCAGGTTATCTACCTGGGAAAGGTATCAAGGGAACAAGGCTTCTGCACTACAAAAATAATCTGTCTAAACTATTCAGGGAAATCATAAAAGGTTTGCAGTTAGGTTTGGATGTGCTATGCAGTATGAGTAGCAGAAAGAATGACAAATTAACAGGAAATAGCATTTTGATCTACATCTTTATACTTCTGGTTGCACATCTTAAGAAGCCAAAAAAAAAAAAAAGGGGGGGGGAGGTTGGTTTGAGGAAGCCCACTTGGGATTAGGTGCCTATAAGATCACCGTAGGCACGTCTCCCCTATGGCCCCCTATCCTATAACTCACTTCAACAATCAGGAGGTGATGCTCAAGCGCCTGTTGAGCACTGAACATTTCTGCCTAAAGAGAGGCTAGTTTCAAGCCAGCAAGTACATTTCCAGGGAAAAAAACATCTTTATTAATGTATCCACTGTGCTGTGGCCTCTTTTCTGAAGCTTGTGGCTGAGCTTTTCAAGAGCTGTAAACATCCAGATGTCTCCCATCTTGACCCAGAGAGCTTCCTGAGAAGCTTTCCTAGCTCGCACTTTTGTGGTTCATAGCTGTGACATGAAACATCTTTCACAATGGAAAAGAAAATCCCTTCATGTGACCATCAGGTCAACACTCTGTGGATCATTAGGCAGCCCAGCATAGGAGCACTGTTTTGAGGAACACAGTGGAGAGCACAGTAATGGACACTTCTGATCTGGCGTATCCTAAATACTGAATACTTGGATAATTTATGCTTCTGCATACAGTCCTTGGTGAGAGAACAAAACAAGATCTGATAATGTTTCTCTTAAGCAAGTCTCAACAAAAGCATAGCTCTTGTTTGACATGCGACAAGGCTGCTGTTTATTCTTTTTTGGAGGCTTCATATGAATTTTTGTAGTCTTGGGTTATTGCCCTGGGAAATGGAATATAATTTGAGTGACTGAACACACTGTCTTTATTTTGACTTCGAGAAGGATTGGGTCTAAAAAACAAAGAAGCTTCCATGCAAGCAGCCCAGACAAGGGTAGCCTTTTCCATCCAAGCAAATTGTGCAGCAGGAACGAGATCTACAAACAACAATTAAAAACCCTGATGATGACTGCAAGCTGTACATTCTTATTGTGCTGATGGTTTATGTGCTCTTTTACTCTTTTCACGTTTTCTCAGACAGCAAGAAACCCTGCTCAGTAGCAGAAAGGTTACACAAGCAAAGATGAGAAAGATGCTGGAGAGCTTCAGAGGGGGTGAGCCATCAGAGCAACCTATATGGAAGAGCAAAAGGTCTGTGAAGGATAACTGAGGCCACTACACATGAATTCCTCCACTGGAGGGGTGTGACAGAGACAGAGAGAGAGCTCTGTATGTGTTGCAGTCACTTTGAGAGAGTTTCCCAATTTTCCTCCCCCAGCTGCATATCAAGACCAGAAGACGCAGGACCCCAGTAGACCAAGCATCTCCAGCAATCTCATGGCTGCGGACACTTCTGGGACTGATGGCTGATATGAACAAATATTTAGGAGATTAAAAACCCTCTCTGGTATGGCAGGAAGTATTTCTGTATTAACTTTGGTCAACACTAACAAACTTCAAGTTAATAAGTGCATTATCCCTCTGCTTTCTGCTTTAGTACTGGTCCAATTAGAGGATCTCATGGTGAAAAAACTACCATATAAGCAATGTGTTGATTCATGAGAATTAATGGGTGGTTAAAATAAAAATAAATTTTTTTTTAAAAAAAAAAGGTAAAATGAACTGTAAGCAATATTCTGGGAAACAGAGATAAGGAAACCATGTCTATTCTATTTCATCTATTATACTTTTTTTTATCTTGGTAATGTCTCTTTGAAAACAATGACAACATTTGTAGCTGCCTGAGGATTCTGTGGGAAAACATCTACTTTTTAGCAGTGTTATCTTCTCCACCTGTTCCTATGATTTCTGTGTACTGCTGTTGTGACAACAGATCAGTTACAGCTATTCTAGTTTCCAATTGAACTTAGATTAATGGGTCATTTTAAGGCCTTCTCTGAATCAACTGCATGCTCTACATAAGTTATATGTGAGTCAAGGTATTTTGTTATCTAGAGAAGCAAAGAAAATGTTTTCTTGACCAATATATTGCTATATACTTTGCCCTACTTGTTCTTTTTCCAGTGGAAAATGGAGAAGAATGTAGTGCAGAATACCATGTAACTTTCTCTGTTTAGCTGTGTGATGTTAATATTTTATTTCGGTTATTTACAGTGTATAAACTTGGAGCTCAGTGAGGTAAATGGGGAAGCTGGAATTCACAAACATCACTGCCAGTCCCATGAACAGTTGAAGTCAACAGGTCTGAAACTCTCCTCAGTGTGTATGAAACCGACTGTGCAAACACTAAACAGTCACTTAAAATGACATTTGCAACTTAGAGGTAAGAATACTTACAGAAATTATTCCATTTGAGCAAATTCGCCTTTCCCAGAAAGACCCTACTGAGTCACTTGAAACTTCATATCTGACAAGGGAGAGGGAAAACCAGCTAAGAGCAGCCTGAAGCAACTAAGATCACTTGGTCAAGTGCAAGATCTGGGTTGTGACAACAAAAGGGGCTGTTATGTGGCAACTGATGAGAAGCAGGAACGTGTTTGGCTTACAGCAGCACTAAAGTAAACAGGTAAGAGTGCTGGGCTGGATGGAGATGTGTGTCTGTTCCACACTGTAGAGTGCGATCTGAGATATCTAAACAAATTTCCAGCACATGCTCTGATGGCCATCCCCCTCTCCCACACCTGGGTTGAATTCAGGCATATAAGCAACCTTACTGCAGCCACTGTGACACAGCCACCAGTGGGAAGAAATCCAGCCAACTATTTAAATGGCTATTGATCCCAGGGACTCAGCCGTAGTCTCTGCAGTGACATTTACTGGGCCTCACTATGTGGCTGTGACCCACATTGTCTTTGTAGGAGCATGACCTCTGTTCAATCCTGATGTGTTGAAGCAACTTCTTGATAACTTGCATCTCATCTGCTTCACAACTAACGCCATAATCTATCTAGGAGAGGAGAGAAGAGGTTACTCCAGAAATATTTGCCCTTACTCAGAGACACATAATGATGGCAAGTACAGCATTTTCCTTTGTCACTTGTTCCAGTAAGTCTCACAGCTGAAAATATCTGTCACTGTTTCTGATTTGATGATTCAAATTCACTTGGATTTAACCTTCAGATAACTAAGACTCTTTTTTTTTTTTTTTCCTCACACAGGAAATTGCACACAGAATCTGACCCTCTCTTCAGCCTGTTTTTTGAAGAATTAGAAGCTTCTTCCTGTCTCTGAGCACAAAAGCAGTTTTTCCAGCCTTCAGTTCATCTTGGCGACTCTTTGCTGCAGGCTCTGTACCCTCGCAAGTCCCTTTGAAAATCAGGACACCAGAATTACTTGCTGGTATCTATGTTGACAACGGAGCTAAATTTAATTCTCTGCTCCTCTGATTATATACCCAGGATCTAGGCTGCTGGCAATGCCCCAGGTAACTGCTGCTCCTTGTCTGGTGTCACCTCTTGAGCTGCCATAAGGGAGTTGTTATTCCTGAGGATCCTGTTGCCCACCCCATGACGATGGCCTGGCTTTTGTCTTGTGGCTCTTTGATGTGCAACCCCATTTGGCCATGGCATCACAGCACGTTTTGGCTGTAACCCCACACTTGGTGCAGGGCACACCCAGAACTGCTCATGGATTCCCCAGTCTGGAGATAAGGGTTGAAGCTCAGATTCAGTGAGTGATGGAAGTTGTTCTGCATCACTGTTCCTTCCTCATCATTGTGCATCTCTTTATCATTTATCCATGTTGCTAGGAATAATTTTTATATACTTCTCAACTGAGAAAGTTCAACTCTTAATATAAATCCCTGCAGAACAATACTAGAAATGACCCCTTGACAAATAATTTAATAGCTTAAGACATTTAGTGTGTTGTATTGGTAGCGCTAGCCCATGTGTCACACAGGACTCCTGTAAGGAGAATCCAAGAGTATTTCTTCTTCTGTCAAGCTCCTTTATCATGCAAACTGGTAATCTTGTCAAGAAAGGAAAGACTTTTTTTTTTTACAAACAGATTGATTTTCCATAAAGCTATGTGGATCAGCATTAATTAAACTGTCTGACTCTGCTGCTTCTTCCGTTTTCAAGGCCTTTTGTTATTTTTTATTTGCTAATGTCTAATGTCAGGCTCAACAGCTGAAATCAGGCTGCTGCTGACACAGAATCAGCATGTTCCCACGCTTCTGGGATTTGTATGATGCTCTGAGATCTCTACAAAATTACTATCAGAAGAGGTCATTTTTCTTTTTTGCTAACACTAATAAAAATCCTCACTCGTATTGAATAGTTTGTCATGTCCCTCTAGCAATCGGATGGTATTGCAGATAGTATTTTGCTCCTGGTAGATGGAAAACAGGCTGTCCTTCTCAGCACAGCCAGCCAGCACAGCACCCTGTCACCAGCAGTGCACAAAAGCAATAGATGAGGAAAGCTGATAAGCACAGGTGAACTGCCCCAAGTTCTCTGCCAATAGCCAGCCACAGTACTCATATTTCTCGTTTTCCTACACAGTGTATTTTCTAATTTGTATTACTTGCCTTTACATTCCCTACATTCACTATTATGTATATGTCCATAGGTGTATCCAATCTCACAAGCTTCCTCTATCATTATTAAAATCTTAAAGAATTACATACGCATTTGTTGAAGCTCCCTTGATTGCAGAAGAGGCACTTTATAGCCCTGGCTAAGAAAACTTTTGGATATGCCACTTCAGTACCTGTTGATGCATATTCCTTGTACTGACCTGCCTAATGGAATGCAAATCCCAATGTAGCACTACTGAATAGCTGTCTTCCGTTGTTGGCTTGCTCAGGGAACACGTTTACACAAACTCCTTTTTTCCTCCCCATTGAATAGTTGTGAGTCCATAGAGTGATTTTTCAGCAGCTTTTCACATGTATGCTTATAAATATTAGAATATGTATAAATATGATATATTTACAAGACAGATCAATTGATGACCTGACTATGCAGAAGCATCTGTAAAAGTAAGATATCTACAGATAGCAAGAATACTGTTTACTTTAGTGCATTGCCATAATCTTATTAATCTTATCAATTATTATGTACTTGTAGACCAAACAGGCATGCTGTAGAGAGAAAAGGAGAGTGTCTTTAGATGGCTTTGCCAATTGGAGAGTGCACTGTATGAGAGCATGTGTCATTCATTTAATTTAATTTATGATTAACATCTCCTTAACATGATTAGCACTTCTTTAATTGTGATTGACATGAGAAGTAGTTCATCAGTCTTTCCACGTATGCAGCTTCATTGATTGTTAAAATGGAAAAGCAAACGCATTTGGCAGTCAGCAGTCCAGCATTTTGGAAAGTTCCAGGGGCTCTTCCAGCAACGTCCCAGTAAATCTCTAATTACATCTGACATGAATGGCTTTACCCGTATCCCTGTGTTTTTTTTTAAAGCTGGCATTTGTCTCTCGTGTTGAGATGGTCTCCAACAGGTGGCCTTTCGTTGGACAGCTACCAAGTGACACTGGTGGCAGCGAAAATCTGCTGCTGCGGATGAACTACATGGGATATGACAGAGTCAAAAGGCAACATAAAGTGCAAGGGAAATGTATCCAGATAAGCTGTGGTCAGTTCTCTTTTTTCCAGTTTTCTTTTTCTTTTTAAAGATCAGCTTATCTGACCTCTGCTCTTCCCTTAAAAAGCCTGGATTTACCCACTCACTGACTTCAGGTTTAGTCCAAGGGCATTCAGGAGGCAAACACTGTGTTAATTCTTTCCACTCCATGTGCTGTGAGAGAAGTGTTTGTTGTAGAGTGCGTTCTCTTTTTAAAAAATAAGCTCTTGTTCATCAAAATTTACTCCTTCTTATAGGTTTGGTTTTTTTTTTTTGGTGCCACACGGTGAAGCCGATGCAGCTCTGTGGCTTAACATCATTGTGTAGGGCCTTTTGTTTAAGGTAACTCAGTACTTGATAGGAGAAGAAGTAGACTTCTTTTTTTCTGCTAGGTTGCATACAGCCTCAAGGATATCTCAGACACTGGCCTAACTTCCCAGGCAGTGAGGGGACTGCAGAGTCCTCAGCCCACCTCCAGGCTGGGGCTATTTCCTCCCTGTCAGAAGGTTTCAAAATTAAATCTTCCAAGCGGCTGTAAACTGGTCCCTGTGGTCTGAGCCTCTAAAATTGCATTAGGGGAAGGGGGATGTTGTAGATGGCGGCTGGCATGGAAATCCCAAGTGCAAACCCTCCCTGTTTTTCTTAAAGTTTGCAAACACAGAGGTTAGGTTAGATAACCACGGTGATAATAACATAAAGACACATTTAACATTGAGTGCTTATACTCTACGGGCATTGCTTTTGCAGAATGAAAGGCCTTTAGACCGTCCTTCAGTGGCAGTGTCTATTGAGACCAAGCCCCATCTTTACTGCAGTGCTTTCTCTGTGGTACTCAGCTCCAGATGCACGGGTGAATGTAAAGTTACAGGTGAACGGGGACTACCGAGTATGAAAGGAGAAGCAGATCTGCCCTCTTGTGTGCAAGGCATCTACTGCAATGAATCCGAAATGAATCTGGAGTGAATTTGCTCTTTGTAGTAATAAATGAGGAACACATACCAGTGTTTTAACATTAACGTGAAATGAAAAATGGGAAGAGAAAGAATGAAGGCTGACATTCAAGGTTTAAAGGTGATTTCTTTTGATGAACTAGTTTGTGAATCTGAAGGCAGTAGACTAATGAGAGTAGCATATACAAGAGAAGGTGTTCTGAATATCAAGGCTAAGAAACTTAAGGTTAAGAAAGTATGAGTAGTAAAAAACCCTCTAAATAAATCTAAGTGCCAGGGAAACTCAACTAGCTGCAAAATTATTACCCATAAAAGTAAGCCTTTTTTAATTTTTTTTTTTTTTTTAATGTGTGAATGTAATAACTTGAGCATTTTCATTGCACTCATCACTGCAGTAAAGGCTGTGAGGGATTTTGGCTGAGGTAAGCATATTTTGCTAGCCTTAATTAAGGCAGAAAGGGACACAGGGCAGCTGACTATACAGGGCTGGTAAGGTTGGGCTGAGCTTATGCATCCTCCACTCTCTCGCTGTTTCCTTCTGAAAATTCACGACCAGCTCCCTTAGACCCATACCTTCCCAAATGCCGTATAGTAGAGACTTAAAAAATGATAACCATGGAAAGCTAGTCAACAAGATTAGAAAACAACGTTCTTGACAAAGAATCAATAGTGCAGCATGGAGTGTTTCCAGGATACGACTTGGTCTTGCTCCACTCTCGTACTGGCAGGCCCAGTGGTCAGTGGCCTTGTAACTCACTGCTCACTTTTTGCAATACTAAAGAAGAATCTGAGAGTAGATCATGGATCTACAGCCCAATAAAGCAATTTGGTGTGAAATCTGCATGCAGTTTTCTGCATGTGGGTGGTGGAAAAAGGTTTATTTGCAATTTGTCTCTATTGCTCCAACAGTACGGTAGAACTGATGGCATCCCTTTGTCTCTTCTTTACAACAAGAAAACAATTATAGTTTTGGCCTGTAGATAAAGCAAGATGCAACAAAATGAATAAACTCTGCACCATATAAAAATTCCATCATTCACAGAAGTGATACATGCTGGTTAGCTACTTTTTCCTGCAGTTCTCACACTCTCGTTTCATCAGTCTGTGCAAGTAGTGCAGTGAAAAAAGCAATAGAGCAATCTCACATGAACTGGACTACTTTTCTCTGCAGCAAAACTGCATCAGCAACTAATGTGACTCCATAGACCGCAGGTACATGTAGCATCATTCCATTATAAAAAGCCCTGGCTACCTTCCCAAGGCCAAACATGAATACAAAAATGAACCAAGTAAATTTTCTGCCAATGAGATAAAAATTATTCTTCCGATTCCATCTTTGTTAATGGTCAACTGACCCATGTTAAATTGATTAGTGCAGACTTGGGGGACTGTGTCTTTTTATGCTTGTTTGTGTTATTAAATGGTGTAATTAGCATCTGTCTGACTTCTGAGGTTGCACTTTGAAACCACAATGCTCTGTTTCATCTGTGTTGCGTGGCCAGCATAGGGACAGTTTTACAGGCTGCAAAGGGACATGTCTGGGAACACTGGGAGAAGGACAGATCAGATGTTCCCAGTTAACCAGTTCTAATTAAAAGAAAGACCTAAATAATTACCCCATAAATGCACTTCATGAAAGCTATTTAAACATTTGGTTATCTGATACATTTATACATACATACATATGCATATGTATCTAAGAATGGGAATTCTAATGGAGAAAACATATCAGCCATACTGGATGGAAGGAGAGAACTTGTTTGTAACATAACACACTGCAACCACTGTGACTCTCATGTTATTATTTGGTTCAGGAGGGAGTCCCTGTCCAGCAGATAGCATTGCTTGCCATTAGTCTATTTCCCTCTTTTTCAAATTTTGGATGTTAATTCTCTCAGCTCTGTCCTAAGCCACCTCCTAGGCTCTTGCCCAAGGCGCCTAATGAATTCCTCTGGCCCTTGCCCTGATTGTGCTAACAACAGCCAAACTTCCATCCTTGTCTTCCATCCTTGTTTATTTCATTCCTGAAGGGCTGGAACTCATGCAGAGGCCAAGAAAAGCACAAAACCTTCTAGTTGTTTCTCAGGGCACTTTGCACTTTGCACTGGCAGGCATAGGACATGTATAAAGTCGCCACAAGGACAGAGTCTAACCTCAGTCCTGGACAACAGAAAACATGAGTATGTGTCTTCTAGCCCTTCTTCCTCAGCAGCTCCACAGCCCCAGGGATCACAGAGGAGCCAAGATATCCTCAGGAGATCTCTGTGCCATCACGGCACTGATGCTGCTGCTTGCTATCGCTACAGAGATATCTGGCTCCCTTACCGTAATTACACTGCGGATGCTTTTAGTGTAACTTTGAACTTGTGTATTTAAAAAATGGGAGAAATTTGCAATAGCGTCAGCACATGGCAATATCTGAATGACTAATAGCCAGCAGAGGTTAATGTCCCTTAGCTTCCTCACAGGCCATCAACCCCTAGAGCTGATAATTAATTGCCTGAAATAGCCTAATGCCATTGTCGTTACTGCTTAATTATTCAGATGAAATGAATAATATCAATGCTAGGACTTCAGTCTTCATAAAGGGAGAATTCTGTCTTTTTTTTTTTTCCACATTCCACACATTATTTTCATCACCACTTCAATAGATGATGCTTCATGCCTTTTGAGCTTTCATAAAAGTAAAGACATTTCTTATGTATGGGGTAGCATATAGAACAGACAAATAACCAGCTTACATTCAGTTATTGTTGCGTGACTGAACGAATAACCACAGAAATCAATCATGGCAGGAAATAAATGCATGAAATGGAACTTACAGGAAGAGCTACATCCAAGCCACCGAGCAGATGCAGAGTATGGCATGGTTCTGCTTTCCAGACCCCCACCATGGGGTGCTCTGAGGGGCACCTGAAGCCAGTCCAAGTATGACAGCTCACAGTCAGAGGTTCAGAGAGGTTTGGATCCAAGGTTTTGATACACAACTCAAAGATCACTTCTCCACTGTTGATTTTCATATCCCAGTGCATGCTCAGGTTTCTGAAGCTTGTTCTGATCACTTGTAGTTCAAGGTGTTGAAATTACTTGCAACCTGATTGTCTGTTATAAAGTATTTTGCTAACATTCATTCAATAGCAAACACACAGATAGTTCTTTATGCCTCTCATTGACAGCTCTTTTGCCAAACGCAGATTGGCAGACCAAGATCTTGGCTTAGGAAATCTTCCCATCTGAATAAAATGATGGTCATTGTCTCTTCAGCTGCTTCTTTTATGAACAAGGTTTTGAGTATGCGTCTCTGTTCCTATTTATGTATCTACATAAATGCATGGAAGCCATGTGTTAATGTGTGGTATGTCATAGAGAGTGTTGTCAAAGGATACTTCTTTTTGGTTTTTTGGGAAAATAAGTCCCGTGTGCATGAGAACATCTTTTTAGTCAGTCAAAGAGGAAGCTGCCATGCATGTGGTGTTCTGCAGGATTTCACTTTGCGCACATCTGCTTCTCAATATAGCACTTCCTTCATATTCCTCTGGACACTGGTGTGTGAGTGTCTCCATTTTGATATACAGCAAAATACTGAGTTTGTCAAGAAAAAGTAAAGACAAGGAAAAAAGATCCTGAGAAATGTCTACAAGATAGTCATGTTTTTGCTGGTAAATTAAACAGCAGCAGGCCATGGGCTTGAGCACTGTTCTTCCAGGTCTCCATGCAGCTTATCAGTAGCATTTTCCATAAAGATGTTTGGCCAAGTCAAACCCCTACACAGTGGCTGGACACAGTTTAGAGATTGGAATGTGCAGGGACAAACCCAGCGGAAATGGGGACTTAGTAACACAGGGGATTTTTGAAAAGGTGAAGGAGAGGTCGTGGTATTCAGCTGCCTGAATATGAACCATTCTACTTTGCTTCCAAGCTGGAACCAGTCCCTTCTCCATTTTGTGATAAGTACAGACATAGCTTAAGGACCTAAAACTTTTGAGAGTTGTATTTCTAACCCTTAGAGAGATTTTATTTTTTTTTTAATGATACACAGCTCATCACTGGCTTTCACTAATTGAGAACCTTGTTTGCAGAAAGTTGTCTTCTGTTGGATTAGTGCTCTGGGACAATTATGCATTTGTAACTGCACTGAAAATTCTAAGAAAAAAGCACAAAATTTTCGCTTGCTCTTCCAGTCTTAAAGATGTTAAAAGTCTGAAAGCTGTACATGCAGCATTTGATTTACTGGGTAATGAAAGTAAGAGCTTCCTGCGGGGTTTGGATAAGGTGGCAGTGAAGGTATTTTCTGAGGATGGTCCAGACCAGTGAGGGAGAGGAACTAAGATCCAGATGCTCAATTTCCCTGCTCCCTCCTTGCTACCAGAGAACCACAGCCATGGAGAATCCTTGTCCTAGTTTCTCACTCAATAGCTTCTGTGCTACCACCAAGGAAGACCAAATCTTGACACTCTTGTTTGTTGGTTTTTTTTTGCTCTGTTATTATTTTCATTTTAAGCCCTCCTCTGATGACAGAGGTGACAGAGATGAAGTCCCTGGTTCAAAGATTTCACTGAAAGAATGAAGAGGCAATACAGAAACCAGGAAGAAATGGGTGAATTGAGAGGAAGGAGAATGCCCCGCAGCCCTGTGGTTACATCTCTTGACAGCTCTCCTGCATTCTTATGTACATCTGCCCATCATGGACATCTTTGAGACCTGGTGTATTATTACTATCATATTACTGCAATAGCTGTCAGGCCCATGACAGGTGCGAGCTTCAGAGGGGAGAGGATAAGAATACAAAAAGCTTTTTCATGCACAGTGAGTTTCAAAATGGATGGCAGCAGAATGAGAGTGAGAAACAGAATTAAAAGATGCCAGTAGCTTTATTTGGATAAAGTGCTGGAAAGGGGAGACCAGAAGGGTATTTTCAGGAGCAGGGCTGCACAGTCTTGATAGAGAAATTGAGATGTTTGATTTTTCAGCTGTGTGCTGGAGGGAGCACAGGGTGAGAGCAAGAGGAGGCAGATGTGTGGTGCTTTCAGTCTAATGGAATCTGTTCCTTCTCCAGAATGGGGATCAGCTACTGAGAAATTATTTTGATCCAAATGTGTGTGTTCCTTTCTTTCTATCAAATATGCCGCTGAGAAATCCCACTGTCTGTGGGATTATTAAGATTTCCTTCTTGCAGCTTCATTTATATTTGCTGTAAGTCTCTGTCCCTGTTGCACAGTTTAGTCTCACACAACTAATCTCGGTATTGCTCCAAAGAGAGCCAAAATCATGAATTTAAAGGTGAGATGGCTGTGCTACTGCTTGTATTCTACTGTAAATAGGATATAATATGTAAATAGGATCCTGTCTGATCAGCCAAAAAGCTGCATCTACCATCATCCAGCATGCCATTTCACAGGATGGGACATGTCAGGCAGGCACACGTCATACATGTTCTGATGGGTCCTGATTGGCAGCACACTGCCCTACAACAGCCCAGCATCCCAGTTCTCTCCATGCCCTGGGACATCTCATGTCAGACTTCTCTCCCAAGCACGTGCTGTCCCTTGCATCAAGCAAAAAGAAAGTTGACAGCACAGAGGAAACAGGAAAACTTTCAGGCTTCTACTTTCTCCACTGAATTAATCATCTCTGACAGTTTTGTGGCTTCCTATGACCCTTAAGTTTTACTGTCTGGTAACACATCAGGCACGGATTTCCCTCTTTCTTTCCCCTACAGCAAAAATTACAATGATCTTTCTCAAAGCTGACAGGGACAGGGCTTATTTCCAGTAAAAGGGCACCATACTTAGCTACACAGGGTAAGTGAGGTTAGAGAAATAGGTACATGGGAATAATGACAGCACCGAGGGCAGCAGACTTTCCAATTCACTTATACAGATAAATGTAACAAGTTCAGACACTAACATTTTTTTTTCATTGCTCAAAAGAAAAAAAAAAATAATTCACTACTTGCTCTGTTTTCTGTCTGTGAGCACTCTTCTATTCTTAACCTCTGCGCTGCAGTGCGGCTAGGCTGTATACATGCAGATATGCTCCCAGCCCTGGGGAAGATCTGAGATAAGCAGAGAAGTGACACACAAATGGCAAGGAGGAGACAGCGATCTAATCGACTGGCCGCGAGCTTGGTACAGTGAGATGGGAAAAGCACAGAGAGCAAAGGAAAACAGGTTTCCACCAGGAGACATGTACTGCTCTCCCCCTCTTTCTGTTTGTCCTTGGCTTTTCACTCCCTTCTCCTCTGAGCTTTCTCTGTGCTTCCCAGGCTGAGATGGTGTTCAGGGACTGCTAACATAGGGCCTATGCAGGTTTGGACTGGTTTGCCTGCTTGCTTTTTCAGTTTGCTGCCTGTCTCTGCCTCTCCTTGTGGCCTTCAGATCGGCACACAACACTGGCTTCTCTTTGCTGGAACTGGCTCCCCTCCTGTTTTGCTGTCTGGTGAATACCTAACTTCTGATGATGGTCTTGGGATTTTGACATTTCTATATAGCTTCCATATTGCTCGCAAAAAATTGGCATTTTTTCCCCCCTCCATCTCTCCTTTTCTCACCTCTAAAGCTCTTGCCGAGTGCCAAATCTGAACCCAGTAATACTAATGCATTTACTGCACTCTCACCTCACTGCATTGCCCATCTACAGGTGGAATGAGAAAAGGCAGAGTTAGGAGTAACTGCCCGCACTAAAACACTTTGATTTCATATTTCAGATTCCAACCAGACCTCTGTTCTTTAAACTCCATTTTTTAAAAACAATGAAGTTGAAGAAGAAATCTGAGTGTCTTCGTTTCAGGACAAGGTAAGTGTTTCACACCATAAAGAGAGAACTCTTTTCACGGCGCTCCTATTTGCCTGGAAAATGGTTTGGAGGGGCTGAAACAGCCTTGAGGCTTCTTGTCTTTTTCCACTACTACTGGTTAGCTAGAAATGAGGCCAAATCTGCCTGATGACATTATGCAGTCACAGCAGCAATGTGGCTTTGGAAGTGTGAGTCAGTGGAAAGCCAGGCACTTGGCTGGGCATATCCACTCCTCTGAGCCCTATCTCCATATCCACTTCACACTGCCAGACCCAAGGAGAGCTGTCAGACTGCAGATCCCCACTTCACACCTTTCTGAGACAAGAGCTGGGACAAGGCACCGAGCTGCACGCCCATCCCTGGCTTCCACCCAGATCGCAGTGCACGGTTGGGTGAGTCCCCAGACCCTCCAGCACCCCACACTTAACACAGCTCATGCCTTCTCTCTCAGGACTTCTCTGCAGCAACTGTAAATCCTTCAGTCTGCATTCATCCTACTCAACTTCATGCATGTAACTGAAGTGGCTGGTAAATGGCTCACCCCTCTCAGCATCTCCATTTGTGGTCACGGAAGTCCATACCACCTGCTATAAAGGGATGGGATCTGGGGCGCGTATGGTACAAAAAGCAAAAAAATATATATTTATACACATATAATAGCAACAGTGACTTCAGATTTGGACTGCCTTCAAGCAGATGTGAGAAATGTGGTACTTCATATCCATCTTCTGGGAGGGCTTTTTATTCACAATGAAGCTCTTCTCAACCACAATTTAATTGCAATAAGCTGCATATTCTGTGAGTTCTCAAAGAAGAAAATGGATCTGTTTGTGGCTGTGCAGAGATGCTTCTTGACACCACATTGCCCTAAAAGCGTTGTTTACCTTCTCAGGGCACAGATAATAAAGGATAAAGATTTGTAAAACAACTTGTGAAGAGGCTGCTTCTAAACCATCCATCCTCATTAATTTAAACCCAGAAAGCTTGAAAAGGCCACCTTCACTGACCCAGCTTAAAAACCCTGAGATTTAAGGCAAGGAAAGATCCCGTGGAGGTCAGTAGGCTTCAAACTGAGGCTGCTAAAAGCAGGCTGAGGTGCTTTGGCAGGATGAAGCCCTGCTGCCAGGCCCAAACAGGTGACCTGATTTCTTTGCAGGCCTCTGCAGGGGAAATGCATGCTCTTCCTGCTCACCCCCTCCCTTCCATTACATTAATTCCAGGGCTCCCACATCAGTCTTTATAGGGAAAGGATTTTGCCACACTGCTAAGAGCTTAGGAAGCCAAACCTCAGAGCCTGGGCAGGAGCAGAGCAGCAGCCATGGCTGGTGCCAGGCAGTGAAGATCCTTGGTTGCTGCTTTTCCCAGATAGCTGGCTGAAGACAGGATTGCAGAAAACCTTCCTATACCCAGCTCTGGCTTTGTTATGCAAATGTGTGCACATTACTTGATTTCCATTCTCCACAACTTCCTCCTCTGTAATGTGCAGTTAATATTTATACATTCTTAATGACTGCAGATTTTGTGTGTACACACTTTGCTGCGGTTCTGCAGATTAGTTAACCAAAGTATGGCCAGATTCTGCCATGGCTACAGATGACATGTGTCATCTGGTCATGGGCATGACCACAAAGAGTGTCATGGCTTACCTGGTGCAAAGGGCTTGGGAAATGGAAATTAAACTGAATTTTTGAACAAAGTGCCACAGAAGTGTACAATCATGAATATATATTAATTCAGAGTGAGAGATTTGATAAAACAACACATCATGGTAGTGTATGGAACGGGCACACGCACAGCAGAGCGAGCACCTCAGAAGGGGATAAAGCACAGCCACCCATGTCCCTGACGTGTGCCCGACCACCACACCGTTGGCATGACTGTGTTCATTCAGTGAACGGAATAACGTAACGGGAAATGGTCAGTTCTCAGTTGGAAATAGGAAATGCCCACTTTTGCATGAGCCTTGTTTCTGGCAGGGCCCTGCAGAGCTCACTTTGACCACCAGAGGTCAGAAGCAAAACATCTCAGCTACACCCCTGAGCCCTCATTTCCTCAATCGCTGTCCTGGAGAGGGAGAAGCGGAGGAAAATGAGCAGAAATACCGCTTCATTCACAGTGAGGAGGATGGAGACAGCAACATGAAGGACCGCAGGCGATGGAGGCGGAAGGTGGCAAGGTTAGCGATGCGGCCAGCAGCCTGTGGGCGTGGGAACTGGGAGGAGTGAGGGAAGATGTGCCCTTCATACTTCACTGAATATAACACGGGTTTGTTGACATTTGCTGCCCTTTTGTGTTTGCTTATTCATGAACACAAACGTAGGAAACTTTCTGTGTTTTTCAGGAATGCAGACAGAACCTAAAAGCCCCGTCAAAACCTCTGTGGATTTTCAAAAAAGGCACTTTCAGCTTTCCTGAAATCGTGCTTTTATTCTTTGCAAACACATTTCTGGAATACTAAAAAAGCATCTGAGCGTAATAAGCAACCAACAGAGCAAATTTTCCCAGCCATAAAGCCTGGATCAGCTCATGGGTGAGAAATAAGACCACATGATCTCACTGACCAGCCATAAGGCAGGAAAATTGGAAAGGCTGCAGAAATCTCAGGGTGGAAATCGGCTCAGATTTATCCACACTATAAATCTTTAAAGAGTTGTTTAAGCCATGAGCTGTAAACTCTGCGCAGACCATTTGTAGAAGGAAATGTGCTTTATCAGACAAATTACTCATGGCATAACTTGACCTCCTCTCTTTGCCTCTTGGAGTACAGTTGTGGGCTTTGTATGTTGGAAAGGAAAGGACTGGGGATGGCAAAACAAAATGGTCTTTTTTTTTTTTTATTATAATTCAGAAAGCGTTAAACCAAGCAACTGTGCTGCAGAGAAAGCACCCTGGCTCTGCTGCAAAGCACCAGCATGTTCTGGCTGGAGCTCCGTGCACTGTCACTTACTGGTGGCCAGGATTAGTCATCTCCTGTGAGGAACACACAAGAAATGGTGTTAGACAAAAAGAGAATGACACTAATGAGCTAGAATCTCCCAATTCCCTCTGCAGTTTTACAGCTCTATGACACACATGCTTTCACTATGAGTACAGAGGAGTAAATATATTCATATTTTGCAGAAACAGTTGCTCTAAGAAAGTTCCATAGTCTGTTTTTACTAAGACATAAGGCTCTTGAATAAAATTATGTTTATTTCTCAAAATTGGTAAAACATGTTTCTGAGCAATGACTAAAAGTGTGCTTCATCTTGCAGTGAGCTATTACATACCTCTCTGAAAGAGAAGTTTATTACTGAGATCCTGACAGCTCATTAACTGCCTTACTGTGCTATAATAAAACTCCCATCACTCTATCTTCACAGCAAAAGAAAAGATAAAATGAACAGACTGTTTACATGTTGCATGTGATCAACAATCGCAGAAACACAGGCCCCCAAGGCTCAGTTCACTGCCGCAGTGTGGTTGAGATGGGACCAGGGAAATGAATGCCTTCTGCAGAGGAAGGTCGCCCCACCAGGGCTCCCCCCTGTCTGTCTTGCTGAGGCTCAGATGCTAGGGTTAGCTTCAGAGCTTCAGCTGTTATTATTCATGTTATTTGACCTTTGTGGAAGGTGCAAAACAAGGAGCAGTTTTTGAAAACATCAGGCTTGATCCTTGTAGCGCTAAGCTGCCTCCATCAAGGTCTGCTCAACCACCATCAGTTAGGATTTTTTCCTGCCTCCCCCTGTTAGGGGCTGATGGGTTAAGCAGTGATTTCTGAGATAGTTAGATATTTTTGCTGTTTCTAGCAGCTCTCCAGAGAAGCTGGAAAAGGCCTTCAAGATCATCAACTCCAACCACCAGCCTGACCTACTGAGTCTCAGACAGCTTCCATCTTTCCCTTTTGTTGATCCCGTTCCTAAAAAGCTCAGGTAAAAGAGACTCGGAATTTTCTAGGATATAAACGCATCTCCACTGATGCAAATCAGGCCAATTATTTTGCATCCTCTCATAGCAGACAGAGAGGAGTTTGATCTCTCATTT
Organism: Lagopus leucura; assembly: GCF_019238085.1. Classification (NCBI taxonomy): domain Eukaryota; kingdom Metazoa; phylum Chordata; class Aves; order Galliformes; family Phasianidae; genus Lagopus; species Lagopus leucura. The sequence goes on along the minus strand of NW_024962262.1, from coordinate 45,132,299 downwards.
CTGTTATAACCCTTGATGAACTGGTGACTGGTTCCCGTCCTTTCCTCACCCCTACCCTCCATTCTTTCCCGAGTAAGTACAGCAAAACCCTAGAATTTAAGTGCAAGTAACATTTTGTAATTCTCCTATCATACTTCATTTTTTCTTCAGTTCTCTTTGCAGCTTGTCATATCTGTCTCTAAAGTGTGGCTATCAGCCCTGGGTAGAGTAACACTCTAGCAGAGGCCTTATCATTATGGATCAGAGCATGTTAAATACTCCTGATGCCTTGCACATGACATTCCTGCCAGAAAATCCAAGCATGGGAGTTGCCTTTTCTGCAGCACCATCACACACACATTTTTTCATTTCTGAATCACAGTAATTGCCAAATTCTTTTCCACTTTACTGGTGATTTGCTGTTAGTTCTTTATTGTGTATTTCTGTATTTAAATCTTATGACTAAAGAAAGCATTTTGCATTTCTCCCTACAGACCTTGAGTCACTTCTCTAGCCTGTCAAGATCATTTTAAATGCTATCCCCGTCCTTTGAAATACTTGCATCCTTTTCCAGCTTGCTGTCATCTATGAATATCAGAAAAATATTTTTTATTATATCTTGCAAATTGCCAAACACGACTAAATCTAAGACAAATCCACACCGAGCATTATTTGAAACAGAACCCAGATTGACGAAAAAAAAAAAGCCCAATTCTGCAAATGTTTTCCCTTCAGTGTATGTGTCCTCTTACAAGCTAGATGTCTAAGATGCTGTCACAATAGGTGGAGGCAGGAGAGCTATGTTGCTCATCTACAAGTAACCACACTGTGATCAGGTGTATTTGTCTTCAGGCTCTCTTGGTTGCATGGGCTAATGGCTCTGCTCAGCTGTCCTGAGGTAGGCACACAGCGATGCCCTCAGGGCAGCCTTACAGGGCTGGCAGGTCTGACACAGGAGGTCCACTCCACTTTGAAGTTGTTGCTGGAGGTCAGCCAGGAGGCATTACAGGTGGTACTAGCACCTTTATGTGGACAACTTCATTAAGCCCTAGATCTCACTACAAAGGGAACTGAGAGAGCTAGGTTATGTGTGGACACCTACAAGGTAAACAAGAAAAATACCTCTGTATGAATCACAAATCTGAAGCTGAATACTGTCATACCTATCTTCATTTTTGTTTAGGGGAATGCCACATAGAATAGTGTGAAAAGCCATATGAAAGTCAAAGCAAAGCAAGTTTGTTGTTATCCCCGGGGCCAATTATTTGGTCAAAGACTGGTTTGATCTGATTCTTTTTGATAATCCCATCATCCCTGGTTTTCTGTCATTATGCTATCCTTTAGGTTCTCCTGCGGTGTTTTATTAATAATTCACTCTAAGCCACAAATTTACATTCCCTGAGCTCTGGTTTTCAGGACTCTTCCATACCTTTAAAATAAAAAGTGCCATACTTGCTATTCTGCACTTCTCTGAGATGTCCCATAAATTCTTGGAGGTAATTGTTGGAGAATCAGAAATTGCTTCATTTAGCTTTGAAGTTTTTCCAGCATGTTTTTGGCTGAGCGCCACCAAAATGAATATCTCTGTTTACCTGAATGCTGTTTAGCTGCTTCTTTTGCAAGTTCATTCTGCATTTATTTTCTATTATTGAAATTCACTGTGGTAAGTATCAAGTCCTAGATATTCTCTTCCTGATGGCTGAGACTGATGAATACTTAGACTACTGTTGTTCTTCTCCCTAATGAGCTGTTGAAACTATGCTCTCTTCTCTTCTTGTTTTCCTGTATTGCTCAGTGCTTCTTACTTTTCATAACACGTTTTACAACTTGGTCATTCTGAATTTAATATAACATACTATGGATGTCATGACTAGTGGAGAAGGATTGTTGTTCTTTCCTGAGGAGCAGATGCTGGAGTCAGTTACTATCAATATTATCTGACAACAGTATGAAAACCAATGATGTGGGTTTTTATCTTTAGTGTTATATTACTGCGTGATTACTTCAGCAATATACATGAAATGGTGTATGAATGTTCTTTCTGCAAGATGTGCTGAAGAAGTCTTTACGTGGCAATGGACTATATGAGGCAAAATTGAAGGATACGGGCAGTACCCTGGATATAATCATCTTTAGTCTTGCATCTTTGCTTCTAGCATCTGCTTTCAGGTCGTTGAGATCATTTTTGTCATCGCATTTTCCCTTGTACTCACCTCAAATAGCAATCCAGACACTAAAGATAGCTATTAAACAAGGTCATGTTGGAAAAACGATTATTCATTTATTTATTTAATTCTGGTTAACTCCAAATATTTATTCAAACTATAGAATTTCTGAGAGTGTCCAGCAGTAAAGGACAGATGTATTTGCAAAAGGCAAGTAGCCAGTCATTCAGCACGGTTGTGATTAAAGCTCAAAATGGTCTTGGATGCAATCTTTTGAACTCCAAATCATGGCTCACTTGATAGATTGATGCAGAAAATGTTTACACTTCATTATGTTGAAAGATGATGGATAAGTTTGCAACTGCATTTGATCAGTGAAGTGTAGGAACAGGTCAGATGAAGTAGTGGAGAGAACAGCTGGAGAAATGAGGACTGAAAGTTAATTGTAGCCAAGATTAATTTCCTTTATTTGGCTGTGTGGGAGAAGGGTTTGAAATTGTTTGGAAGGTGTTTTTAGTTTCAGAAGACAATAATAGTATTTAGCATTACACATGACATTAGGCACATGATTTTCATCTATACATTTCAGTGCATTTTCCAAACACTGTTGTTAATCTTCTTGCTAGGCTTTGGAAAGGGAGGCTCTGACAATTTAGTGAACTGTTACTTTGCCCCTAATTTCCGCACCAGTCCACAACATAGAATCATGGAATCATTAAGGTTGAAAAGACCTCTCAGATCATCCAATCCAACCATCAGCCCACCCCCACCATGCCCACTGACCACGTCCCTCAGTGCCACATCCACACGGTTCAGGAACACCAGGGATGGTGACTGCACCACCTCTCTGGGCAGCCTGTGCCACTGCTTCACCACTCCTTCTGAGCAGAAATATTTGCTAATGCCCAACCTGAACCTCTCCTGGCTGTTACTTCTTCATCAGTTTAACTGAAGTAAGCAAAGCAGTTAACATTTATTGCTATTCCACATAGCATCGTCAGGTGTGGCTTCTCGTGATTAATATAACTTATTTCCTCGTATTCTTTGGGGTTTTTTTTTGTAACAATTGGTCGTCCTATCACAAGAGGCTGACCCCCCACCCCCCTTGCTACAACCTCTTTGAGATGGTTATAGAGAGTGATGAGGCCTTCCATGAGCCTCCTCTTCTCCAGACTGAATGATCCCAGTTCCTGCTGCCAGGGTCCCAAACCGAACACATCACTGAAGGTTGGAGCAGATCCAGTACAGAGGCCTGCTGTCCTCACTCAGCACTTCTTCAGAGCTCAGAATCAGAAAGCCCCCTCCCCTGTTAGTATCACTGGAGAAAACAGTCAATGGGTTCTGTTCTTCCCGAAGAATTATTTTGCAGTCCAAGAGACAAGGCAGCATTGCAGCCTGTCTTGGATAAGCATTAGTTAACTGGCAGTTTGCTTAGACTGTAGGGCTCTGAACATGTAGTCTCCTTGCAAATTGTTCGAATATTAGAGAAGTGTGGTCACAACCAGATGGAGGCACACTGGAGTATCTCTCACCACTTCTTGGCACAGTGTCAGGATGAGACTCTGCTACATAACTCCTCTCCCTTCAGTTTTCATGGTTTTCATGGTGAGGAAGCCTGGGTGAGCAGGCCTTGATGGCACCTTCCACCCACATCCCCAGCCTGGTGAGCTGTGACCTTGGAGCATGCACTGACACCTACCATGAGATTCCTTTGTGCATCTGCTGTGTGCAGAACATACATGCATTTGCACATGAATATAATGGGGAAAAAAAAAATAAAATTACTTCCTATCAGGTTGTCATGGTTCTATGTTTTTTTTTGTTTTTGTTTTTTTTGTTTTTGGGTTTCAGTATTCCACATCAAAACATCATGTAGTGTACGGGGCATTGAAGTGTCACTGCCCAATCCCAGCTACCTATCCCTGTACATTACAGAAGTCACGGGATCTGGCCCTTCCGGGTGGGGGGGCGCTCTCTTGCTGCCTGGCAGTGGGTGCTGGAGGGTGCTTTCCTAGCCGTTCCAAGCTTTTCAGGTTTGAATCGGTCCCGGGAACTCTCTCTCTCTCTCTCATCTTGTCTGATTTATTAATCTCAATTGCAATTAAATTGTATCTATTGTGTTATCTTGTATTCCGATATTATAGTAAAATAAGTTTTCCTCCATAGATTGTTGCCGCTGTTCTTTTCCTCCCTTCCTTCCTTCCCATTTTGTGGGACTGGGGTGGGGGGGGGAAGGGCAGAGGCCTGTCGCCCCTGTCACGGACATAGATTGATCTGGTCAAATCCGTGACACAGGTATGTGCAAAGTGGAAAATATCTGTGCTTTTTGGCTCAGTAATGTGTTGTTTTCTCCTTGCTCTTAGGCATTACAAAATTACATCATTAGAGATTTTCATGCTCTGTTCCATAAGTGCACATAAAATGTCTGGTCAACTAGAGCGCAGTATCCACTCTGTATCCTCTGTATCTCTTAGAAATCACGGGTTAATTTCTCACCCGTTGAAAGCAAAGGCAAAATTCCTGTAGACTTTAATGAAGCCAACACTTTCTTCTTGTGACTTTGCCATCATTAAGCAGAAGCCATTTGGCTTTAGATACTGAGTGTCTCATCATTCTGAACAAACTGCCAAGACAGGAAAAAAAAAAGAACGCTTTTTCAATCACTTTCATTCGTTAGGAAATCTTGAGTTGTACACAGACCTTTCAGTTTTTTCAATATGTGTTCTGTCAGTTTGTCTCCTCTGAGAGAGCCCAATTATGCATGTGCTGCAGCCACATTTTAAAACAGACATTCCACAAAACAACCGATTTCACATCGTGGCTGCAACATATAAAAAATACCATTTGCAGTATTTACAGATACTGACTATTAACAGGGGCAATCACAGAGCAGATGAGCATCTTTTCAACTGGTGTTTGCCAGTTTGGGGTATGTCTCTGGAGAAGGAATTTTGTGGAGGATTGGGTAGCTGTGTGCCAATGTTAAGTAGGACGGTGAATTTTCTTGAGTAACACAGTCAGATGTAGTCCTTACCAGGATAATTAAATAGCACACCTCTCAGCATCCAGTAATGGTGTAAAAATTGCAAATAATATTTATCACATCAAAGTGACTGGAGCTAGCGTGGAGCACAGGTCCTGCTCGTGTGACACAGGCAAAATAGCAGGGAAGTAAACAGGCATTTTGGCTGAATTGTGCCTCCTTCCATCACATGGCTTTGAAATCTGAAAACTTAAGGCTTGAGAGCAATCAGTTTCACTGATAGTCTGAATGGAGAAATAAACAAACATGTAAATGGTGACATCTCATATGATTCTGATGTTTCTGTACATTTAGACTTCCATGCATTTAAACAAAAAAAGTGCAAAAAATATTCAGAGCATTACTGCACCTAAGAAGCCCAACTATTGAAAAATTACTGAAATAAGGTATTGCTATTTTAATAAAACCCTATAAAAAGAGTACCTAGTTCTTCTATGATTCCTTTCACTCAGTGGTATCAGCATGCCTTACAAAGAAGAGCAGTATTAGAACTGCTATTATAATTACCATTATCGTTGGCCAACAAGAAACATGCATGTCTGCATAGTGCAGACGAACCCAATCAATGCATGTGTACCGAGCAGAAATACCTATAAATATTCATCTGAGATATTATTTCAGTAATACATCACATATCAACAGAATTGAAGTGATTTTTATAAGGGGTGAGGGGAAATTATTTTCTTCCAGTTTATTCACTCAATACAGATGACTGGTGATAAAGGACAATGGCCTTGAAATCAGCATTAATCTTCACAAATGATTGATCATTTAATTGTAGAAGCTTTCTTGTCTCTAAATAATCGCTGCTTGATACAGAATTGTACTTGAAATTTACAGGGTAAACACCCATCACATTTTAGACATCACAGAATAGCCAAAGATATAATTATCTGTTCATCAATGGTATTGTTAAGCATAGCACGTAGGCACTGAAAATAAATCCCCAAATACCAAAACCTCAAGCAGCATCCTAATTGAAATAAAACAACCTGCCTACACAGGTTACTGAGTAACTTAAAGTTAATATATTTAGCCATAAATGTTGCTCTGTGTTTAAAAATAGAAGCATGATCTGATGTTTGGGGGTAAACTATTATGTTGCTGTGAAGAAAAGCTGTCAAGATGGGAGGAAACAAACAGAAAAACTTCAGTAGTGGTATTCCTAGACTATATTATTATTTTGGGATTAGGTGTGAGTGATGCGTTTAACATTTACGCTAGAGATCAGCGTGGAAGGGTTTCATCCAGTTCTTTTCAATCAAGAAATAGCTCCTTCTATGACCTCTCTAAAGAGTGATATATGGACAAGTTATGGCTAAATTGTGTGATGCTGCTAAAGCTATTGGAAGATAACAAAGGTTGTTGGCAATGACAAGTCGCAACATTCAGTAGAGAAATCTTCCTTGTTCAAATTTTGCCACCATAGGGGAAAAAAAAAATAGTAGAAAAAACTTCAGAGAAAAAGGAAATATGTTTGGGAGTAGAGCAAGTGATTACCTTGTTCAGCCAAAATCTTGCCCAGAATGCAGTTGGTAACCATCTGCCTTTGTACTATTTGTCTGTGGCTCTGGCTGTGCCTGACCTACATGTGACTCTTACGAGCAGATGTGTACCAGGATACAACAGATGAGAGAACTTAAGCCTCTGCCAAAAGGACTCCACACATATTGGGAGGGATGAATACCAATAAATCAGGATCAGATGGGATTCATTGTATGGCTCTTTGAGAGCAGAGAAACAGTTGAATACTTTTATCTATTAAATGAAACAATACAGGATTTAATAGTAATACGTCTTCCTGCTGTATTTGTCTTAAGCCATAGCACAATGCTTGTGTCCACACAGGACCTTTTATTTTCAGGGCATTAAAACCTGAATCACAGGTTTGATGCCTGCAAATCAAGATCCACCAAAATGACATTAATTCCATCCTATTACCTCCCACTTACCTTGTATTTATACTTCATTTAACTTGTATGAATGAGTGACTGAGGCATAATATCAGAGTTCTCAGGCTCGAAGTATATATTTAAGATATTTCAGGAACTGGATAAGGGAGGGGAAGGTACTAATTGGAAGGATTAAACAGAGAAGTGAATGCACAGTGTTGGGAGGGGAACTCAGAATGCACATGGAAGGTACAAGACAGAAAAAATGGGGAGAAATGTGCTGTCAGCCAGCATTACATAGAAATGGAGATAACCACAAGTTGATCTGGTATCCCATGTCTCTGTGATGCAAAGCAGCCTGTTACTGTTCAAACTGGCTTTCTGTGATAGGTAGTTGTAGCTTGGTCAGCCAAAGAGGGCCTGTACTGAGGGGTTTCTGAGGGACAAGTGTTAAGAATGAAAGTTAGGGCTGTATATGGGACTGAAACTTCAATTTCATTGTCTTTCTAGTACTAGGTTTACGGTCCTATACAATTATTTTAAATGTAGTGTGGCTTTAATTGTTACAGCAGCTTCCAACAAAGCTTCATCTAAGGGTCTCCGTTCATCTGACTATGTCTCATTAGAATCATAGAATCCCCCAGTTTAGAAGGCACCCACAAGGACCATTGAGTCCAACTCCCAGCTCCACACAGGACCACACAAAAATCAGACCGTATTTCTGAGAGCACTGTCCAAATGCTTCTTGAACTCCGGCAGCTTGGGGCAGTGACCACCGCCTTGGGGACCCTTGCCAAGGCCTGAACACTCTGGTGAAGAACCTTTTCCCAACACCCAGCCTGACCTTCCCCTGACACAGCTTCATGCCGTTCCCTCGGGTCCTGTTGCTGTCACCAGAGAGAGGAAATCAGTGCCTGCCCTTCCACTCCCCTCATGAGGAAACTGTGGTCCGCAGCAAGGCCTGAGATCTCCCTTCAGACTGTTTATGCAAAGAAGTATCTTTCTCTCATCTAATATCTGGGTGTACGACATCACCAGTTAATTTATCACGGGCAATTCATATGCATTTGTATCAGCTGGATACACGATGCAGTTAGCTACAAGATTTTAAACAGGAACGCCAGAATTTTTCTTAAGGAAAACAAGTGGGCAAAAAAAAAACAGAAGCAAAATTGATGAGAAAATAGAATACATTTGATTTAATAATGCATGCATCTTTGCAGAGGCAGATGAACAAATTTAGAACAGAGGGATTTGTTTCCTTTTTGTGTTACTGTGATTATTAGTAGCAGTAGTATTAATTTAGCTCTGTTATTTTAATCCCAATATGTTTTCAGAATCAGAGATAAGTGTTTGATGTCCTTGAATGCAAATGAAAGCTGTAACACTTAGTAAAAAAAAAATTTTTCCTAACACTGATTTCTTCCCTGCATTGATGTGCTGTAACAAATTCCTGAATTCCCTCCTCTCGGTTCAGTTTTGCACCTACTGCAAAACTGACTGAGATCCTCAAATCTAAATGATATTATTCAAACAGTGAGCTATCCAGCAAATTACTTTATTCTGTACTCAGCCAAACAAGACTCTCCCTGGGGCTCTCACCTCCTGGTTTCTGGGCTCTCAGCTTTGTTTGCATGCTTATGGCCCTTTCCCAGAGATGCACAGGAGCTCAGGAGCAATGCTGCTCTCTCTGCACATGTTTGAAGAGCAGAAGAGAGCTTTCCAGTTGTGCTGTTGGGATTACATGCACCTTCTCAGTTTCTCTGAGTGCTGGTGGTCATGCTGTTTTGGTTTATCCTTTCTGTTGACAGATGGTTAATAAGCAGCTAATATTTGAGTAATGCTTCTGGTACCTGCCCTCAGTTGGTTAAGTGGCTGTTTCCCAGGGGCTCAGCTCATTTGAAACGTGAGGTAAGAGGAACTGTAGGGTCTCATTCACAAAACCCAGCCATTTTGCAGCTGAGAGAAGACCTCCAGCAATATTTTAATCCTGCATTTTTCACAAGGACTACAAGGCCTTCTAGTTAACCTGATATTTAAAGTAAGTAGCAGCAATTTGTAGAACTCTCTGATAAAATTATATCAAAATGACAGTCTCCCTGGCAGAACAAGGAAAAATTGTAATGCTTTATTCTGCACTAATGATTCAAGAAGTACAAGTAGACTTTCAGAAATGAGGTTACAGAAATTAACTGTGTGGTTTTTATTTGCGTTATATTCTTGTAGGTTTCAATACCACCTTCATGCTTCAAAATTTCAGTGAAATCACAAGACAGTACATCAACGGCAGCACTGAGGAAACAATCCTTTTTTTTTTTTGCCTGAAAGTTTGTTTAGTGGACTAACTCTTCTACTGAGGGTGACGCACCCAGAGAAAGCATAGCCTTATCTGTGCCAGAACATTTTTGACTGAACCCCAGCAACCACGACCAAACCATTTTAATGGGCTCAGCGAACTTGGTGGTCCTTGATGTTTTATGGAATTTGGGCCAGACACTAATTTCTGTTCTTTCTGAAAGAGAGGTTGCACCTAAATGCAGGCAGCTACAAAGAAGATGTCTCTGTCAGAACCATTTTCCTACCCACTCTTTTCTTATCAGCAGAGAGAAATGAGCCCTTCTCACTTGTGATTCATCTTGTCCTAAGGTAATCACTCAAACCAGATCAGATGAATCATGAGCTAGAAATGCGTGTTTCTAGCCATTAGTCTAGGAAGGGAACCCTAGTTTAACTTAGGTGGAGACATCTACATGGCAAGTGCCTCAGGTTAGGTGAGATGAATGCTCTCAAGTGTCTCTACAGCGTTTCTATGTCCTTGGTAGAGTAGACAGGGATGATTTGCCATAATAGAGGAAGTCTGCATTCAGAACAGGATCTTCCCATGTCATAGTTTGCTACAGGGCACAGTCCCTTTCTTTCTGGAAGTCAGAACAGAAATAGGGCAGCTTCGCCTGCGGTGATAAAACATAAAAGACAGAAGTGCTCTCCATAAAAATTTAGGGATGCAATGAAATTGTACCCTGCTTCTCTAGCAAAGAATTCATTTTCTGTATTCCTGGAAGGAATAAAAGGAAAACATTGTGGTGATTTAGAACAAAGACCCTTTGTACCTCTCTGCCGTGTGCTTATTTTGGGGTTGTTTTTTATTTTCTTGGTCAGGAATTTATTTTATCTGGGAATGAGGAATAAGAACAACAAAATACTTTAAATGGATTGATAAAATCCAGATGCATCTTTGAAGGATAATAAAACTCTCAATTTCCTTTTGTTTACAACATGTATCCTATACAAAAATCTAACCGACGAGAAAAACAGAGCTCACCTCCATACTTCTGTGTTTCTGGAAATGTGTCTGTATTTATTACTGGCATCTGCTGCTGGTGACAGGTCTTGAGTACAATCTAGAAGTCCTGAATAACACTTGGCTTTCTTTATTACGGTAAAAAATTGCATTTGCAGGCTCACAGCAATTAGCAGAAAGACTGTATTTTGTTCTGTGTGCCCTTTACTTGCAGTAATCCAATATTGAATTGCCTCAGAGGGTCTCAGCAATAACTGGGTCAAACTCTCTCATAACTCTTTCTGCTTGACCTGGAAAATTGACACTACCATCAGAGTGTGCGATATATATGCATACCATCCAAACACCGTGTGTATTTCAATCTAGCACTCAGTTCTCTATTTATTCACCCTCCTTTTATGATTTATTTGAAGTTTGCCTATACCTCAATTTTTCTAAACCTATTTAGCCTCTCAATAAAGACCACTTAGCTGCTAGCAGAAGCAAAATTCATCTTCACGCCGCATTTATAGTGAGCATGTTCTAATTAAGTCAGTTAAAGTAGCTATCTGCAATTCAGCATGTCTGAACAGCTCTTCATTCATCAGTGATCTCCTGTAAACATTTAGGACATCTTGACCTTGACTGGCTGTGAGTGTAGAAAATGCAATATGACAGAGATTCATGGGCTTCTTCTTGGCAGTAGGGTGACAGTGTTTTAAGCTGCTGCTCCAAGTTGTTCCCCATCACTACTGCAAATGACAGCTAATGGAGATCACATGGAGACCTTCTGGCAGGAACTAGGAGGTAGGAGTGGGGGATCTTTGTAGAATCGGAGATGTGAGGTGTTACAATGTGGGGTCTAAAACTTGGTAAACCTGATTTTTCTATATTAAAAATAGACCCAGATTTAACTGGCGTAATCTTCCCCCATGCCTCTACACCTGGTTTTGTTTTTTTTTTAGTTCTACTTTTATACTGATTCTTAAGCTCGCAAAAGTTAGTGGATATGCAACCAAAGTTTCTTCATTATCACAGTTTGAATCTTTTACTACTTCTGTGTGCAACATTTTCCATTTCGGTCATAAAGAAAGTAAACATTTTAGTAAATGTTAATATCTAGGCTTCTGAGCCAGCAGAACAGGTTAAACTGAATAATGGGTTGTTTGTATGCATGAAACCAGGTGGACAGGGAAGGAAGTATTGCTGCACATGTTCCCATTTTTTGCCCAATGTCCAGAGATTAAAGCGATCCCCAGAATATGTGAAATACAGAATTAATTCCTGCAACAACCAGAATGGATTTGAACCTACATTTACTCTCAGGAGTTTCTAAACACTAGGCTGTATAATGAAAAGATACTGCTCTTAATGCAGCTCTTCTTCATACCTGAAAAGCGACTGGCATCCTGGTCTTACAAGTCCCAGATGAACTCCCTGACCTCCGCTCTATCCATTTTTTCTCTGCCACAGGCAGAATTTATATTTAACCCACGAGTTTTTGTACAAAGCAAGCACTACATTCTTCACTTCTTTCTCTGTGTTTTGAATGATGTCTGTATTTTGTGCTTCATTTCATGAGGGATTAAAATCTTGAAATAGATTCGCTATGTTTTCCGTCAGCCTGAAGTGATAGTTGTTATCATTTGCTTCTACAAGGGAAATTTTTTAAGTTTCCATCTTGGCTCATGTTTTATAGCTGTTGTTTTTAAATTTTTCACTTTGAAGGATGAACTTGAGAATCAGTTCTTTAAAGAATCCTAATTTCTCTTTGCTCTGTTCATTATACAATCTGCTGTCAACTGCCTTGAGGTTTGGTAAGGTTTCAGACACTGAATGTCCTTGCCAGTTGAGACTAAGCTTAATAATTTAACAGCACTTCCAGTGTTCAAAGCCAGGAGAGTTTGAGCTGTTAAGCTTGCTAGTTGTACTTCCACAAAGTCCTATAGTATAAAGGAGAGTATGAAACGCTGGTAATTTCCAATCCACCAAGGCAGCCTCTTTGCATTCTGCTCTTATTCCCTAACGTTAAAAACTGCTAATTAAGCAAAATGAGCTCAGCTACAGCTTTATTAAAAGAAATTTCACTTAAATTTTTCAGAAAGGAATCCTGACAAAAACTTGGAAAGTGAGGTGAAGATAAATTTACTCTGAAGGAAAAGGACAGTGATATAATCAAGATACAATCAGTGATGTAACCTAGATAATTTTGATGTTCATATACACACAGTGGACATATTTCCTGCATCTCATCCCACCAGCAAGAGACAGTTGAAGAGAGGTGGATTTTACAATTCTATCTGTACTCCACTCCATGAAAGCTAAGGATCACAATGAATGAAACGTATTTTTTATGCAGAGAAATCACAGTTAGGTATTTCCTCCAGCAGCATATTTTCCCTCTCGGTGATTGGCTAAGGATACATCTCCCTCTGAAGGGTTGAAGTTAGGCAACAATGGGGATCCAGAGAGAGGTAGCAGCCTCAGGCTTTTCTACAAAGAAGTCCTGATGAACATCCTATGCTTTCCTATTTTTATCTCCATTGTGCTCAAAAAAATTCATAAAACTCCCTATTAAACTAAAGAATAAGAGCAGCTATAGGCAGGAAATGAAGGTTTGATGATATTTGGTTAAAGTGATGACCAGCCTTTTGAGGTCTGTGGATAGTGCGGTGAAAAGTAAGACTTACATGGACTTGTAAGGAAGAAACAAACACACGCATATAAACAAAAATACAATAAAATAAATTGACAAATGCCCTCACTGAAAAGTATTTGTGTGAGGTTGGTGTTTTTTTTTCCCAACAAGAAAGAAGCAATGTGGTTATGCTTTTGATCCCATTGTCAAGTAAAAGCTCCAGCTAGCATCCCCTAAATGCAATAAATTAACAGCAAAATAAATGAAGATTTGGAGCATGGTGCTACATAGAAATCTTGCTTGTGAAGGTGATATTTCCTATCACCTGAGTGGGTGTGGCTACTGAGGAGTCAGTGTCTTAGCCCACATGTAAAAGCCTTGTACCATTTGTGAAGCCCTGGTGTCTCCCATCCTGCCTCCATCAGCTGCTCCAAAACAACAGACCTCTTCAGAAGCCCAGTGTTACATCCACCAGCATCACATGCTCTACCCATCCACAAACTTTGAACAGTATTGAACACTTGTGTTTAGGAATAGGCTTCCAGAGGTACCACTGGGGTACCACTGACTCTAATGGTCAAGATATTTTGCATGTCATCAGCCACCTCGATGGAAGCTCCAAAATGTTGAGGTCTTCACCAAGAGTCCAAGCCTACATTAATCCTCTAGCAATTCTGATGAAGCTAATAAAGAACAGCAAGATGTTAAGGAAGCTCATACTGATTATAAAATCAAAGGGAATCCTATTTGACAACTAAATCCTGTTAAAGTAAGCAGGTGGATTACAAACAGCCCGGCTGATGATGGAAAAGACATGTATAAAATGTTCTGTAGGCCAAAAACAAGTGAACACAGAAAAACTCTTAACACAAGGTGAGTGTTAAGACTTGTTAATAGGTGAGTTACCATGGTGGCTGGGACTGTACATGGGCAAATGAATCAACTATCCCTTCTATGTCTTAGTTATTTAGTAATGGTAGGAATTTGCCTAATAGTTACATTCTGACATTCATACTGAAGACACTGACACCTGTATGTGAGTTGGTCATCCTACATTACAAACCAACACAAAAGGACACAAGCCACTGGAACTTGTTTTGGATGTTCCCTTGATGGGATGTGAGAGATGGGAGAAGCCCTGCAAGTATCTGTTCTTCCTCAGAAGCCACCAGAAGGTGGTCTGCTGAGGTAGGCATGGATGTCCCACCCAGAGCCACCAAATCTGATAGAGCTGGAGAAATTTTAGCATGAGAAATGAAAGAAAGGAGGGATGTCACAAAACGTCAGGTTGTTGTCTGAATATTTCAGGCTCTTTGCTTTGAGGTACTGCCCGTCCTAAGGAAGCAGGTTTCTTGAAGTTTGCTGGACCTGCATTGACATAACAAGCTGTGGTTCAGTGTGGTACCATGATCACTGAATTTCATTTCACTGGGAGGGAGATCATCCTTGCTCAGGTGCAGTGACTTTTAGGGCTGACTGCTCAGGTGCTCTGACTTGTGGCATGCTAGTACCACAAACAGCACACCATCTGCCACAAACTACGTGACATCCCTGAGTAAAAATCACATGCCACCTCTAAGTCATCAGAAAACAACGACAACAAAACCCACCCCAAACCCTGACATTCTTACAACATTTCTGCTTAAGGGTGTGCACCAGTAGATGAAAGGCAGGCTCAGGTTTTCAAGTGAAGGGGCACTTGAAGTGCTGTGGGAAAGGAAGACAGATGGGATGTCTCACTGTGAAAGCACTCTGTTATGACAATGCCCACCCATTTCACTGAGATAGGCAGCAATAGAAATGAGATGCTGGGGAGGGTGAGGTACAGTCAGCAAAAGGGAGTAAATGAACGCACTAGAAGTTTAATTGTTTTCTCATCCTCTGTGTGCAAAAAGCAATGTTATGGGGGAAATTTATTCTTGCAGATTATTTACTTTCCAAACCAACAGAGATTCAACAAAGATGGAAATATATCTATAATGTGTGTACTATCTATCTACATCCCAAATCAATATTAGAGATAGGCTACCAGTGTGAAAAGCCAGAGATCCAGGCCAGAGATGCATGCAGTATTACTGGGGCAGTGAGAAATCTATACCTTCAGTGTATTTATCTGCATTCAAAGCCAATACTAAAGCTAGTTTACTCATGTGAAAAATAAGTGCTACATAGTTCAGAGGGTGAGAACACATCGATATCTGCAGTGTGGAGATGTGTGCTAAATACCAAGGACTACCCTCATGCCATGCCTATCTACTGCATCGCAGTTGTACAAAGAAATCCTAGGCCCCTAAAACAGTTAAGTTGGGCAGTTGTTTTGAAATAGTATTTATGCTTTCCATTCATATTCTTACAAACTTCATTGGGTGCTGATGAAAGTCACTATCTTGGTGCTCTCTCCTGTCTTGGTGCTTCTTGCAGTGCATGGTGGCACATGTCTTCACTGCCTCAGGACAGTGCAGCTGGTGTGCCACTTACCTGCCTCCCCCATGACCAGCAGTGGCTTCCTCTCCACACTTTGCTGCTTGCCCTGCCCTCATTTCATGTTACTCTTAACTGCTGAACCTGACCTTTTCCGCAGGTGAACTCTGCTCCATCATATCCAATCCTCTCAGGTTTGTTTGTTTGATAGCAATACCTGTTTCTTTGGCCAGCAGCTGCAGCAGCAGGGCTGGCATATCATTGGCACAGGGGAAAAAGTTCTCTTTGCAAAAGGCTTGCCCAGTCCCAAGTTTCCCTGTTGCTGGCCCTCACACCCCTCATGCACACTGGCACTTTATTGTCCCCATGCACAAAAGCTGCCTCCTGTTTGCCTGCAAGCGCAAGGCTTCACAAGCTGCCGTGCCCTGCTGTTCTCCTTTATCCCTCCGCTGCCTCTGAACGCGTTTTTCTTCTTAGCTTATCAGCACCAGGTGGGGCTGAAAGAGCTGAGCCCTTACTGTTTTCTGTGGCTGCAGTCTCAACCCCTTCAGCACCTGTCTCCTTGTTAAATTAATTCAAAATCAATCAATAACCCAATCAGATAAGCCATGTCCCTCGCTTTGCACACACATTTATCTTGCTCTGGTTAATATCCCAACAATGAGTCACCCGCCGTTTAGCCTAATTTTGGGAACTCTTACAATGGACCAGTCTGTTCAGAAGCTCACCGTTTATTTTCAATGTCAACAAAAGCGATGTTTCTTTAGAAAAGGAAAATGTCCCACTCAATATATTCAGGTGCTGATGAATATTTATCCCCAAACACACATCAGAATGATTTTTCATAAGAGCAGTTGAGTGCTGCTTACAAGAGCAACTTGCAGTCTTGTGCAATATCAGTAAAGCACAGCAACTCTATAAGGAAAAGACATATTCCCTTATGCAGCCCTAGGAATGCTCTATGTAAATGTTGCTGGCTATTTGAGCTGGGTTTAATCCTGAACTTGAACCTGATAAAACAAACACTTGTTAAAGATTCAGGTAGAGCTCTCTCCTCTTTGTCTCTCAGAAAATTCTTTGCATATATCCAAATGAAGGTAATCAAAGAGCACTGTGCGCTTGGCCCCTCTAAACACTTTTTACAATACTTTTTTGTCCAGAAAAGATCGTCAGATCATTTGGCTGATTAAGTTGTTGCTGTGAAGCCAGGAAAAAATATTTCAGAATTCTTGGAGAGGAGACTGTTTTCATGGCTGTGGGAAGACACAATGATCTTCCTCAAGAGCTGCATGTAACTTGTAGCTAGCAGCTAATGTTTTCTGCCAAAGGCACTACAGGTAATGACAGAGTGCAGTTTGCAGGTTCTTATATTGCAACACTGGAAATGTGACCATGGAGAGAACATGCACCATTTGATGTAGGCAATGCCCTAACCAAGTAGGTTTTGTCTTATCTACTTGCTGTGAGTGTATGTTTCCAACACTAGAGCTGACTTTTAGTTTCATTCAGAATGCGCGAGGTAGCGCTGAGTCCTACGTTCCTGGAGAGCAATTCATTGCCAAGTTGCTTCCTCTGTGGCTTTGGGTGAGTCTGATTCTACAAGGTGCTCGGCATTGTGCAAGATCAAGGTCCCAGCCCACCGAAGCTCTTAAATGTATGATTAATTTTTAGTCCCTTTGACTAAACTGCTTAGCTGGACTCACTCCCTGGCACTTAATCTTCCTGTTTGAATTTCAACATTAGCAAAATGAGGATAATTCTTTCTTTAATATAGAAGGATATGGTGAGCATTAATTAGCTAATATATGTGGAGTGCTTTGGAGATATAAAGGCTATCTAGATGTTAATTTATGCAGATAGTGGAAGACGTAGAGGAAAATAATTGCTATCTCTCACCTGTGTGCAGTTTCAGAGCAGTGTTCATTCCCTCACCCACTGAAGAACAGAAACTCAGCACCGAGACGAGCCCACGCTTAGGAGACACTCAGAACACTCTTATCAGATTTAACACACATTTCCATTTAAGGGAATGCAATCAGCTTTGTATTTGCATTTCCCTTGCAAATGAGCTTCACTGACTCCTCACAGTGTGCTTTGCACTATCTGCTTCCCATTTTTCAATGCTGTGATAGCACACTGTCTCAGCACTGTAGCACACTTTCATCTACCGTGTATCCATATTTAATTATGAACCTGGCAAGGAGACTCCAGTGTTGGTGACTGGAAGATTCTCACAGGTTCCTGTTTTGAGACACTGAGCTGGGGCTGCTCAAGATTTTGTTTTGGCCAAGTGCTTATCTCGGATCTAGAGATAAATAAATAAAGCACATAAAAGGAACTGTTTTATCTCACTTCACTTGAAGTTGTTAACGCAAGGTTTGTGTTAGAACAAGCACTGTAAAATGGCTTTGGTGAAGACGTCCCTGCAATTAGCTTGGAAGGTCTGTAGCAGTGGTGTTATCTCTCTGAAACGGGATCTGTTGGAATTGGAAAGACACGACTGCCACCAGATTGCTTTCCCACATGACAGAAGAAACAAAACATCACATATCACAGAGCTGGGCGTCTCCCCTTTCCAGGCAGGGAAAAGCCAAACAGCCCAACAGTTTTGGGGGCTCCCGGGACATCTGCCCACCATTTCCAGCCCACTCTCTCTGGCTGAGCCATGGATTAAGGCCTACTGCTGAAAATGAAGAGCAAACACTAATATAGTGCTTTACAGGAAGCTCTCCCGGTTTGTGTGGGTCTAAGTATAGCAAGAAGAGACCTAAGCAGGGCTAAAGAGGAGAATAAGGGCAAAAAGGCTCTGGACAAATCCCACAGAGTTCAAAATGTTGACAGACTGTTTCCAATCCAAGTAAGCCTGAAAGGGCCTAGTGCTTTTCAGCTGGGAAATGGCTTGAAAACATTTTGGCTGGTTCTGCCCACTGACCTGAGCAGCGATGAGCACTGAGGAGGGACAAAACATAGAGGAGACCATGAGGTGCAGCTCTGCATGCCACAGCTTTGCTCTTTGGTGTGGATCTGCCCATATGCCTGAGAGCAGAAGTGGCAGCTCTACCCAGTGGCTAAGATGATGAGAAAATTCACCTTAAATAGAGCTGCTACTGCCTGGCAAACACTATAGGTATGTCTGAGCTATAGCGAATAAAATCTCAGTGACAACTGCACCTGTACACATTGATTTACATTCTCTTTTTCCCTAAAGAGAAAGCATCAAGCTTTATTGCTAGTGAGGCTGGCGTTGATAAAAAACAAACACTCTGGAGGAACATGAAGTTTTCATAATTTTTATCTTTGTTTACCAACTTACGTTAGATTCCAGGTTAATTTTTTCCATTCCTAAGGTGAACCACTGCTATCTAGAGGGATGAATTACATCGCTAATGCAGCAACTGCATGAACCTTCTGACTGATACGTTGTGACTTTATGGAAATTTGCTTCTTGCCAGCAACAGGGATATCACCAGTGAGGTAATTGGAGCCCAGTTCATGGAGATAACAGCCATATGTCAGGGATTACTGCTAACACCAGAATTTCACCTGTGGAAGGCTCTGCTGACTGTTTGCAAAATTAAGTTTACAGTCCCTGAGCATAGAACTATGTTCAAATATTTAATTGCAGCAGACAGAGCTTACAACATTAAAAGCATTATGTAAAAATCCATACAGTAACACCATAAGAACCTGCCAGTTAGTGTCTGCATTAGAGCAAACCAATTACGCTGTTACAATAAGCCAATCTTTTTTAGAATTTACTACTGGCTCATCAGAAGCAGAACATTTCAGAATTGATTTTTTTAAATGAAGAACCTTTCAAAAGCTCAGCTGTTGCTTTGTTTGTGTTGTGGTATCACCTATAGGCTCCGCTTGAGGTTGCTAGATATAGTACTAACAAAAAAAATTCAAATCGGGAACGACTGTATCAAAACAAAGATAAATCACAAATGAGAAGCAGTCTGCATCTCAGAGAGTTCACAGTCTCGGAGGGTGAGGCAGACACAGGAGAGAGAAAGAGAGGCAGCATGGTGAGGTGGGAATCCATGTAGCAACAGAGGAGCTGTGGCACAGAGAGATTTCATGACTTTGGCCAAGGTTATACAAGAAGCTTGAGCAGAGCTGGGAAATGAGGCCAGAGCTCCTGAGACCCTTAACCACAAAGAAATCCTTCTATTCCACACATCTTCGTGCTCTTCTTCTCTTTTGCAGGCAGAAAAATGTTTCAACTGAACAGCTTCAGTTCCCAAAATTTCTTCTATTGTTTCTCACTCTGGGATTTTAAACCTTGGCAGCTCGCATTTCATTTTTCATTCACCCTTACATAGTGTCTGTTTTTGACAGGTTTATTTTCAGATGCTGCCTTGATAATAACAATCACCAATGAACTTCTCAGAGCAGGGATGAGGCAGTGACAATTTGCATGACTCAGTTTCCCTGCCTGAGGGAAATATTGTTATTGCATATGTAGGAAGGAACTGGGTAGTCTCCCATGACGTAGCACACAAGAGCCCTTGGTAGACATAGTCATGCCTTTGCAGTCCTATGGCTGCTGGAATCCAGTGTGAATGCTCAATCATCAGGAGAAGCAATTGATACTTCGGGTGGTGGAAAAAGCACCTTCCAGTACAGGGGAACACCCCCAGCCCTGTTCAATTCTGTGGTCTCACTCAACCCTGTGAGCTGCAAGAAAGGCACAGATGAGCAGTTGGTGCCAGAGCACAGGCATCCTGTTCTTGTCACCCTGTTATTGTCACCTGGTTTTTGTCACCTCATTCTGTCCAAGAAACTGAATGGGGCCAGGTGAGTGAGGCTTGAATGGATCTGGTGCTCTCTTGGAGGGATCTGGCACGATCACCTGATGCATGACAGCGATATGGTTGCAAGATGTCATCCTATCCAAACCATCTTTCAGATGGCTTCTCAGCTTAGCTAAGCACTTTGAAGAGAGCAGTACAGTAACATAGTTACAGAGATTCTGCTATCAAAGCTGCTTTGCACCACTGAGACTTACCAGCTGGTAATGTAGAGAGTTCTAGCATGGTACTACATAGAGCAATCCTTGCCTTGTGGAAATGCATATGCATGCATGTATAATAGATACTGCTAAGGAGCAAAGCAAAGCCTTGCAAGTATACCATACAGGTAGCTAACACTGGTTCCCAAGCCATCCAGGTGGTGCGGTCATGTTGCAACATTCACTTTGGGGATAATTAAAGGCACCAGACATTCAGGTAACTTGCAAGTGACTGCAGAGTAAGACTTAGGCATTCATGTTACTCATCTATCCTAAATACTGAGGGTAGTGAAGGATCAGTTCAACTAGAAAAGCAATGTCTTCCCAAGTGAGAAAAAATAAAGAAAATGTATTTTGAATAGATAAAATGCAGGAGCAGAAACGTTATTTTTAGGTCAGTTAACAACTTAAAATCATGCCGAGGAGGGAAGCAGGAAAATGAGCTTACTCCTGACTGCCACATTAACAAACCCCTGCGATGAGTGTTGTGTGCAGGTTTGTTACTTGCTGTTGTTATTTGCTGTGTAGATACTGAGGAATGTCACAGCAAGGACACCAGCTGATCCAGGACAGAAAACCAGTGGAAACAAGGACCACAGAGTGAGAACAGTGCTTGCCTTGAGCAGCTTTTGGAATTCATCTCCTGCCAGTGGCATTCAGTGACATCTTGGCCACCAGTAAGTACTTCTGCACTGGAAAGTTACTTCATGGGAAGGCATTAAACAAACTCAGCCAGAAAGAAAAATACAATTTCTCTGGAGTGTAATGTTCCTTTGTCTCACCATAGTGTAGACGTGTTGTTACACAGTTGTCTGTGTTTAGTAAACACCGTGACTTAGATCTCACTTTGTCAGTAACACCCTTGCCAGAAAGGTGAACTCAGGGGAACCTCAAGCCATCAGAAGTCCTTGCACAAAACAACCATCAGCAAGCACAGGAAGGGACCACAAACATGACTTGGACAAGGTGGTTTATGCCCTGTCAGCACATGTTCGCAGCTTTGCAGTCAAACTGTAATTCTAGCAAAATCTTACACTCGATGGCAGCCCCAGGAGACAGTGGCATACAGTGCTATCAGCACTACTGACATTTTGACTGAAAGGTAAGAAGTTGACTTGCTAGGTCATGGCTGTAGAATGACGTCACGAGACAGGCGAACTGAATGCACAGGGTATGCGTGTGTGCTTGGACTGAATCAACAGCCCTAGCCCAGCAGTTTCAGGGTGCTGCCTAACTTTCAGAACTGCTCTTCTTCTATGAGCTATATGCAACTTCTCAAACATCTGTTCAGCATAGAAGGGATTATTTTGAGACCAAATTTCAAGCTTCAAAACCCAGGATGTGTCTACACAAACAGGTGTGGATGAGTGCCTTCACTTTGCATATTCTGAAATGCAGGTGGAAGAGAAGCACACCTGCCTGCACCCAGCTGGGCGACATGTTCTTAGATGATGTTCAAACCATTGCCTTTTGCCTTTCCCCTCCAAAGAAGACTAAGAGAACCACACAGTGAATCTTAGGGAAGTGGTTTGTTCACTTTACTTACTCTTCTACCCTTTTTAACCTCAAAAATAGAAAAGCCTTTTTTTTTCCTAAAGCCTTCCCAAACTCAAAATTCATTTTCAGATCAGTTTTCATGCCTTGAAGGGAACATAGCTGCAGCTGTTATGTGTGCAAAAATAGGAAGTTATCTGGTCATTTTTTTTGGCAGCCTTAACTTTTTTGTTGTGAATCGGAGTAAATACCGAGACAGCTGGTGCACCACAGGAATCTGTGGCTGACAAAACTTCAGTGTAAGAAGCCTTATTAAGTGGTACACGTGGCAGTCCTGATCTAGAGGGTGGTTGGAGCATAGCAGCAGGCTCAGCTGGAGCATCAGCCTCCGATCAATGGTAATAGAGCAGCCCTTTCTTCACTTGTTATTGTACTGTATCACATGAGTAATATAGCGGGGGCACCATGAAAGGGCTGTTTGGTTTCTTTTGTCAGATAAATTTTCAGGGAAATTATGGTCATTTTCAATTAGATAGATATGAGTGCTGTATCATACACTAACTAGTCTTATCCTATCCTTCAAGCCAATAAATTTCATGTTAATGCTTAAAAGGCGAGACAGCTTCTATTAACAAACTTGAGTGCCAGGAAAAGATGGTTAAAGGCAGAAAAACATTGTGATTGAGAGCAGTGCAATAGATGGTGCTTTCTAACAGCTTGCAGTTTTACAACTGCCCGCGCTGTGAGGTCTTTAGTTCAGACTGCCCACACACATGAAAGACTACAAAGCATGATCTGGCTCAGACAAACAGGTATGATGAGAAAAGGTGAAAATCCCAAGGGCAACATGTGATTTTGCTGCAGGGTTGCTTTTACTTTGCTCTCTGAAAGAAAGACAGAGTAGTGAAAAGCAGTTCTGCTATTTGTGATCTCCTGCAGGACAAACAACCCAATGCACAACAGGCTGGTTTCTCCTGCTTTGCTTAACCCTGTGCAGGTGGCAGCCTCTTAACCATGAAAAGCTCAGCTTAGAAGTAACTGCTTGGCTGGAACAAGAGAAGCAGGATGGAATTCAGGGAGAATAATTTCTTACCTTAGAGTCAGCCTGCTTTTTGCTCTGAGTACCTCAGAGTAGACCAGGTTATGCCACCTTCTCTGTGAGCCATTACTACTACAAATCAAATGGATTCTCCTTGAACTGAAATATTGCTCAGTCTAGACAAAATCCAAACCATTTACACTGCCTCTTTCTGAGCTGGATAGTTTGGTACATTCCCAAAGTGAAAAAAAAAAAAAAAAAAAAAAAAAAGAAGACCATATAAAATCAGTCAGATTTCATTACAAACAGCATTTTTAATTTAGGGAAATTAGACTATATTTGAAAACTTTCCATATTAATGTAACATCTTCATGCCAAATTCATAAATGTGTAAGAGCAGTGACTTAGAAATAAATTATTCTATTCAGCAAGAGTGTAGCCTACTGTGCTTCCAATTAGTAAAGGCAGAAAAAATGCAGGAACCTTGTGAGAAGTGAGAACCTAACAAAACTACGACCAGAGAAATGCTTGCGTAGAGCTGAAGCAAAGTCTGCAGCCATGAACTGAGCAGACAACAGTTCTGAGGCTGCCACATGGCACCAGCTGCACCCTTACCCTGCTAATGCAGCCACAGCAGTGCCTTTAAGGGATTAAACCAGCAAATTAATCTACATGCTTCCAAGCTCAGATGGCATTTTAGAGTACCTCTACAAGGTTGCTTTCAACCCAAACTTATAGATATTGGATGACATAGCCTGTCACATTAAATGTGTCTCAGGATGTTCTGTCCACAGTATGACCCAAAGCATTTTCTTCAGAGAGGCTGATATGTTTCAACTCGACACCGTGGCGCAAAGTGCCATGCTTGATTGAATAACTTGTCTCCACTATTAAAATGCAAAAAAGAACTTAGACAAGCGTTTAGAAGCTTTGCCATTAAATAGTTTTCTTGTCAATTGATCTACCTTGCGCGGGGAAGACAACTACTAGATCCATCAATTGCTGGTGAAAAACTGGGAGCAGGTCTTAATCAGTTAAGAAGGGAAGCGCTGCCTGACAGCTCCCTTCGGGATCAGGCTCATTTGGGGCCTGACTACTCAGCAGGATTAGCAACTTCAAGCACCAGAAAGTTGACCTTAAACAAAGGTGAGCTCACATCTGCAAAATGTCAGTGGAACAGCACCGTGAGACAGAGCTGCATGAACCTCTCCTCTCCCCCGCTGAGAGCTGCAAGAACATTTTTCTTTTTGTTCTTTTCTTTCTTTTTTTTTTTTTTTTCCCCATCTCAAGAGTCTCACAAAACTTTTAAGCAGCTTAATTGTTTCCTAAACCTGTCTTTTCTCTTTTGGCTGATGTTTTATAGTCACGCATTTCATGTGCCTCGTGCTGTCCTGCTTGAGTTTTGTGGTTGCTGCGCTTGGGCAGAGCAGAGATTGTATTATTTCTGGGCTGCAATGGCATGCCTTTACCTCACCACGGTGAAAGGACTGCTCAGAAATGCCCATACAAAACCTCACATCTTGGGAAATCTTTCACCCATTTTATGTATAAGGTTCTTTAAAACTTCCACTCACTCCTCACAGCTCTCTACCAAAAATCTGGCTTCTTCATGCAATTAGGTTTGTGCATGTGGGTACAGAAAGTACCTGGAAACAGCCAAAACTGAGCACACTCCTGTCCCACGTGAACTACTCATGGCAAAAATGCTGCCATCCCTGTAACTGTGCACAGCCATACGAATCTGCTCCACTTTTATTCCATGAAAATAGAGCAACACTCCCCCCCCCCCTCCCTGAGCTCTGCCCCAAGTGCTTTCAACATACCATGAAATTAATTACTATGCTTAAAGGCAATGTGGCAGTCAGTCAGATGCTGTCCTTCAGGTAAAAACAGACTCAAGCAGTAGGTCCGGGTGAACCTCGTGAGGTTCAATAAATTCACGTGCAGGGTCTTGCACCTGGGCCACGGTAGTTCAAGCTGGGGGATGTGAAGATGGAGCACAGCCCTTCCAAAAAGGACTTGGGAGTACCGGGGGTTGGACTCGATGATCTCTGGAGGTCCCTTCCAACCCCTACAATTCTGTGATTCTGTGATTCTGTAAGCTGGATGTGAGCCAGCAATGTGCTCTTGCAGTCCAAAAAGCCAACTGTATCCTGGGCTGCATCAAAAGAAGCATGGCCAGCAGGGCGAGAGAGGTGATCCTGCACCTCTATTCTGTGCTGGTGAGGCCTCACCTGGAGTACTGCATCCAAATGTGGAATCCTCAGTACAGGAGAGATGTGAACCTGTTGGAGTGCATTCAGAGGAGGGCCACAAAAATGATCCATGGGATGGAGCATCTTTCTTTTGAGGACGGGCTGAGAGAGCTGGGGCTGTACAGCCTGGAGAAGAGAAAGTTCCAGGGAGACCTGAGAACAGCCTCTCATTATCTAAAGAGGGACTAGCAAAATGATAGAACACTGGAACAGGCTGCCCAGAGAGGTTGTAGAGTCTCCTTTTATGGATATATTCAAGACCTGTCTGGATGCTTAGCTTTGTGACCTGCTGGATGGAACCTGCTTTAGAAGGGGGCTGGACTCAAAGATCTCAAGAGATCCCTTCCAACCTCTGCAATTCTGTGATTCTGTGATTTTGACTGGATATAAAGAAGAAATTTTTTACCGTAAGGGTGGTGAGGCACTGGCACAGGTTACCTTGAGAGGTGGTGGATGCCCCATCCCTGGACACACTCAAGATCAGACTGGACAAAGCTCTGAGCAACCTGATCCAGCTGTAGGTGTCCCTGTTCATTGCAGGAGAGTTCAGACAGATGGCACTTAAAGATACCTTCCAACTCAAAGGATTCTATGGTTCTATGAAAGTCCATGCTATGTGGGAACATAACAAAATGTAAAAAATGAACATGTTGCCACTTTTGAAAGGTACAAAGTTATGTGAAGATTCTGGTGAAGACTCAGAGATGCAAAGGATTGATAAATCTCTGCATATGTACCAATATATATATAAATATTTGTCACCCTCACAATCGGTATGAGTTTCATTTAAGTGGAACTGAATCATCCAAGTATTCATTTCAATTACAGCTGGGTGGATTCAGGCCATAAAATTTACATGTCCAGTTTTATTTTTCTAATGTTCTGCTGGGATCCATTCTGCAAAATAATAAAAGTTGCAGGAAACAGTATTCACTGTGGGTGTGCTCCAATAATCTGAAAATCTGATGCCTGTAAATATAAGCAGAGAGATGGGAAAACAAGTTGTCGCTCTACCAAATTGAAATTCAGTTGTACCCCAGTTAATGAAAGTGTCATCCCTGGTACCAAGGGCTGTGCCTGACTGCCAGCAATACTACGGAGTTCAGAGAGAAGCTGAGTGTAGCTGAGAAATCAAGTTGCTACTCTGTGGAGGGAGTCTCTGTTGGCTGTCCCACTGCCTTTTTATGAACTAATGAGGAAGGTGTGACCTTGGGGATGCAGGGGCTGCGGGCAGTGGGCAGCCCTCAGCCCAGTCCCAAGGCAGCAGTCTCTGGGCATTTGCAACAGAGGACCCTGGAGGAGGCTCAGACGCAAAACAGAAATGTTTCTGCTCCCCATTCAGTGTGAAATAATTGCCTGAATGCATGCAAGGGAATCCTCTCCTCGGAGCAGCTTCGGGGATATGACAGAAGGCCTGCTCCACTTCTGCCAAAGATAAAGCAATTTATCCTCCTTTCTGCTATTTCTTGCAGGAGAAAGCCCTGATTTTTTTCCAAGACATGACAGCGGTGCATATTAGGATGCGATGAGGAAAGAAATTGGCTGAGGGCTTTTTTTTGGGCCACCGCAGGGCTTTTTCTAGCAGAGGAGCCGTGTCAGCAATTTCAGTGACTTTATCCCCGCTCTGCCTAGGCTGATGCTGCTCGCACAGCACACCCGGCTCTGCTGGCAGGAACCTGCCCTCGTGTTTGGGATGAGCTGCAGGCACATTGCATAAGCTGCCTGCCCCATTTTCTTGGCACTTTGGTGTCAGACTCACTGCTCTCTTCCCCTTGCGAAAGTTCTGTGGCATTTTAACACCATGTATATATACCTGCACTGGTGCTTAGGCATGAGCAAACATATGGAAATATGGATTTGTAGATGTGTATACACACATATTGGACAGATTTTAGATATCAGACAGTGTATGATCATGTAGCAATGTCTATGTATCTATATGATAGATTATCTACGTACTGGAATTTTTATTATGACAAGCTTCACTGAAAATACTTCCTCCTTTCTCCCATTTTAATTTTTATGTATTGTTCCTTCCCTTCCTTTCCCATTTCCCTTTTTTTAAATGTATCATCTAAATAAATAGAGACTGCAATTGCCTTGGAACCAATTATTCAGTGATATATGCCAAAGGATGATATAAATCTTTTGAATGTTTGTATGTAATGGGGAAGCACCTGAACATGTACATTGTGTCTCTCACCAGCAGTGTTCATCTCACGTCTCTGCAGTTTAATACAAGGACATCACTGCGCTTACATGATATCTTATGAAGGCACAATACGTAAACGTATATGCAGTTGAAAACATTGACAAAAATAACATAAATATTTCTTATCGTACTTAAATACCTCAACTCAAGCATGTTTTTTGCATGGGTATGCGTGTTTTATTCCTGTATGTATCAACGAGCCTTCCTGTAAGTGCATGTGTGTGGGAGTAAGGGATGTGATTATGTATTTGCATACCATTCCACATGAATGTAGACTGAAACTGAAAACACGGAGGGAATTATACAATCTATTTTTAAAGCCCGCATTACTGCAAATGTTGCTTCATCGAGCTTTTATCATAGCTGATTAATTATGTAGAATGAACGATGATGAGTTCTCTTCTTATCTTTTGTCTCTGCACCGCAGAAAAAACTTGAGCCAGGTTGCTCTGGGACACTTGCAGGCAGGTGCTCAGGCAGACAGTGCAGTAAGTACCGCAGAGTTATTTTTTATCCTCTGGACATCCTGCAGATACCAGTAACTCTCCTCATGCATGAGATTATTGATCTCTGTGGCAGTAAGAAAAGATGAAAAGGTCAATTTTAAAAATGAGAACAGTAGGGACCACTTGTTATGACAACAGCTAATGTCGGAAATTTGTGCCCTCGCCCTTAGAGAAGGTCTTAGTTATATTAACAATATTGATTTACTGTGAGAAGATGATGTTTTCCTATCTTTTCATCTTCATACTGCCTCTATCCAGGGCTCCCAGCACAAAGCTGCTATTAGTTTTCATAGCTACCAAACCCCTAATTTTCTTCTTTTCCAACATGTGAGCCACTTGCGTCAGGCCACCTGCAGCACGGATACCTCGGCAGGCACAGAAAGCATCAGCAATACTGATAGAGTAGGGTGCAATCAGATAAGAAGAGCGGCTAGCGGGGTATGTGGCTGTTTTTAACAGGAGAAGTAAAGAATAGGTATGGTGGTCATGTGGTAGAAAGGCAAGAGCCTGACTGGAGGAAAAGGAGTCTGAGAAATCCCACAGCTTACAACCTTAGAGCTTGGGAATACTGGGTCCAGAGGGCACCCCACCCCAGAGGGACATCTTTGGCATGACACCTATACTGCAAATATAAGGCATTGCTTAGCTGTGGGCACAGCTGCATCATGATTATTCAGACAATAAACAGCACCAGTGCTGCCAGCCATTTTAACTTCAACGTGACCTTCATAATAGTTCTTAAAAAGCTCATTATTACAGTTGTCCTGACACACAAAAATTCCTTCCTCCCTCCCTCCCTCCCTCCCTCCCTCCTTCCGTCCGTCCCTCTTCAATCCCTCTCTCCCTCTCTTCCTCCTTCCATCCCTTCCTTCCTTCCTGTCTCCTCCTTTTTCTCTTTCCTTCTTTCCTCCCTCTTCTTATCTCTCTTTCTCACCCCAGTGCTGTGAAAAGCATAAAAGGATGGTCTGCATTCTCAGAGGACCCAATTACAAATAAAAGCTAACTTCCATGCTTCCTTGACCTCCAGTGCACCCTTTTTAAACAGTATCACATGGTTGTATACAGAAAAGCTGATCTAGAGTTCCTAGTGTTTTTGGGTTTGATGCAGCTGAAATTCTTTCAAAGATGTCAGCCTTGTGTTATTTCTGTCCAATGGAAGGGAACTAGGTATGTGAGAGTACTAGGGCAGTTTGATGCTTTTACTCACAGTGAGTCAAATTCAAATAGCCAAAACAAAAAATATCTTTACAGGAGACGGCCACTGATAGCCAGAGGTTTTAGATTAGATGTTTAGTACAGGAAGAAAGAGGTGTGGAAACAAATTGGAAAGCTATTAATAAAACTAGTGACCACTGTGCAATGGAGCACTTGAATGATCAAACGAATATGAGTTTATAAGAAAGTTGGAGAACTCTAAAAGAAACCTCATTTGCAGCATATCTATCTGCAGTCCTTCTGATAGAGAAAACAAAATGGAGACAGAAACTGCCTGTGTGCTTTAGAAAGACTGCCTGTCAGACTCGATTAAAGTCCACAGGAAAATACAAAAACAGCAAGAAAACAGAATGACTTAAGGATAGCCAAAGGGGCACCAGATAAAATGAATACTGTACCAAAGAGGAAACAGACCTCTTTCTAAAAAGGGATGGGAAATAAATTGTTACAAAATAAGAATAATATCAAACTATTTTCAAACTTCTTTGTTTGTAGGAAGAAAAATGAAGATGGAGTGCTGGCAATTAAGAAGTATTGATAACATTTTAGGTGTTGATGAAAAAGTGTGCAAAAAAAATATTTGTTAAATTAACTGCCCTGACTAAATTCATCCATAATATTGAAGGAAATTTTATTGAATTGCCTATTATTTCTTATGTCTCAGAGAAAAGGGAAAGATGGGGAAGGTCCAGCTTGCCAGTTTAATCAGGGAGGTGTGATGTAGGTATTGAATGTCCCATTATAACCAGCAGCAATGTAAGATTTCACTCATCTCTCACATATAGACATGGCCTGATGGCCCCACATAGATGCATGCCGAGGACTAAGGGATGTGCCACAGGAGCTACAGGGAACTCACGTCTCTCTGGAGCACAGAGCTGGAGGCCAGACAGGGTGGGACCTGTCTCAAGTATCTCAAAGTGCTCCAAGTATCTCCAATTAACCAACTGAGCTGAGAGCCTGGAGCAGAAGCTACGTCCAAGCAGAGTTCCAAATGTGTGTCTTCACATCAGCTAGATGTTAAAGTTCCTACCGTATTCCCTCAGCGGACAAACAAATCAGTAAAGTTACTGACAGATAAAAATCATGTCTAAAATGATGTCAGCCAGTTTTTATTTGGGCATGGTGAAATCACTCTTCAGAGACAACAGTTGGAAACACCACATGGCCACAAATGATGAGTTTGTAAGAAAGCCCTACATAAAGCCCAATGGGTTGTTCCCATTAAGTCAGCCAGATTGCTCCTATCCTCTGTGTCCTGCATTGGGGTTTGCTAGGGAGAGGTGGTTCTATTTAAAAGCCAAATCCACATCGTTATCTAAATGCTGTATCACAAATACCATGGCACAGTAGGCCTAGCCTGTGACCTCCTCTATTTGCTGCCTTCTTGGTGTGAAACAAATCACAGCTCCTTCCATTCTGGGGCTGTGTGGAGCAGGGTGACATGAGCAAGGCCTTATTGTACTTTGGGAGAGAGACGGCTGGTGGACACACAGGATGCTCTATCAGAGGGCAAGCAGAGAAAAGCCTCCTTCAACAGCTTTGAACCACAACTCTATCAGCAGCTCTTCACTTCTGCTGAGGTGTGAGGTAAATAAAATGCCAACGAGAGGGGGAGGATTCCTCTGAGAGAGATGTGAGTGCCACTGGAAGATGGTCAGTGTGAAGAGATGAAAGTGAACATCTGAGCTGGAGTTCCATGAGGATGACATCTGTGAAATTACAGGAGGGAATTTGGAAGAACCTGCTTCTTGTGTATGGAGGGAGCAATAGCACACTGTAAGGCAGGAGATCTGTCGCAGGTAATAACTGTACCCCTGTGGTGGTACAACTGTGGTGAGATGTTCACACTGTAGTTTAACATGAGTCACAGCTCTGGCAGATGCACCCTGTGTGCACCTTGATTATGACATTATTTTCATCTGTCCCTATAATGCAAGTTTATGTAAGGTGTCTGCAAAGAATGTGGTAAAGTCTAACTTAATCCTCGAGAAATGTGATAGTTACTTTTTTTTTTTTTTTTTTGGCATTAGCAAATAAATAAAATTCTGAAGTACTCCTTTATGGTCAGCATGACTTAAATTTCAAGTGTTTCTACAATACAGTGCAGCACTTTTCAATGCGACTTGGGAATTCAAGTGGTTATCTTATAACCAGCACAGACTGGGGTCAAGAATGTGACCGTCCACTATGAATAGTTCCCACTTACAGCTTCAGTACATATATTTTTAGAACTACTTATTTTTGGCTTAATGCAGCTAGTGGTGGAGTAACTGGATTTTTTTCTTCTCCTGTGCCCACTTTCCTTTTAAAAAGTATGGACTGCCGACTACTCGCGGTGTGATAAAATGCATTTGACATTTCTCTTGTTTTCACTTAAAGGTGAGGGAAGAGTGAGTTTGGTATCTATGTATCTGTATATTTGCATGACTTTTATTATCTGAATATTCAATGACAGAATCTGCACAAGCAAATGAGGGACAACAACTATACAAACCTATTGAAAAAAATGGGCCATGTGTGGGTGTGTGCATCTAAATATTTTAGAAGCTGAACAATCACCCTGGAGAATTTTAGGTTAGAGATAGACAAATTATACGTCCATCTGAATCTTCATGTAAGCAAAGTCTTAGAGATGAATAGTCATAAAACCACTCTGTTGCCGTTCTCCGAGGCAGTGGATGTGCTGGTACCCTGTGCGTGCTTCCTGAGGTGCTGTGCTCAATGGGGCTTCCTGCTTTTGCAGCTGTGGAAAAAAAAGAAAAAAAAAAGAAAAGCAGCCATAAGGTCAGTCTGGGCTGAGATTCTAACTAAAAATATTGTTAATGATCTATTTAAGTGCTGCAGTACAACAAATGTTAACAGTGGCATCACCGCTGAAAGAGCTACATCTACAGATTTGCCTCGGGGAGGCTTCACTGACAAAACTGAGGCACCAAGAGGTTTTCTGGTGTCCAAGACTGGGGCTTTCAAAACTGCAGTTTTTCACTTAGGCATCTACATTCAAAGTTAAAAAAAATAAAAATCCTTCTGAACCTGGAGATTTTTCTTTATCTATGATGTTACGGTTAAAGTAACCAAGAGACAACACCATGAAATGGGCCACCAAAGGCTAGTAGTCTGAGGTTCTACCACAGATAGATCGTGTGGACTCAGGCACTTTCTGTGACTGAGCTTGAAGCACATCGCTTGCTTTCCAGACAGCAGCCTGGCCTCACATTCTAAGAGACCTCTTGGTGAGATGGTGAGATAACTAATATTTAAGTGCTAGATGCTGCACTTTGGCCACAACAACCCCAGGCAATGCTACAGGCTTGGGGCAGAGTGGCTGGAAGACTGTGTA
The DNA here is from genome assembly GCF_019238085.1 of Lagopus leucura. Classification (NCBI taxonomy): domain Eukaryota; kingdom Metazoa; phylum Chordata; class Aves; order Galliformes; family Phasianidae; genus Lagopus; species Lagopus leucura. The sequence continues at coordinate 45,099,803 of NW_024962262.1, read as the reverse complement.
GAGGAAATAGACTGGGGGTATTGGTCAATGCTTGGCTGAACATAAGCCAGCAGTGTGCCCAGGTGGCCAAGAAGGCCAATGGCTTCCTGGCTTGTATCTCGCTCTACACCAACCAGAAGGGAGCTTGTGGCAAGGTAGGGATCAACCTCTTCTCCCACATAAGTAGTGATAGGACTAGAAGGAATGGCATGAAGTTGTGCCAGAGGAGGTTTGGGTTGGATATTAGGAAAAATTTTTTCTCCAGTAGAGTGGGCATGTGGTGGAACAGGCTGCAAAGGGAGGTGGTGGAGTCATAATCTCTGGAGGTGTTCAAGGAATGTTTAGATGTTGGACTAAGGGACATGGTTTAGTGGAAAAAAAAATGGTGATAGGTTGATGGTTGGATTGGGTGATCTTGGAGGTCTTTTCCAACCTTGTCAATGCTATGATTTTGTGATTACCTTCTGGCTTCCTTGCTGTAGTTAGTCCTACCATGAGGCTGGTCTTCCATATCCACTTAAGCTACTGCCAGCATTGGAACACTCCTTTTTAATTAATGGGTGAGTTGATGATCTCATATGTTTATCTACAGGCAGTTTTGTTACTTTTCAGTAAGTGCAGGCCTGAAGTGATGCAAAGCCACTGAATCTAATGGCTGTGTCTCCTCCACTGGCAGGCTGGGCTTGTTTGTCTCCTCCAATGGCAGGCTGGGCTGTGGCGTGGGGAAGGAGAGGGATGTGCTCAGCTGTGCTGTGGGCAACACGCATGGCTAACAGCAACTCCTGGAGCCAGGTCTGGCAAAACCCTCTGAAAGACAAACAATCAAATAACAGCTTTTTGCATGACACACCTACAAGAGAGCATCATTTATTCCAGAGATGTTGGCAGATTATCGCAGTGATTCTTACTGGATTTCTGTCAAAAATTACACATTTCTTTTTTTCATTAACAATGGAGATTTTTCAGTTTTGTCTACGAACTTGAAGAAGCATCCCAGGAACATCTTTCCCTTTCAGTTCCTGCTCATTTTTATTGGGATGGAAAGGAGAGGAGGGGAGGGGAGGGGAGGGGAGGGGAGAGGGCAAACGCCTCTCCACCTGTATTTTCCAATGGTGGTGTCTGAGCTGGTATATATCAAGCCCAGAAGTACAGCAGACTGGTCTGAGTATAGAGCATAGAAACTGAAACATGCTTATAGAAATCTCTGAACCAGAAACTATGAACTTCCTTGTTTTGTTTTCTTTTGGGATTGTTAAGTAGTTTGCCTTGTGCATCACAGTGCCATTGAATCAGGCAGTTCTCTCTCTGGTTCAGCCCCACGCAGAGTTGTTGGTGCAACCAGACAAAACAGCAAATGGCCCAGCCTAGTTGATCCTGAGAAGCTATCCATGCCTATAAAGGTCTGCAGGAAGGTTGAATCCTCCTAGAACATCAAACCACAGTAGAGCTGGCTTTGAGCTATTGGCCTTACAGCTCTCCTAACATCATTACTATGCAACTTTTCTGGCTAGAAAGTCTCCAAACCACTGAGGCTGGGAAACAATAGGGGAGAAGCAAACAAGCCCAAGCTGTGTTATCTACCCTCAGTGGTCCCTATGGGCAGCACCTGTGCAGTGCCCCTTCTCCATGTCTCCCCACCCTGCTGATCCCAGAGATGCTGAGCAGTGTCCGTGAGGCTGTCCCTGCTTCTGTGCGTGGGAGGAATGTTCTCTGACCATGAAGATGCCTTCATGCACAGATTTCGGAAAGCATGTTTTCTTCATCAGTAAACAAACTATGAGTCATTGGCAGTCACATGGGAGAAGATGAGATTACAAAGAATGTATAAGCAAATAAATTAGCTCCCTTTAGTCATGGCAACAACTCAGCGTTTCCACCCAAATGTTTTATTCCAACTCATCTTTCTTGCTTTATTGTTGTAACACTGTCGTCCTACTTTGGGAAATTCTAATAGAGTTTGTTCAGAATTTTTTCAAAATGCAGTTCTTGTGTAAGACCACATTTGGAGACCTGGTCTTTATTTTTTGACACGTGCTAGGGGACAGCTGTGGGGAAGGAACAGAGCGGTGACCGCCTCTTCCCTGATGATGCTGCAGTTGTTGGTCTGACATTTGCCATTCAACATGGGAAAGTAGCTCTTAGCCTATGGATGTCACTGCTCAACCCCCACCCCAAATGTGGATGTGTGAATCTCTTATCTGTAGGAGTAGCTTTTGAGGTTTGCTGATCCCCATCCTCAAGCACAGATGTTGGAATAGTGCAGTCCCAAGAACCATGCCTCTCTGGGGACATCTCTATTTAAAAACACAGTTCTGTTCCAATCTGTTTCCATTACATCTGCATTTTAGACTAGTTGATGCAAAGTGCTGTTTTCCACAGACCTTGCAAACACAGAAATCTTGTGGGAGAGCTGGGTGTCTCTCCTTGTTTGAAGCTCTGTTCTCTCAAAGGTGATGTCCTGATAATAGGTAGCAAATAGTCTAAAAATAACGTAAGGTCTTGAATAAATTCATTATTTATTAAAATCCTATAGCATCAGGCTATGTCAAAAATACTCACTGATGCATGGAAAGTTGGAAATTTTTGGAATCACTTTCTGATTTAAGTATCTTTTAATACAGTCCTCATCTACAGGCTGGCACAAGTGGATGGTACATTTTTCACTAAAGTGGGAAAAAGAGTTCAGAGGCCATTTTAGAGAAATGAATCATTCAAATATTACTTTTATTCATACATTTTCCCAAAGTTATTTTCCCATCAATTTTGTCCCTCCTTATACGAGATCCAAGAAATTTAGGTAGATGGTATATCCACCTTTTCTAGCACACCCTCCAATGTTTTCAGTAGAAGTAATGCCTCGTTATAGATTAATAATAATAATAATAATAATAAAGTTACTACAACTGCTTTTGTATCTGAATGATGTTGTTGCATATACCTCTTCTAACTGTAGAACTCAATGCTAATCCAAGCCATCCAAGCAATGGTATGTTCTTGGTAGAGGAGACTGAAGAAGAATGTGAGCAGCCAACAACCGTAATATAAATTGGCACAGGCTGCCCAGGGAGGTGCAGTCACTGTCCCTGGAGGTGCTCAAAACCATGTGGATGTGGCACTGAGGGATGTGGTCAGAGGGCATGGTGGAAGTGGGCTGATGGTTGAAATAGATAATGTGAGAGGTCTTTTCCAACTGCAGTGATTCTGTGATTCTATGAAATCTCATCACACTGTAAATGAATCAATTATTTTATTTTTCAAGTCACTTTCACCTTTTGTTCCACTGTTTATCACTTATTTCCAATGGCAACATGTTATTAATTTTATTTAAGCAAATATTGTTTTCAGTCATTGAGAAGAGATAATGTGAGGGAAGGAGAGAGAGAACCGCAGCATGGAAGGAGCTTTAGCCCCTGTGACCATCGTCAGCCAATGCAGCGATTGCTAACATGGCAGGTAATGGGCCTGCAGCTGTCTCTTCCCTGCCATTTGGACAAAGAGCCTTCTTTTTCCTGTTCTTGTAAAGATCTCCAGGCTGCAATAAATTAAAACTACCCTGCTAAACTCTCAAGGCTCTCCAAACTGGGAGACATTGTTAGTAAAGGTTTAAACTGGGGACATAACAGATTATTCATGCAGGAAACTTAAAAGGCTTTGGGATTTGTTCCAGTATGGTAGATAACTTTTTCATTATCAGCGGTAGCAATAATCATAATCTTAGTTCTGTGGTTCAGTTTATGGCAGTTATAATTTATGATGAAAGAGTTTACACTTAACAGTAAAAGTGAGGGTACAGCAAAATTCTGTTAAAGGTAATTAACTCCAGGGATGTAGAGCTGAAGGCCACGCTGACAAGCATAGGATGAACAAAGAGAAAAATCTATATGGATGACAAGTTTTATACTCTTTCTTCTAGCAGGTCAACTTTAATATGTCTTTTTTTTTTTTTTTAATTGACACTCTTGATGAATCAGTTAAAATACTACAAACCTATATTTTGTTCCTGTTATTGTCGATGATGATAAGGACATCTGAGAATGAAATCTGAACGAGAACAGGTCAGGTGAAGCAATATGTGGGTGAGAGCGCTTCCTCTGCACAGACCAGGGTAAGACAGACTGTGTGTAAACAAGTGATGATTCATTGTCTTTCCTTTGAATGAAAAGAGCTAACTTGGCTCTAAATTCTCCATGCTTCTTCAGTTTGAGTGCAGCACTGATTCTCCAGCACTCTGAGATGCTTTCCTGGCAGACTGCAGCTGTTGCATCCCTCGAAAGGGACCAGACTGAATAAATCACAGCTCCTGCTTTACTGTTTGTTGTTTGCTATTATTTGGATGGTTTTGTTTTTTTTTCTTCTTCTTCTTCTTTCAGGGATGGAAAGTAGATCTTTATAAAGGAGTCTCATGAAGAAAAAATAAATTAATGCTTTCAAAGCAATTCATCTCATTTGAGCTGTTCATTTAATAGAGAGGAAAGAGATTAAAAACCAACTCTCCAAAGGCTGGCTCTGGTGGAGCAAGGAGCTAAGACATTACCCATCTCTGCTTGTCAAGATCTAATGCTATTAGTCCCCTCACTGCTGTATAACACATACTTGGGGTTAGTAGTTAAGGGATGGATATTATTTAGATTATAGATAAGGTAAGAAATTGAAGGCTGAGTTTATTTTTTTGTCCACATCCGAACTGCCAAAAGCACTTGAGGCAATAGAATTTTAATTCTTATTTTATGAATGTAAAAATGGTTTATCTTCCTGTTGAGACAGTGGATGGGCGCAGTGGAATCAGGAGCTTTGTGGTGAATTTCATCTCTGGTAATGAATTGCTTCCTGATCAAAGCAACACTCTTAACTGCTATATGCCATAATTTCTTTGTCCTAAATGTAGCTCTATATAAACGGCCCCTGCCTCATGGGAAACTCTAGAAATGAGCAGAAGTGTATGTATGAAAAATACTACATTAGTCCTGCTATCACTGATATTTAGGCTGATGTTTTCTAGCTTAAGTATCCAAAACACTTTCCTCATTATTTTCTTTGCCATTTATATGTGGCCCAGCCAGGCAGATTCAAGCGATGCTTTGAAAGAGACAATAAAGTCACCCAAAAGACCAAAATCCTTTTTCTTTATATATTTAAAATCATTTGTAGCCAGGTTTTGTTTGTTTGTTTGTTTGAAGAATCAGGTACTTGCAGAATGTTTGGATTATTTCTATCTTTTGTGTAGCTCTGAGACTTTTGGATGGTCACAACATAAGCAAGGGTTACTAGTAGAGTCACACAGAAAATGTAAGAACTTGTGGGCCTCAGAGTATTTCTTTCAGTAAGGAAACTTTATACAGCTTGTGGAAGAATAACTGAGGAAATTTAATTTCTGCAGCTTTTGTATCTCATTTCCTCAGTTACCCCGTCCTCCCCTGAGCTCTACCCTTTCTCTAGGAGCCCAGAGCAAATAGGGAAAAATGTACTGAATGTAATGGTTGGTTTGGGAAATTCTTCCAAAAAGGAATGTTTGTCCATTGTGAGTGGCCATGTGCTGCATTTATTTTAGAGTACTTTTTTTCTCTGCTGTAAGGACATGGATACTTAAATAGCCTCTGTTTCTCAAAATATTGTGGTTTGACTGAGTGTTTCAGACTAAAATGATGAGTTACACAGGTAATACAGATAAGGGTTGTTGTGGTCCTCCTACCTGTGTGTTTCAGGCTGTAATGTGAGCACTACAGTAAGGATGTATTCACTGTTCCTTCCTCTTCACAGCCTCAAATACATCCACCAACCAATCTGCCAAACCTGACACTGCATTCTGCCTATCGATGTGGCTCTTCCTCCCACGAGGACTTTCTTATGAAGAGATGGTCATTCTTTAGTTTTTACACTAACAGTTGTATTATTACTGCTTATGTGCTGCTGTAAATATAGGTGATACTGATAGGAAAGCATAACAAAATACAGCTTCAACTGCGGCTGCAATTTAAAGTCATGTGAACAAAATGAGCCATGCTCATAGCCTCACCTACAGAGATCACAAGTCTAGTTCAGCTGGTTCTCTACCAATCCTAAGTTTTTGATGTATATGTGTTTCTCCTAAGCAATAAGTTTAGCATTTTATACGTGGTTCATCATCCTAATATCTGAACTAGTGAGTACTTAAAAACCTGAAGCACAGTTTTTCTGTGTATGAATAAGAGATGCATACTTCCAAGACATATATCAAATGAAGAGATGTCTCCTCACTTTACCTCCCTGAGCTGTGAGAGATCTATCTGTAGTTTATGGTTCTGTTTTATAGCAGGTACATTTTATTTCCTCAGACTCAATAAAAGTGAATACAGAAATCTGTAATTGTATTTGATTAGTCATTTATATTCTAAATGGCAGCACTGCATCATGTGGAATAGGAAGAAAAATGCCTACAAAAATAACAAGATTTCTTCTTGTATATGAACTATTTCTTCTAAGTCTGCCTGCATGTGAACAACTCCCTTGACCACCTTATCAGACATACTGATTACACTGCTCACTTAGCAAGCAGTAAATGAATGGAAATGTTATTAAATTCATCAAAGCATTTGGATGGGGACATGTCCTATTCTCTGTAAAAGGAACACTAAGAAGAACATGAAACAGCAGAAAACAAACTTTGCAGGAGAAGTCCGATCTTGCAGTCATGCTCTGGCACACTGAGTCTTCTGAGCAGGTGGGGTTAGCCTGGGATTCCTGTTTGACAGGGTCAGGGCATGGAAAGGAGTAAAGCAAGCATTAGGCAAGCACAGGGCAAGGTTACTTCCTCCATCCTTCCCTACGCAGACTTAGGGTCAGTCACATTCCTTCCACTTCTTTGTACCGGAGAACTTAGGGAAATTCATTTGCTAATCCTGCCCCCAGCCTCTCTCTTCTCTAAGTGATCTTCCAATAATTTGGAGATACAGACTCTACCTCCCTCTCTGCACCTGTTTTTTACTTTTCGTTTTTATCAACAAAATGCTGCTCCCAAAGGATAATGCTTGATGTTTCTTCATTAAATCCACTTCCTGCAAAAGTACATAAAGGATTTGTTCTTAATACAGGAGAATCTGTAAAATAAGACATTTGTGCTCGGTTTTTCCTTGTCTAAATATAGCTGTCAATTGAATCTGAATAAATTAGATAGCTGCTCAGATAACACAGCAAATGTTCTAGAAAACTGGGGAGAATGGGAAGGTTGGTTCTCCAGTCAGTCACAGATCACAGATGAACACCTTGCTGCCAGCAGCCGTGCAATGGTTTTGGAAGTTGCTAAAGGGTTGGCTAGGATGGCTCACAGCACTCCTGTGGCCCTTCAGCAGGGACAATGTGGGGGCAGTGACTCTATGTGACATTGCTTTGGCTTCCTGATTGCACGAATGGAGCTCAATGACTTGCTTAGGGCTGGATGTGATGAAAGGCCAGTGTGACTAACAACAGACTGTGTGCTGTTACAGTGCCAACACCCAACGTAGCAGCTCCATACCTTCCTGTTTGACTCCAGGACACATGGCACGTGCCTGGGACCGTCCCCAGTCCTGATGTCATGTCTGGGTCTCACTAGCGAGTCTGTGGAGAGGGCCCTGTGTTGCTGTGAGAAGGACGTAGGCTGGGACAGGAGGATGGAGGCACGAGCCATCCCCTGTTTTTCTGGAGCCAACTGTTTTGGTGGCTGCATCTGCAACCTCACACTGAGGCTCTGTGGAGTGAAGAATGTTGGCACAACTTTATTAAAAAAAAGATGCATGAGTATTTTCTTGAACATAGGCAGCTGTCCAAGTAGTGACATACAGCCTAGATAGCAGCTACTGGGGGATATGTCCATACTAGATGCATTCCCTCCTAGCTTTGAATAAACTTTTCATACCAGAGTATAAACATTTATGATTTAATCTAGGAATTAGTCCCAGGGAAACCACAAATGTCTAGAGTAAAGTCTGCATTTGTTGCAGATAATCAATTGCTGGTCAGCAAATAATTAATCTGATCTAAAGAGGTCTCTTTAATAAAGAAGGCTATAGAGGCTGAACACACACAGCTTTTCACTGTTGCAGGAAAAGAACTGAGACAAAATACAGCTCCAAAAGGAGCACACAGCTTCCTTTTTTATATCAGTGTACATAGGGAGCAGAGAGCTAACTGGTCTATGGCATACCTGCCTGCCAGAAGGCAAGGGGCTGCCAGGTGAGGACACACAAGCAGTGATACACATAAACAACATCACATTTATCTGAGAGAAATCCACTGGCACATATAGTCCCTGAACTGCTGAGTCTGATATGGCACCTTTAATTCCGTGATATTTGCATGTACACAAGTCTATCTTTTCACATATTTAATTAACACAAATAAAAGCCATAAGCTGAAGCATCTTGAGATTACAGCTGAAAAGCCAGGTAGGTTTGATAGGTCTAACCTTAAATGATAGCAAAAGAGACACCTAGGCCTGTTTGAAACACAGATCATTTTCCATAAATGTTGCTAAATTGATTTATGAAGAAGAAGAAGAATAAAATGAAGTGAGAAGAAAAAAAGGAAAAAGGAAAAAAAAAAAAAAGGAAAAAGAGAAAAAGAGAAGTCGTTTGACAGTTAATTCTTCAGCCATTTTCCTCTCTTTTTGAGCTGGCACTCCACGATAGCATTTCCATTATGTGCTGTCTCTGGTGTATTGCTATCAAAGCACACAGAATTTTCCCATTGAGTGGAAAATTGGCAAGTCATTCTTGTTTACAACTGCAAAGGTAACAACTCTGATAAAGGAATGGTCACAATTATGCCACTTTTAGCCAAATTGTGAGGAAAATAACTTACCCTTCCGTTATCCTGGCCTGTGAACCTGAGTGTGCTATTCTGAAAAACAAGACTGATTTTGCTTTTCAGAGTGTCAGCACTCAGAGGGCTGCACTCACTTAGTGACTTCCTGGCTCCAGCGTATCAAAAAGCAAAAGGGTTCCCTCTGCAAGTGTTTTCACTGTAATCGGTGCTCTCAACAGACTCAGTTTTGGCAGAAGAGTGTGAGGCTGACTTCATTTCTGTGCAGCAGGTCGAAGGCTGAAAGTGAAATGCTGGGCTTGAAGGCAGCCAGATCTTAGAATCCTCCCACAGTAGTCCCCTTTGGCCCTGCTTTATGTTTCTTCTTCAGTCCTAGGTGTTCAGAAGCATGTGAGAAAACACAGCATTACATTACTTCAGTGCTTTCCCTTCTTGAATCTCAAAGCGAGATCATCAAGCCTCACGACCTGCAAGGAGCTGAAGTACTATTGCTTTTCTGAGCAGAGGTAATGCAGTTTTTGGGCGCCCACATAGAGACACTTGGAAGGTTCAGAGATATGAATACCAGGCCATCAGCCACTGGTATTCATAGCTCATGACCCCAAATAAGCGCAGATAAAATGTGGTGATTATTTTTATTTATCTCCTAGTGAAAAAAAAGGAAAGAAATTAAAAAACAACCAACCAAACAAACTTAGGAGTATGCATGTTTAGCTTTGAGAGCAAGAAACTTTATTTGTTGCTTTTTTTTTCTCTGAAGAAAGTAAAGACTAGAAAACCTAACTAAAGATGGGATTTGGGCTGTTTGGTCTCTAAGTAAAAAGCAAAAAGTACACACCATATTGTGTGACTCACGGCAAAACTGCAAGAGCAGATGATATCAGTGAAAGCCAATTTTCTGTAAACAGTTTCAAAGTTGCAGACGTTGAGGTACATGGTAGCACAGTGTTAGGCACTCAGGAGGAGAGGATGTTGCTAAAGCACGCTGTGCTACCATGGGTTATACTGCACTGAGCAAAGAACCACCTGGTCCATAACATCTGTAGGTCTCCATGAGCAATGTCATCCAGACCCAAAGGCACAATACATTCCCTCTGGCTTGGCTAAATCCCAGGAATTCCTCTCCTGTGGGTATTTTGGTGGAGAAGGCCCAGTGACTGGGAGGTTTGGGGCAGGAATGGGGAGAATGCAACCACTCCCCGTTAGTGTTTATCCCACCCGCCCTCCCACAGAGCTCTGGAGTTGGCAACTGGCTACAGCCATGCTGACAGAGATGTGGTGAGGCTGAGGGAGAGGACCTTTGGTTCTCTGCAGGTTTCCCTCTGGGTGAATGCACCTACTGATTTGTGGGGTTCAGGGAGAGCACATGGTCTGTTGGCTGATTGACCTGTCAGAACCTACTGGTGTTGACAGAAAGCAGATGAACTGCAAGTTAAGTTGCTCCATTGTTTGCCCTGCAAGCTAGAGACCTCACTGACCAAGCCCCAGAAGAGCAGCAGGATGCCGCAGTGAAGAAAGCCTTCCAGCAGATCAAGAGGAAGACACCACATGAACGTTTGTGAGAAATGACTAATTTCACATGCATTTAAATGTCGATGGGTCGGTAATTTAAAACTCAGAATGAAGCCTGCCAGTACTAGGTCAAACAGCTCCTCAACACAATGGACCACCGCAACCTGATCTAGCGCCTGATCCATTGGGTGGCAACCCTGCCCACAGCAGGGGGCTGGAACTGGATGATCTTAGAGATGCCTTCCAACCCAAGCCATTCTATGATCATGTGATTCTATGATTTTCTTCCTGGTGTTCTGAGGATGGCAGCAGCACAGTGTTTGACCACATACTCCACAACCCTCCTGCCTGCTGGCAGACCCCACAATCTCAGCTCAAGAGGGGTTTTGCAGTGAGAGTGGTGACATTCCAAACCAGGAACTTGCAGAACTATGAGGACCATTTGCCTGGTGTTGCTAGTTCTTGCCTATTTCTTTGTTCTGAAGAATGCTGTCATCTTCTCCTCCTCGTCTGGGAGATGACATTGGCTCAGACGTGCATCCTCTTTTTGTTTCATATGCCCATGTAAGTTCATACACTGCAGATAAATACGCCTTAACTTACATTAGCACGACACTAGTGTTTGCCTAATGAGTGACAAAACTATAAATTCAACAGATCCATCCCATATTAAAAAAATAAATAAAAGGCACCTGATTCATATCAGCTGAGTGCTGGAATTTTCAACTAAATCAGAATTGACTGAGCCATGACTGAATCACAGCACTGAAATGTACCACCTGTATGCAGCACCCGCCATGCTTTACATCTACAAATTAGCCCTCCATCATCCTGGTGAACTATAATCACATAAAACACAGGAGTGCTAAATTGCCCGAGCTTTGCCAACTAAGGTAAAGCTATAGAGCACTTTGGTGACAGTGACAGATAGAAAACAAAGCCAAGAACACTGATTTCTGAATTATTTCCCTTGTCTCTAGACAATACCTGTATGTAATAGAGATCAGCTAAAAGAATGGTGGTGGAGCAGATCTGAGGTTAGATATGCTCAACCATTTGCTATTGCCAGGCTGCTGTCTTTGCAGTAGCTGCTGAAAAATGGATTGGTTTAAAGCTAAAGAAGAAAAAAAAAAAAAACCAACAACAAAAAACAAAAAACAAAAAACCTATAACCATATCCTGCAACCTGATTATCTTATCAGCTCTTCTGCGACAACTAAAAATAAGCTTTTTCTTTCCTTAAAATAATGAACTGTATAGAGAATAAGGTGTACTTAAAATACAATCAAAATTCAAAATAAATCTTACTTTATCTTCATTTCAGTTAACAAACTGCATTTATCAGCTTAACAATTGAGTGTTTTCAGATTTCTTTTCTGTATTATTTGTATTTGACCGGTGTTTTTTACATTGCTGCCTTGTATTCAGTTTTTCTATTATGAATAAGCGTTCAACAATTTAAATTATAACTGATGGAGTCACAGGACAATTTTTCCCTCAGTCATGGTAGCTCCTTATACTATTTTTCTTTCAGCTAATTCTAATTTTAATTAGTTGCGGCAGCAATTGATTGTACTGATGTACTACTATTCAATTAATTCCACAGTGGTGGCTGGGGTTATTTGCTGAGTGACAGCCAAATACTGCAGTACAGAGTATTTTACAATAATTACCTACCAGTTCTACTGGAAACAGTGGTATATCATCTCGTACACCCAGATGATGACTTTAAAGTCACATCTAGTTACATTCACCTTGAGTGTTCCCCTGTGTAACAAACCCTGCTCAAAAACAGCCTTGATAAAAGATGTGGCAGGAGGTACATTTTTATTATTTTGTCTTCCTTCGATCTTTTAAAAATATGTTTCTTATCAGAAAACAAGAATGACCTCATTTGTTAAGCGTGGAGAACATAAATTTTGTAAGATGAATAAAGAATTTTAAGAACATCCTGAAGCTTCCCATCAGAAGCAGGTGCCATCTTGGTTCATCCATTACGTTTTAGCTCCTTCTGTTGCAGATCATGTACATGCAGGGAAAATCATGCCTTCCACAATCACTTTACACCGATCATCTTTTTGCCTTAATTCTAGATTGAAATGTCAAATACAGACTGCAGCTTCATGTTTTCTGAACCAGACAAAGCAGACATGGTGATGACCTGTGTAGGCTGTAGGTGATGTTTGATCTGTGTAGGCTGTAGATCTTGTGTAGATGACAGACTAGAATCTCATGTACCGACTGGTACCAATCTGCATTACATGTTCAAATACAAAACGCTGCATGAAGCTAAACTTCACGCCAGCATGTAAGAGCAGAAAACCCCTTTTAGTTTCTCACCTGATTCAGAATTGCCAGCTGAAGCATTCAAAAGTTCAGCCAGGACACAAACCACAAAACTAATAAGTCCTGATTTAAAAGCACATTGATTTTTCTTTTAATGACAGGTTTCTAAGTTGATAGGAATCAGACTTTCAGGTTTCCTCTGGCAGCCATGGAAAGGGAAAAAAATTTCTGAAAGTGGAGCTTCTTGCATAACCTTATCCTTCCTGGTGCTCTAGGAGATACCAGGTGTTATGTATGTTGATGGCAGTACTATGGCAACTGGTCATACATTTTTCAAAGGCAGTGGCTATGATTAGCCATCATTGTTTATAAAATAATTGAGAAGGCTGATAAGGTCCTATTTTGCTTCCTTCTCTGCAGTCAAAGAGAGCATTGTGAACTTGTGAGACTCTGATACTGGCTAAAGTTCCAGTGGTGAAGTCACCCCTTGCACCTTTAGTTGGTCCTTCAAGGCTGTGGCCAGTGGTTCCTGAGGAAGCTGCCGTGAGATCTCAGCAAAGGCCCACCAAGATAAGCCTCACCCTTCATCAGGAAGGATAAACACCCATGTGCACTGAGAGGTAAAAGCTCCTTGCAAAGAAACAAACAGCTGTGCAATCTGTAAGACAGTCATGCAGCCCGCTCTGAGTAAGGTGTAAACCTGCTCTGTTTCACTTCTATTGCCTCTCCCCATGTGCTTTTCCCCTTGAGGAAGGGACTATCAGCTTACAGCACTGAGCAAAGTCCAGCATGGGTAATTTAACTGCCAACATCACCCACCTTGGCAGCACACTCCATGCCCTGCGCGGCTCTCTCAGATCTCACACCACCTTGCCACACGTCGGGGTTGCACTCCTGCCTGGAGAAGTGGCTGGGAGATGCAGTGACCACGTCTTCACAGCCTGCTTAGCAGCCAGCCCCAATAGGATTTGGTATTTAAATGCAAAGCAGAGATTACGCTGCAGAGTCAAACCATTTAGCAGCAGCAATATTTTGAATTTCAGAACTATATGAAAGATCAGTTTTAACCTTTGAATAGAGTTCAAAATACATCCCTCAGCGCGCTTCCACTTTTAAATAAACAGGAGAATCAAGGGCTCTGACATTTCCAAAGCCCGCAACACTGGACTGTTTTCCTTGCAGAAATACACTGATTCTTAGCAACTGTCTACAAAAGATAACAATAGAATTTGTCAAATAAAATACGATCTGGTGATAGATTTAGCTGCAGTTTTACAGCACCTGTGGGTAGTTTTGGCCCATTCAATAGAAGAATTTGGATGTATTTTCAGCTCTGAGGACACGTTCTTCCCCTCAATGATTTTTTGTAAATGTCATTGAAGATGCAGCAGTCATGTAGCAAGTGAGAAAAGCAGCTGTGTTACTGTCAGGCTGAATCAGAATCATTGTGCATATATACTTAAGTGACTCAGCAGTAACTAATTGAGTATTTGGGATCCATCCCCCTTTGGTAGCGTTCATGTAATTTCCCTTTATGTGCAGGGGAACCAAGCATATGATTTAAGCAGAGAGTATGTAGCAACAGAAACCCTTTTTAAAGTAGGTGATTATTTATTTATTTATTCATTTATTTGAGGGAGAGAGAGAGAGAGAAAATACAATGACTTTCAGTAAATTTACTTGATTGTAAGCTGGGAATTTTTCTGAAAGATGTTATAAAAATGAACCTTTTCTTAAGATTAGAAGTAGAAGCCACTTTGTTTTTTCCTGGAATACCTCATGTGCTTTTACATCTCTACCTCTTAGTGACATCGTATTACAACATCACTTGTATATATGGAGTTTATTAAGTCAGATTCCTTTAAAAGAATTGGGAAGGAGGAGTAGTAATTTTTAAAAAGTGTATATTTACATTTAGATATATTTTCTCTGCAGTGAACTAACACAGAGAGGCAAAATGCCTTTGCTGTCCATGTCTGAACTGAACAACACTGTTTTCCAGATTTTAACACAACATTTCTCCTGATATCCTCACACTGGTCTTCAGGAGCATGTAGCAACTCAGAGTCCAGAATGAACAGCCAATTAGAAAAACTGAAGTGTCTGGGTAAAGAGTGAGCTGCTTGCACAGAACATGGAGGAAGCCTTGTCTCAGAGACGGCAATCACGTCCTTGCCACTCTGAGATGTAAATTTATTAGCGTGTGTTAGATCTGTAAGATTGGTGTCTGTGGTTGAGATTACAGCCAAGTTCTGGTCAGGGGGAACATAGCACTCTGCCGAGCAGCATAGGTAGCATGACATAGCGAATGGAAAATGGGGGATGTAAAAAGGAAAGATAAAGAAAGGAATAAAAACAAAATGGGGGAAAAAAAAAAGCTCGTCTTTTTTTTTTTTTTTTTTCCCAGCCTCTTGTGCAAATTACTGCTATTATTAAGTCATTGCAAAATAAGTGTCACACAACCTTTAGACCCATCGTTTGCATGTAACTCTATTCCAAGAGCAGTGTGAGGTATACTGTTTCTTTAACCAAAATGAAGAAACATCTTTCTATTTCTGAACCATTTTTGCTTTTATTTTTGCTATACAGTTATAGCCTTAGGCTGGGAGAAATATTCATGCTGTTCTCTCCTGTGTATATAGTTTCTAAGGACTGCACCGCTCTTATGCATATGCAAAAGTATATGCTTTGCATATTTACTTTCTTTATATGAAATAGCATGCCCACCACATCATGTACTGCTTTCACGTCTGCGCATATCCCCCAAATTTATCATCTTCTCATATTTAGAACGTAATTCTCATTTGAATCACAAGCAGTCAGATCTTTTTAATAACAGTTATTCCAGAGATAACAGCTAATTATGATATTTCAGAAAGTGTACATTAATATTTCAGTAGGCTCAACATTTTGAAATACTACTCAAAGCAACATTACGGTCTCTTTTACTGGTGAAACAAAAGGATACTTTCAGCAGGCAATCAGAGCACCCTTCAACATACCACTCCAGTCCCTTTCCACAGTATCTTCTGTTTGCCGTAAGCCACAGTTTGGCAAAACCAGCTTTAATGGATCTTTCTTAATGTAATTAAATATATTTAACAACAGAATGCTTCAAAGTCCTTAAATTGGTCATTTGTTAGAAGACAACGAGTTCATTCAAATCCCAGCTTTTCAAACGTTTTTCTTCCATAAATCCTATTAGCATTAATCTGCCAAAGCAAGGTGTGCTTCATCATTTTTATTTTTTTTTTTCAGATACCTGGAAAGCTCTGAGCTCTACTGCCCACTTGTTATGTTGCTGCAGACTTTTGGAGGTTGCATGTGGACCAGAGCATCAGTGTGGTCCTGTTGTCCTCCCTGCACAGCCTCAGCTCTGTGGTGTTGCAGAACAAATGACAAAAACGGAGATTTTTGTGCGATGAAATCTGCAGGGTGTGGCAAGAGGGGACAGAATCTAAGAAAAGAAAAGAAACCCTAGAAAATGAATTGCACGCTATGAATGTAAACAAGAGCAAGAGTAAATCACCTCTCCATTATTCCTCCTGCAGTGTATTTCATTCCAAGAGTAAGAGACTCATATCTATAAGTTCTTAAATAGGCAAACCTAACTAATTCAGCCTAAGCCTCTGCAGGCCAAGGCCTAGAGAGAGGCTTGAGCAAGGCCTCACCTTACAGTGAGACAGAGGCTGCGCAGCAGAATGTAGATTTCTGTTCCTGAGACCCCAATTATTTCCCAGCTCTCAAAAAGCAGGGTCAGGTTATGGTTCAGAAAGGGAGAATACAACTCCTCCAAATCGAAGTCAAATGCGTGCACGAAGGGAGTTGAAAAGAAAGGGGCTTTCTGTTCCTCCCTGAGGTGCACACTTAGTCTTTCTTGGAAGAAACAAGAGGCCACTTTTTCCTTTCAGTTTTATCTAGCAGGCATGTGAAAGGCAACCAAGGCTTCCAAAACCATCAATTAAGTGCTGAAAGAACCAGCAGAAGTTCATAAAGGGAAGATAGAATTATTCACAGATTTCTGAACTATTTCAAACCAAAACACAGGAAAATCTCAGGATATGCATTTTTGTGACCGGTTGAAAATCAGTATGAAGTTCTCTCCGTTACAAGACAGCATTTTGTTGGTACTGCTGAATTTACTTTGGATTTGTGCATTTAATAACGAATAATGAGCTGGTAAAAGCCTAAACCAGCACTGGTAGAGCTCAAAAGTCAATTGTTTTACAATGTAAAGTGACTCCCTCTAGCAGCATTGATTTTTCCTTTTTGAACTCCCTGACTGCCTCCACAAGGACAAACCTTTCCAGTTCCCTATCTCCCAGTGGCACACAGACCCACTGTGGGTTAGCACAACTACTCTGCCCATGTGAGGCCTCATCTGGAATATTGTGTCCAGGTCTGGGGCCCTGAGCACAGGAGGGATGTGGAGCTATTGGAGTGGGTCCAGAGGAGGGACATGAAGATGGTCAGAAGGCTGGAGCACCTCTCCTAAAAAAAAAGGTTGAGGGAGCTGGGCCTGTTCAATGTGGAGTAGGCTCCAGGGAGATTTCATTGCAGCCTTCCATTTGAAAGGAGCTTACAAACAGGAGGGAAATCAACTTTTTACACAGTTTGATAGTGGTTGGGCAAGTGGGAATGGTTTTAAACTAGAAGAGGGGAGATTTAGGTTAGATGTTAGAAGGAAATTCTTTACTCAGAGGGTGGTGAGGCGCTGGCACAACTGCCCAGAGAAGCTGTTGTGCCCCATCCCTGTATGGATGGCCCTGGCTGCGTCTGTGGGGGTCACACTCATTGAGCTACAGGAGATCTGATGGTACTATGATCTTGTTGGTGATGTGAGGTGGGTACCAAGCTGCCCTCTGAGGGCTGGTGGGTTCAAGCTGCTTGTTTGCATTGTTCCCTGTGCTTTGTCCATAAGGCCTGAGGCCCTGCTCTTTACCATGAGGAGGGATGTGCATTGACAGGTCTCATGGGTGTGGGATCAGCTCCGATGGGGATGCTTGTGTCCATGATCTGTGGTGCTATGGGTCCACTAAACCTGGAGACCTGAGCATCCGTGTGGTCTTTTGGTGGCAGATTCCAGACCCTGCAAGCAGCCTGAGATCATCTGGGTTCAATCTAGTGATAAATGGGCTCCAGAAGTGTTTGGCTATTTGTAAAAGCCCACAGCGCTTCCTATCAAAATATTTCCCACACAAGGCCAGGTTGGATGGGGCCCTGGGCAGCCTGAGTTGTGGGGGGCAGCTTTGCCCATGGCAGGGGTTGGGGCTAGGTGAGCTGTGAGGTCCCTTTCAACCCAAGTTATTCTATTATTCTGTGACACAGGGCCCTGAGTGAAACCAGGTTCTGCACCATGACTTGACGAGGCCACGGATTGAGTCGGTCCTTCATCCCACTGATTTCACTCCCAACACCAGCTTTTAGCAGGTCATCTTGAAGCCCTTGTGGGAAAAGCTGGCCTTGATCACTCATGACTGGCAAGGTTGTGGAAGCCTCTCCCTGAAAGCATTCAAGACCAGGCTGGATGGAGCTTTGAGCAGCCTGGTTTAGAGGGAGGTGTCCCTGCCTACAGCAGGGGTTTGGAACTGGGTGATCTTAAAAGTCCCTTCCAACCCAAACTATTATATAATTCTGTGCACAGGGAAGCACAGCAGCTTTCCAGAAGGGCACAATCTTGTGGCAGAAGGTCTTTCCCACGTGCAGAAAGCCAACAGCTCCCTAACTTCAGCACAAAGGCTGCCGAAGGGGGCTGAGATGCAGCCATGCCTCTCACCTGCCCACGGCACACAATTTAGCTATAAAGGGCTCAGGGGGGCAGTTTCGGCGCCATATGCCTTCTCTACGCGGACAGCAGGTAGCAGCCCAGCACCAGCAGCACCACCACAAGCCGGTCCCCTCTCCCCTGTTTACTTTGAGCACTTTCCCCGGGCTCTCGCGGTCGGGAGATCTGAGAGGCACCTTCCGTCCCCGACCGGGCCGGGCCTTCCTGCGGAGAGAGGTGGGGGAAGGAAGGGCGGGGGCGGGCGGAGGAAGCGGCGGCACTCCCGGAGCGCGAGGGGGAGCCCGGGGAGCTCCTCCCGCGCGATCCCGGCAGCGGCAGCGGCAGGAAGGGCAGGGCGGGGGCGGGGGCTGCGCGGGGGGGTGGGCGGGCGGTCGATCGGGCGGAGGAGGGGCCGGGGCCGCCGCCGGCTGAGGGAGGCAGGGAGCGGAGCCGCCGAGGGCCGGGGCCTTGGACGCGTCCGGAGGAGGAAGAGGAAGGGGGGGAGCCGGCCCCTCTCGGAGCGCGCAGCCCGCATCCGCTTGTGGAAGGGAAGAGGGAAGCGGAGGGGGGGAGCGAGCGAGCGAGCGGGTACCGCCGCCGAGGAGACAAAGAAGCGGAGCCCGCCCGGGCTGGGAGCCTCCCCGCGCCGCTCCGCTCCGCCCCGCCCCGCTCCCACCGGCCGGGCCGAGGTGAGCGCGCCCCGCGGGAGGGCGGGACGGGGCCGCCGCAAACTTGGGGCGGCCGGTGGGGGCAGGGCGACGGGGGGGAAGGGAGGAGAGAGGCGGGGGGCACCTGGGTGGGGGTTCCCCGGGGAGGAGGCAGGTGGCGGCCGGGGCTTGGGGGGGGTGGCGAGGGAAGGGGCCCGGCGGGTGCCTGACAGCCGCCGCTTTGTGTCGGCGCGGGGAAAGCGGCACAAAGGAGAAGTTGGCTCGGGGAGGCGGAGGGGTCCCTCGCAGCCGGGGCACGGCCGGAAAGTTTTCCGGTGGGGGCGGCGTGCGGGGCGCGGCGATGCGGGCCCGGGCTGCGCCGGTGGTGGCCGCGGGGAATATTCTGGTAAGCGGCCGCCGAACCCCTGCGGAAGGGTAAAACCGGGGATTTTCTCGAGCAGTGCCGCCCGAACGGCAGAAAAAAAAAAAAAAGTTGGAATGACACGTTGTGTGCCCAGGAAGCGCGTCTCGGGGGGTTGGGGTGGGAATTGGCCCTTCCTCCCCTGGCCGTGCCCTGTGTAGGAAGCTGCCCGAGCACGGGTAACTGCCCGTCCCCTGTGGAGTTTGCTTCCTCGGCTCCGCTAGCTCGGGGTTTTTACAGTTTATGGATCGCTGTGCGCATCTGAGTTATTCTGTGAATTAACTCGGCGCTGCCGTGCTCTTTTGTTAGCTCAAAACTTGAGTGAACTCTGTTCCTTTTGTGTGCGGTGAAGCGATGTGTGCTCCCGAGAAAGTGGTGTTGCGGCCGCACGTTCTGTGCGGGTTCCTCACGTGGAAAACGCCGGTGCCCTT
This sequence comes from Lagopus leucura, assembly GCF_019238085.1. Classification (NCBI taxonomy): domain Eukaryota; kingdom Metazoa; phylum Chordata; class Aves; order Galliformes; family Phasianidae; genus Lagopus; species Lagopus leucura. Next base: position 45,079,988 of record NW_024962262.1, on the reverse strand, counting down.
TATGGATACAAACCTCCATGGTCCATCCCGTGCGTGGCTTATGTCATCTGGAGCCGGGCATGGGCATGGAGGCATCCAAAAGGGCAGAGCTCGTGCAGGGCTCCTTTCTGAAAGCATTTCTGCCCCTGCTTATCAGCGTCAGTACCACAGAGGAGATGTTTGTGGTACCGTGTGTGTGTTGTTAGGACTAGAAGTGGAGTGAAATCACTCTGTAACTCATAGATACTGGTATTTTTCAGATCTGGAATTGAAGTTGGGTGTCCCACCCTGGTCGACCTCAGCAGCTGTGTCCTCGTATCTGACTTTCTCCTTGAAACTTAGCTAGACCGTGTTGCTTTCGGGAGCAGTGCATAAATGCAGACATGGGAGGCACCTGCTAAGACTACAGTTGTAATTAGCAAATATCTGTATGTAGGCCATGAAGCAGATCTGGGCTCGTTATACTGTCAGCTCTCCTTGCAGTTGTTCTGTCAGTGCATAGTTAGCTGCTGTATGAGCCTTTTACCTCTGCAAGATAGTATTTCGAACTGCTGTTACAATACAGAGGTGTACAAAATCTCTTTTGCTGTGTTTCTCCAGAAACAGAAGCAGAGTTAGTCCATGGTTATCTGGACGGTCCTTTATGTTTCGTCCTTACTGTTAAATATATAGTAAATTCAAAACTCCAGCCTTTGCCTTGCTACTTGTTAAAAAGGGAGCTCGTTCATTTTTTCTTCTTCCTCTGCTTTCTCCCTAGTTTCTTGCCTAGCTGTGTGGTAGCATTAAGGAAAGGTGTTTGCGCTCTTATGTGTCACCTCGCATCTACTGTGTGCTAAAGAAGAGGGGACGAGGTCAGCAGCATCTGCTTTGTTTCCAGGCTTTGTTTTTTTTTTTTTTTTTTTTGGTGTGTGTGTGTGTGTGTGTGTGTGTGTGTGTGTGGCTGCTGACATGTTATTCCCTTGCTCACAGTGCCCCTGGCTTTCCTCAGCAGTAACTATAACATTAGCAGCTGGGAAAGAGATGTTCGGATAGTGCAGTTTGCTGGTTGTTGCCTTGAGCAGCAGCAGAAAGCTCCTGCAGGTATCTCCTTTTTTGTACTACATGAGCATAAAAGCTGCTCCAGACTCACAGAAGCAAGTGCTCTTCACTTTATACTTGGGGCAGGTTCACAGTCAAACCCAAGAGAATCTGAAGGCTATGTATGTTCTGGAAGATACTTTCTGTTTGTGCCAGGGATCTGGGGGTGTCTCAATGGCTGTTCCCTTTTTTCTTCCCCGTGCTCTCAGAAATGGAGATGGTGGAAGGAAAGTGTGGATGAAAGTGAGGTGCTGCTGGGTTGGCATGGTAAGATGTACAATGAGGTTCTGGATGCACTGCTCAGATGAAGTAGGTCATCTTGCACGCTGGAGAGGATGTGTGGAGAGCTGAGGCTCTCTGCAGGCAAGCTGCTGTCTGTTTCTGCTGAAATAATAAACTTTTGAACAATATGCTTTATCCCTGTGTTTACTAGGCGTACAGAAATGTTGCTAAACAGTAGCTTCCGCGTGGTGAGACTTCTCCAGCCCCTGAAAGTCAGGTATCCTTAACAGTTCCTGGATTGGAAGGCCTTCACGGGAAGCGGGGATGGTGCTTGTGCCGTGGCAGATAGCATTGTTTCTTCCTCTTAAAGCATACAAATGATGCCTATGCGATTAATTTAACCAGCAGGCTGTTGTACGGTTCTCTGAAAAAGACACTGCATGTGATCCTGGTGACTTCTCCCTTTTGAAAAATGCCTTTTCGTTTTGCTTTGCAAAGTTATGAAGATTGGCCCAGGTGTACTTAGCTTTTTTCTATTTTAAGTAGTTGCATTGAGTTTTTTTTCTTGCAGATTCAATTAGACCCATTAGTAATCGTAACTTAGTCATCTGTGTTCTGCCCAATTAAACTGTTGCTCTGTTCAGTGATGGGTTCAGTGATTCTTCCAAGTGTGAAGTTGTGTGTTTTTTTTTCCTAGAGTAATCTTTTATTCCCCATCATAAGGATTCTTAATTATTTCGTAAATGCTAATGAAATGAGTAAATTGGAAGCGCACTGAGATGTAAAATACGTGTTTTTATTTTTGTTGAGTACATGTGACACAAAGAATGAGTTTGTCTCTCACTGTTAACAAAGTGAATTCTTGTTTTAAAACCAGCATAGATAGCTTTATGGGCAATGAAATGGTTTGGCAGGGTATGTTTTTATTGTAAATTTTAGGATGCTAAGGAATAAATCTCGATTAGAGAATGGCAGCACTTTGCATTTAAAATTATTGCAGGTTTTGTAGGACGGTTTCAGAAATAGTAATGTTGAAAAAACTATCTGTTAGAGGATGCTGAGATGTGCTGGTGGATCCAGGGTTTGTTCAAAGTTGTAGAAACTGCCTGTGTGGCTTAGAGGCTTTTTCGCTCCTGATCTCATTAATGAGTTAATATGGTGACCTGTAACTAATATTGATTACTCTGGGAAGCAGATAGGGGGGTGAACATACTGGGCTTGCAATAGATACCTGAATTATTAAAATAATAATAATAATAATGTTGCTTCTCTCTTATAACAATGACAGAGTAGTGCAAAATAAGTGCAATATAGGTGTGTTTTTAGTCTAAGCTGAAGAAACTCAATCCAGGTTTACTCATTCTTAATTCATTTAAGTTATTGTCTGCAGAGTGTGTGCAGTTCTGTTGATTGGCATGAAAACAGATGTTGAGATACGCCACCAGTAAAGGATAGCTGAAGCTGTATTGTAGAAAACCTGGCATATTTAATGCATTTACAAAAGCAGATAGTCTCCTTTATTAATATATATATATATTTTATATATATATATACATATATATATATATATATATAATATAATCATATATATATATATATGATTTTTTTAAAAAAATATTTTTAAAAAATATTTTTAAAAAATGATTTTGGAACCCAGGTATAGCTGGATGGTAACTCATTACCGTGATGTTTCAGCAGGTTGTGCTGTTTCGACAGGTAGGATGTTCTCTTCATCTCTCAAGTCAGGAGATGCCTAAAGCCTTGTGTTTGGATTTGTGCAGATCACGTTTGCACATTTTAGCCAAAATGGATCAATAATCAAAAATAATTGAGCAGGGAGATTACTATCGATAATTATTGTATTATGTGATTATTATTTCTTTGGTTGAAAGACAAGATTTGCTTTCTGCCCCTTTTACAGTTTTATTGTGTTCTAGAAGTGTGTTCACTGTGGGGCCTGAATAAGGAGAAACTGCAGAGATGTGAAAGCAGATAGCACAGTTTGCTTACAGCTGGTGCCTCTCTTCCCAAAGCAGGTGCACTGAGTCCCTTCGTACTAGGGTGCCAGCAGCTGCTGTAGGCCTCTCTTGGCTGTCTTTGTCCAGGTTACGCTGGATCAGCTCGATGCAAATCTGGGATAGCAGACAAACTACAAGACAGTGGGAGGAGGGTTAGCAAAAAGGGGCTTTCTGCTTTTGCTGGGGCGAGTGGGTGTGCTGCTTGCAGTGCTGTGTTTAAAAAATATGCTTTGTAAGATCTTGTTTTCCTTTTTTGAGCTTTTTTGTGTTTTAAAGAAAATGAAAGAGAGTAAGCTGTTAAAAATGAGTTGAGTTCTCATGTGATTTTTATTTTGTTTTTCCTTTTTAATTCTTATATTAAAGAGTAGTCATTGGGCACAGAAATTCTCCTTCAGAATGAAAATAGACTGGTGCAGGGTGTGCAGCTTTTGGAAGGGAATGGAGTTGATTAAGTATTCAAAATGTAAGTTGAATGTATGGGTATAAATACAGAATTTTCTAACTTATCTTCATCAAATTTAGGTTGAATCACAGAATCTTAGAACGACCTGGGTTGCAAAGGACCACAATGATCATCTAGTTTCAACCCCCTGCTATGTGCAGGGTCACCAACCACCAGACCAGGCTGCCCAGAGCCACATCCAGCCTGGCCTTGAATGCCTCCAGGGATGGGGCATCCACAGCCTCCTTGGGCAACCTGTTCCAGTGCGTCACCACCCTCTGTGTAAAAAACTTCCTCCTAATATCTAACCTAAATTTCCCCTGCCTTAGTTTAAAACCGTTCCTTCTTGTCCTATCACTATCAACCCTCATAAACAGCTGTTCCCCCTCCTGTTTGTACTCTCCGTTCAAATAATGGAAGGCCACAATGAGGTCTCTCTAGAGCCTTCTATTTTCCTAGCTAAACGAGCCCAGTTCCTGAGTCTTTCCTCAAAGGAGTGGTGCTGCAGCCCTCTGATCATCTTACTACTTGAACTAAGTCATCTTTTTTTTTTTTTTTTTTTGTATACTGATTAAATTTTACTTAACTATATTGTAAAACTGTCTCTTTGCAGGCTTAGGACAGAAGAGAAACAGTAAATCCAACTTGTACTTATTCTACCCATGGAGGGTTAAATTGGTGTGTTACTCTGAATTTCTTCAGGGCATTCTGGACTAATCAAACGCTTTAAGGAATGGCAATAAATTAAGCCTCCCGTTTATCAAAGCCTGGCACTGATAACAACAGAGAGGGATTCCAGGTATTGATTGGTGTGACCTGGTTTTAATGCACTGGGAGCACCTTCAGCGTAGCATACCATGTCTATACTTTTCCTTCCTGTTCTCACAATAGCAGTGTATTCATTACATCTGTTTTTTTCTACACCCATCGTGTGTCCTAACTTGGCTTCCAGTGCCATCGTGGGCTGCTTCAGACGAAGTCACTTCTGGTTTGACATCCTACTGATGTCTCTTGCAGAAAGTATTTTTGAACCTTGTAATGCGGAGGGAAAGATACATGGCTGTATGGTGTGTTCTAGTGCTGAGTTGTGATAGCTGTCATGACAACAAATCACATGTTCATTTCCTTGAATGGATGGTGTGCCTCCAAACGTACAAAGAGTGTTATCAAGTTTGACAGGTCTGGAATGATGACATGCCGGGGAACCCGGGGGCTTGGGCTGAATGAATGTTGCGCCTGGCTTCACAAAACCTATTGCTGGTTTGTTCAGGTAGAAAAACAGATGCCCCTTCAGGCTTTGTTTCTTGTTTTTGTGTGCTTTTTTTTTTTTTTTTTTTCTTTTCTTTGTTTTATTTGGTTTGATATTTTTTTTGAAAAGTTCCTTGGTAATTTCAGACAGTTTGCAAGAGGAACAGAAGAAAAAAAAAACATACGTAGCCTTTGTGCAGTCACTTTGAAGATTCCTCTGTTTTGAATTCTTTCATTATTCGTAGTGAGAGCTTCAGGAAACCCAGAAGGACAAGTGTCCAGTATTTTCTAGGTCAAGAACAGGTACTTTATTTACTGTTGTTTTTTCTTCCAGTTTTTGTTCCTGCTGTCCATCAGCAGTGTGCTAACACCTCTGTCTTAGTTCTGCAGTGGAGAGCAGGGCAGGGAGCTTGCAGCTGTAGAGATGGGCTGGGAGCAGGGATGGTGGCACACATGTTTTATTTGTTCTGTTTTTGGCCTTGGCTGCTGCTTATTCATAAAGTTACACTTTCGGTTGGACAGCTGGTTTCGGTCTAACCGGACTCCAGAAGTCTTGTCAGGTCGAATACAAACCTGTAAATACTGACTTTCTGTATTTTGTATGAGAATGTTGCACTGGATTATAATCCCTAAGATTCTATTACTGTCTGGCTCAGGTGGTATCCAGCAGCAGATTTAATGAATGGTGGATTTCTTCTTTTTTAATTATTATCTTTTTATTTTGAGCTGTGCTTTATTTTTGTCAGCATCACTGACTGTGTCTACACCACAAATTAATTAAAAATTACCACAATTTAGCTGCTGAATAAAAATATCGTTTTTATGTCCTTAGTCTTTCCTACTAGAGTTCCGTGGGATCCTGTTGATGCAGTGCCTTTGGTCCTGTAAGCTAAGGCATAGCATTTTTCCCACTTGAGTATTGAAATGTTGTGAAAGTCTGTGCTATTTTTGGAGGTTTGTGGTTTTAATTAAGAATGTTTTTGTTCCAGTCATAAAAGCAATTGGCTACAGTATATCTTGCTTAAATTTGTTTTCCTTTAATCATTACACGTTGAATACAAAAATATGTAGATTTTTACATCAAAAGGGAATGTAAGGCATTTAGAGTATAAACATACTGAGCTTCACCTTTTCTGTCTTTCAGAGGAAAGATTGAAAGAAAAAAATGATGATCGGTATCCTGCCTTTAAGTTTGTTGGCTGTGCTTCTGCTAGTGCTGTGTGGATAACAGAAATAATTATACTGTGGACTATTCATAAATTCACACTGTTTTGAATTCCATTTAATTCAAATAGAGGGAAAAGTTAATGCTAATATCCCAAATAATTAATGCTATAATAAAGGATCTGCCTTCCACTTGACACTGAATGACTTATGTTCTGTTACATCAAAAAACTTAAATCATTTTGAGCATTCAATATTAAAAATCCTGTTCATGAATATTAGAAATTTAATCAGATATCTCAGTAAGGACTGTGTGGATTGTATTGGGCTTAAATGTGGGTAATAATAGAGCTTGTGTTTAGCGTGAGTATCAAAATATGACACGTCATTTTTATGAGCTCTGAGGCTCTTAAGGGATATGTGGGGAATCATAACAAACTGAAATGTTACAGACCTCCTGTGATGGGGATCTGCTGCAGTCTGAGTAGTGTTGTTACTGGGGGCTTTGTGTGCCTTCTGCTGTTAGCTCTGCCTTGTACTGACAGTTGTGTCCCACTACGATCTTTTCCATTTTTGCTGACCTGAGATCCTGTATGTCTGTTTAGTTCAGATATTCCCTTCATCTGCTGGAATGTCAGGAAGACAGGTTGTTGTGGCTTTGTCAAGGCCGGGCTGGCTGTGGCTCTGGGCAGTGTGGTCTAGTGGTTGCTGACTGTGCACATAGCTGGGGGGTTGAAACAGGATGATCATTGTGGTCCTTTTCAACCCGGGACAGGCTATGATTCTTTCTTTGGTTTTGTATCTCAACTTTCCTGTTGTTACTGCGATCCTGTGAAAGTGCAGGTATGTGCTTAACTGCTGCTATTGGTCCTAATGCAATGCATGTCACTGCCTACAAAACAGAAAGCTAAGCCTGTAAGCCTGCCTTCTCAAACAAGAACCAAAATGTCTGCTGGTCAGCTATTTTTTTTAGCTATGTATTTCTCAATTTGTCCAGGCAAGTACATTAAATTACATGCAGAACTTCTGTCTGCAGTGTTACATAGCCAGCTTATTTTTACTGCCTTTACACCTATTCATTGTGTATGACATTACTCTAAGAAGTCATGTGAAATCAGTGGGACTGCTGGTAGGTTAGCCTTGTTTAATGAATGATAGCACTGAGATACGAAAGAATGGATCAAGCAGGAGTTGATAGAACGCCTGCTGAAGGTAATGGAAGTTCTGCGTGGGCAAGAAGGGACAGATTGGTTTTGTATATAAAAGTACAGTGCAAGAAAAGCCCTCAAATGTAATGAGGATTATAATGTCTGTTTTGAAAGAAACAAGATGTGTGTTAATGCAGGTAATTGAAACGACCCGTTTTTAAAATTCTTTACTTATGTTTTGACTGTAATATGGTGTCTAATGGTGTAACTAGATTTAGTTTCTGTGATAAATACATTCTCAGGTTGTTCTTGTGATTTTTGTTCTATTCTTTGATTTTCTTGCTTCTGGATGGATAATTTTAGTGGTCATGTGGTTGGGCAGTTGGATTCCACATTTCCACAGTTACTCTAAAACGGAGTTGAGATGCGTTTTAGATGAAATCCATTGGATCTTACCTGTAATCATGCTTGCACACTTAAATGTTTTCATCTTTACCCACATTTTCTGCTTGCATCTTGAGCTAACTGTAGAAAACACATTTTTAAGATGCAAGTACCAGGCTGACAAGGTGTACCCTTTTCAGTAAAACAATTGTCAAGTAGCTGGTGATTGCAAAGCCTTTCTTGCTATTAGCTGTGTAAAGAACTACTTGGCATTTCTAGTTCCAGGTGCAGCTGGCAGTTGAAAAATTGTTTTTCTTTATACGAACGAGACGTTTTTGACAAAGGAGCAATTAGGAATGAGTAACTGTAGGACTGCTGTGTGCCACCTCTGTCTCCTGCGCTCACGTAGGAGGTGTCTGTAAAAGCCCAGGGCAGGGCTTGTAAACCGTGAGCCGTTCAGAACCCAAGCATGTGAAATGTACTGTCATACAGCTTCAGCTGCCACCCACCAGCTCTCATCCGAAGTAGGGAGCGAATCTTATGGCAAATCTCATGTTGTCTTTCAGTTTTGTGACTTTTTACTTCTTTCTTTTCCATTTTGCTAGGTTTTATGCACAGTTATGATTGGAACAGCCTTGACAGTGAGTGGATGTATTTTTGGGTTGTCTGTAATCTATTCATAGGATAGAACTGTTTTAGCAATTAAAAAAAAAAAAGTCTTAGATAAAACTAAAAAAAAAAAAAAAAAAAGGCAAACAAAAAAAAAGAAAATCCAAACCCTCCTATGCTTGTTTAATTACACTCATTTAGGTCTCAAATGAGCAAGATTAGTCTCGAGCACTGCAGTTGAAAATCATGTACAAAAATACAGTGGGCGAGGTCTCTGAACTGAGCACAGTTTATCTGCACTTCTGATCCCTTGATTACAACACTTCTGTAGAATTGTTTTCAACTCTTCCTTTAATGTGTTCTGGCATCGTGCGAGGATATTAGGTCGGGCTCAGCTGGAAGGTGGGCTCCCTGCATGTTTCAGTCAATAAATGCTTTTCTGCAAATAAAAAGCAGCATTTTCACATTGAGAACAATTGTAATGTTTTACCTTGGTTTGCATCGTTTTCAATGAATTGCATTCAAGTGCTGTACGTTAGCAGAAAGCAGAAATGAACACTTCATTCTGGAGCAGTCCTGGGGAGCAGCCTGTGTGGCTCCGCAGCTGCAGCGCAAGCATGGTGGTAGAATGTTGTCTTCACTTTTGTCCCCTGCAGAGCTCCTGCAGCCCCTTGCCCTATCCCCTCTTTCAGAGCAAGTGTGTGTGCCTCCTGCCCCTCACCTCCCTCCTGTTTCCTTCGCAGTGCCACGTGGGTGCTGGGCATTGCCTTAGAAATGCATGTGCTCGGATGAATGTGCTTTCTGAGTAGCAGGGTGGCATCCTGCTGGTGTGTCACGAAGCCCCGTGTCCCATAGTCCCTGCTGAAGTTATTGTGGAGGCTCACATATCCTTCATGTCATTCCTTTAAATTAACAGCTGCAGATGGGGTTTGGATGAGGATATTTTTGTTCTTGCTACGTTGGCTTGCTATTCTAAGCATGTCATGCCACGCTAGCCATGGAAGTGCTGTCCTGTGCCTGCTTTGTCTGTTTGGGCTGGGAGTGACCCCACAGTGTCTTACAGATTCTTCTGCTGGGTATCACGCTTCCATTTTCTACCTACGTCTGTATGTGCATGCAGCCTGGAGCTTGGGAATGATTTGGTAAATCATTGTATCTTCAAATTGGGGTGGCACTTAGCAGCGTGAAATGGCTTTGGACTAAAATGAATCATAAAACTTCCCTCCCTCTGCCATCCCACCCTTTGTCGTGTCCTAGGGAGCAGTTTGTGTCCAAGTCGGCTCCGGATCTCACTGTGGTAGGGGTTAAGGGCAATGGCAGACATGGTCATTCCGAAGTATTTGTTTTCCAGTGGCTAGATAGTCTCTTAATATTTCTCCAGAACTTTGTTCTTTTGTACTGAAACGTAGCTTGGGCCATTCAACTTGTAGATGCGCTTTAATGTGCTTGGCCACAGCTACTGATTGTGAGGCTCTTACAACACCAATCTGCAACGTTGTTTCTAAAGAGAGGTAAAGAAAAGTGGTAGGAGAGCAGAAATCCTCAGCTTAAAGAGAGTGAAAAGAGGGATTCGTGATTTGCGCTCAGTAGTATTAAATGCCTTTGCAGCTTTTAAAAATAAAAAGTTCCCTTTGGGCATGCCTATAAGATGATGGTAATGGTAATGATTATTATTATTATTATATATATATTTTTTTTGGAAGATGTTTCTTGGTGTCTGTCAGGTACCTCTGTGGGGCAGGCAAATACAGGTTGCTGACCTGCTAACCTTCGCTACCAACAACTTGCTTGTTAGTTTAGCTTCATAACAAGAAAAAGTAGAAAAGTGGTTTTTTTTTTTTTTTTTTTATAAATAAAATTACTAGGTGAATAAATTTGTTCATGAAGGAGAGGCTTTAATTTTTTTCTACTAGGTCTAATTTTTTATCATTATGTGTGGACTTCCAGAATGTGCTAGCTGAGATTGATCACTGGTGTGTGAAATGACCAAATTATAACAATGGAGAGTTTTCTGGGGTGAGTAATATATTTTCATATGTAGCTTCCAGCAATGAGTTTAATATGCTGAAGGCCACGTTTACAACACTTCTGTTATTGAAATGCAGTGCTCTGATCGTTTTTCTGCTGAACTTCAATTTAGAGCTTGATCTGTAAAACATCCAAGGAAAAAAGCATCAAAGCAAAAAATAGGAATTGTCTCAGAACGCGGGAAGATCTTTAAGTATAAAATTAAAATATGCAGAGGGCTTAAAGAATTACATAGAATACCTCAGAGGCTAAAGCTGTAAGTAAGAAAGGAAAATAGCTTAACTGGCATGTACCTTGAAGTTTTAATAGTTTGCTAACATTGGATCCAGGAAGTGAACTTGTACGTTTTTGTTGTTTATGCCTTCATTTCCCATCTCAACTCTTCTGGCTGTGCTTCAGCTGAAGGATTGTTACCATTTTAATCTTAGATCCCCAAGGAGTATATTATTACTTGCAGAGCTCTGGTTTGGTTCTCTGCTTCAGTTCAAAGCCACCCGTTGAACTCTTCCAAAAATGTAATAAACTGAGTTGTGATACTTAAACCACTCACACGTGAATATATTTGGTTCACTTTTCAGGAGACTTAGAGATGGGACTTGGGTGAGAAAAAAACATGTGAGAAAGAGAACAGTGATTAAAAGAATGCACATAGCTGAGAAACAGTTCTGTTTTTTAATGTTTTAGTTGCGATGTTGTGAGAATTGGTTTTTTTTAGATACTTCTGGCTAAGATGGGTTGTTAGGACCCAGGTGAATCCTAGATTGTTGGCCATGAATCTGATCACGTCATTGACAGTGGCTCTTAGCTTTGCTTCAAAGGAGGGAGCTCGTACAGACTAGAACCAACCCCACTGTAAAAGGAAGGCAATAATCTGCCTGCTGCAGATGGGTACGATGCTAACGTATTCATTACAGTGCAGTTAACAAGTTGGGTCTAGCTGTGTGACTGTGCCTGCATGAGCGGTGGGACATGGAGCAATTGCTGCTGACAGTGCGGGCATAGCACTGGGAGGATGGCAGCTTGTTTGTGACTTCGTTCACTGACTTCTTCTCTGTTCTTCATACTCTATATTTCAGAACACAATACACACTGAACTTCAAACCGGTTGCTATCATGTTTGCCTGCAAGAAGAATTAAAGAAATTTCTTGTGCGTTATCCTGAATGCCTCCGTATATCAGGCTGAAGTTGTTCTCTCATTTACACTTCCCAAGTGGGATTTTCCTTTCTTTGCAGCAGGCCTAAACCTGTCAAATGCAGTCTTGGGTTCTGGAATTGTTCTAGCAACATCAGCAGATGGTTTCCACGCAACGCGCAAAACACATAGATAGTTCTGTAAAGTGTAGAGGTTTTGTTTGTTTTTGTTCTGCCTTGGAATAAGTCTTAAAAATTTCAGAAAATCCAGCATGCTTTGCTTGTCTGCTGGGCATGGTAAAACATTGCTTTAACATCTGAAAGCTGCTTTTCATCCCACCCACAATCTCATCATACCTAAAAAGCCCAGATACTGGCTGAGGGGAACGGTCTGCTCATCAACCTTAACAGGCACAGTGATTTTTTTCTTCACTTCTTATCTTACAGAGGACCTGTATGCCTGCTTTAATTTCTATATTATTGTCTTTGCAGCTCAGCCCACACCTTTTCTTGCTTTTCTAGGAACGGTTTCCTTGGATGGCAACATCAGCAGCTGGCAGCAATGTGCTCATTATGCCTGGGGAAAAGCACCAGTGTTCTCAAATCACGCTGCCTCTAGAAGCAAGGAGTATGTACACTGTCACTGTTAGGAGATGTCAGTTGCAGGTATGCAGCAACCTTGTCTCTGGGTAGCTGGAAACACCTGTCAGCTGAAATGGCCAAGCAGATCCTGGTTTGGATGAACATGATGGATGAGTATACAGGAACAGTGGCTGTGCAGCGTTAAATATCTTGCTTACCACTGCTGTATATTGTTTCAGGTGCTCAGAAGCATTTTCTCCCATTTGAAGTGGGAGTGCTTTTGTTTGGTAGCATCCTTCCCTTGTCTTGCATATAGAAATCTTATGGAAGGTCTGGATGACTGATTACAGAATCACTTGTACTTTGTCTTTCCAGCACCTCCACATCTTGGAGAAATTATGTAAATCTGCTTCCAAAACAAATTTTACTGTGGAATATACACACCGGAAGCTCTTCAAAGACTCTGGGATCCACCTGTCTGCACTAAGATTTGTGTTAATTTGGGTATTTCAAAACTAAGTACCATCCCCTTAGTGCTTCTTGTCAGTGGTTATTCCTCACTGCTCGTTTTCAGTTTTGGGGTAAAAAGGTTTGCTAAGGCAGCTTATTTTTAAGAGGCAACGTAAGGAGAAACAAGAAAGTGAAAACTGAGTGTGCCAGTAGGGGGAAAAAAAAATAATTTTATTTCTTTTTGTCGATATTGGAAAATATCATGATCTGTGATACTAACCTTGATGGAAGAAAAGAAAGAAGAAAGTAATTCCAGTCATGGAGGGTAATTCGATCACTGCTTGCCAATCTATGTCTTTATCTAAACCTATATCTGTATCTATTTTAAGAAAAAAGATGATTTCATCACAGAGTGCCAGCAGTGGAAAACAGATGTCCCTGCAAAGTAGCAGTTGTAGTAGGAAGATGAATTAGTTGCTTTGTACCTATGGTGCAGGACTTGATCACTTTGGCAACAGCAAGATATTTAGTTCAGCTCAATCAATTTTTTTTTTTGAAAGCTCACCTTAAATTGCTTGGTTTAGAGCCTCTGTGATTATTTCAGCCAGCAAGAGAGACTTATTTCTATTTCCAGGTTTAAAAAAAAAAAAATCTGTTTGCTAATTGTTCTGCAATTTTTTTCTGTGTTACTTTGTAACGTGCACCATTAAACTTAGTGTGCAGGAACGGGAAGAAATAATTATTTCTCCTTTGGTTGGTTCGTGCTGAAACAGCCATTAATTCTTCACCCCGATCCTCTGCTATTTTGCAGCTTGTAAATCATTGACTTGGTGCCACAAGTATGACACATCTGTATAATCTGAGTATCAATGTTTATGTGTTATTTCAGCTTCAGTCTCACTTAAGGCAAGTATAAATAACTTCATATAGTTGTAAAACAGTAGGGAAATGAGCCTCCACAAACTAATGTGTTAGATTTATTTTCTGGGGCGAATGAAGAGGTTCTTTGAAGCCTGATCAAAGCCTGAGCTTTCCAGTTGTGCGCAATGCGAAGTTGATGGCATTTCAATAGAGTCTGTTGGCTTCAGGAGTTGTGTTTTTTTTTTTTTTTTATTGGGGTTTTGTATCTCTGGAACCCATATTTAACATATTTCTGGAAATGACAAATGTGCTGCCATATGGCACACCAGATTTCAAGCCACTCTGAGGTGCGTGTGTGAATTTTAGAGTGCCTGGAAGAAATGAATGAAAACCACATTCTCAATTTTGTCTATTGCTGAGCACTGTAGGCAAATGAGGGGGGAGGCTTTGAAGTAAATTCAGCTTGAGGGTTTGCATGCTTAAGTCTGAGCTGCTGCCCTAATGCAGCAAGGTGTAGATGTCATTTACCAAAATGATCACTGATTTCAGTAGGACTATCAGTTTAGTGTGGCTGTGTTTGATGCACAGGGCCCAGCTCCGTATCTCTTAGCTTCCTTTTGCACTGTGTTACTGAATTCAGTCAGTCATTTTAAACCATTTTTATGACTTAACTTCTTTCAGACCTTAATGACCAAGCCTAATTCTTATGTATTATTGAACGGTTATTCTTGTGTACGTCCCCTTAGAAGGTTCTGTATTGATTGTATTTCAAGACTAGCTTTCTTAAGCTCTTGTTGGTTACTAAAAGCCTAGGGAGCTTTTCTGGAGATTCTATCCCAGTTTTTTTTTTTTTTTTTTTTTTTTTTAAACCTTAGAAACTCTATGAAAACTTTTTAAATGCAGAAAAGATGTTTGGGGAATATGGTTTTGCTTAGGAAAAGCATTTCAGTCTTGTGAAGAGCAAGCAAATAAAGTAGCTCATAATTAAGATTGCTTAGACACCTCTTCTACAGAATTGAAGACAGTGAAATTCAAAACTTTGCTTCTATAAAAAGAGAGGGAAAAAAAAAAAGGATTGTGACCTACATAATTCAAATGATCAGTGTTTTGCCTCAAAAGTTGCTTAACTGATAGAATTTGTTAAAAACTAATTCTGTCTTCCTGCCTTGATAAGAGATCGTTCGCTGGGGAAATTAAGTTACTCTGGTAAATCCTCCCCACCATTTTTTTTTTTTTTTTTTAAACTGTTGTACCTTGATACAGCAATTGTTCATAACTGTTTCCAGCCCGCAGCCTTTGTGTGTTTCCATTTGTACAGAACTCAAAGGCTTCTGATGCTACGTTTACTGTTGTGCATTCAGTCGTCTCCATAGCTCAGTGCTGCGTGCCAGGTAATTGCCGTTTCTGACCTTGAGTGAAAGCACGTTTAGTGCATTCTGGCTCAGTCAGGATGTGGATTGTGAGGGGCTGGTGGTTAGTGATGTAAGGCAATAGTTGTGCATGTGTGCGTAGCTACCAGCAGTTCTGCTGCTCTTAGCTCTGGTAGTGTCCCAAAGGAAGAACGTTTTCCTTTTCCTGGAACATAATCGATTCGTTAAGCCTGTGTGAATTAATACATCACTTTGATGAGGATTGAGGAGCAGGAAGGTGCGGTTTTCACAGGACAGTGAGAGCCTCTTTGGAGGCGTATGCTGTGCATTCTCTCGCCATGTACAGCTCATTGTCCTGGCTGAGGGAATCCTATTCAGAAATCATAGACTCATAGAATGGCCTGGGTTGAAAAGGACTGCAATGATCATCTGGTTTCAACCCCCCTGCTATGTGCAGGGTCACCAACCACCAGACCAGGCTGACCAGCCTGGCCTTGAATGCCTCCAGGGATGGGGTATCCACAGCCTCCTTGGGCAACCTATTCCAGTCTGTCATCACCTTCTGAGTGGAAAAAAATGGGGACTGACATGCAGCATGGTGTTCCTGATATAGCAAGTAGGTCCTTCTTTGAGATGCCATTCTCAGATTTCCACCTGGATGGAAATGCTGGCTGTGAATTGGCTTAAGAGGAGTGCTTCTATGCTGTGGGTATGTTAGTAAGTCTTTGTTTTATTCTTTTGTATCTTAATTTGAAAACTCGTCTCTCACTTCTAGAAATGTTGTATGTGATAACCTTTCTAAGAAACTCTGAAAATTGCTAAGTGTTCATTTATTCAGACGTGTGAAGAGTCCCTGTATGTGGAACTTTTTCATCTTATGCCTTTGACTTGGATCACAATTAGCAACAGCAGAATCTCCGCAGTTCTTTATCTTCTGAAGAGCTGTCTTGAATTCATTAGTATTATACTTTGTTTTTCAGGATTAAATTTCAAGCTGTCAAACACAAAACTTTAAGTAAAATCTGTGATGTTTTGGCACAATATTTAGTGTAGGTGGTTGGCATTTCCTATAAAATGTCCTTAAATTTATTAGCTCCTGAAGTATCGGCGTATCAAAAGGAAATCCTTACTTAGACAGTTACCAGCCCTTACTTTCTGTCAGATTGTTCTGTTAGATTTTTAAAATTGCTTATAAACAACATTAGTTTGTCATCAGCTTAATTAACAAAACTGAACCACACAGTGTTTCTTTATGTATTTTTCTTCTTTATGTATTTACGTATCTTTGCTTCTTTATGTATTTTCCTTGCCTGCCTGTACAAGGAGTCGTTAATTGTGTACAATCTGCATCTTTTTCGGTGTTTATCTTAAATTTTGCTGCTCTTGTCTTGTTTCTCCCTCAGTTTTTGTGTCACTCTTACCTTCCTATCTCAGTTTTCACACCAGTCTCCCACTCTATCATATGCCGAGGCGTGGGATCTTTACCAGTTGCTTATTACAAGACTAAATCTGCTATCCAAGCACTCATTTTGAAGGCATCAGCAAGAAGCAATTTGGCAGATCTCTCTGCAATAAAATTAAGAAGCGATTGCATGCCTATTCAAGCTTTGATCTAGATATTACAGGTAATGGCAGTAATGAGGATGTGATAGCATGGTTTAGCAACCAGAATGTATCTGCTGTAGATTTTGTACTCTGGTTTACACTTTTGGTGCTGTTTAGAAAAGCTCTGTAGAACTGAAGCAGAAGTCCCACTGCCAAGAGGCATTCAGTGTGCAAGTACTTCTAGTTCTCTAACTTCTCTATACAATTGTAGTTATGCAGGGTTTTGGTTTTTTAGGTTTAAAAAATAGTTGCTTTGAGCACTTGGCGGTAGTTAGTCAGTCCTTCAAGCTCTGGGGTGACTCCCACCCTACCGAGGGCTGCAGAAAGTCTGTGACTGATTTTTTTGGGGCCCCCATGGTCTCATTCTGGTTTTTGGTTATGCTTTCAAATGAGTTTGCAGGATACCTTCAGAGTTCACAGATGTGTGTTCGCTAATCATGTGGTTCACTCTTCAAGTTGACAGCATAAATTTGAGCAGTAGGTGCCAAGAACTTCTTAAAATCATGTGTCAGCTGATGTACTCTGCTGCTCACTAGCATAACTGTTCTTTCAGTAGGAGGCCTAACAGTTCTGCTGCCTCTGGGAGTTTTGGGAAAGCATTGATTGGAAGAAGAATTTTTCTGCCTGTGGGTATATTAAAAAGATTGATGAAGAAACAATGCTGCCTTGCTTTGAGGCTTCCTTCAGGAATGTGAAGCTTTATTCAACCGGAAGGAATTTTCAATCAACTTTTCTTTTAAGTGGCAAAGCTAAAATTGGCTTCAGCAACATAAATTATGCAAAGTATTTAACATCTTGCTGTCTAGCTTATAATTGTAGCACTGTCTTGTTCAGAAGTGTAGTACTGATCAGAAACAGCCATCCAAGTCCATGTCAGGGAGTTTTGGTGGATATGCATTTTTGAGGGTTGCTTTATTCTCCTACTTCCTTTACATCTCATAGTGAGATGATAGAAAAATAGTAAGCCTGATTTGCTTTGCTCCAGGTGTATTTTGAAATGCTGAATATTGTTTTAGCCTTCTTGAGATTATTAATACTGATCAGCAGGAAGAGTAAGGTAATTTTAGTTGAACAAATAGGTTTGCACGTGCAGAAGCAGTACAGCGAATTAGTAAAAGATAAGGTGAGAATTGGTTTTTGGCAAAGGAATGAATAACATGTACTTCATGAGGAGGGAGAACCAGTGTTAGATGATGTATTGTTCTTTTGGTCCTTAGAATTACTTCATCGTGGTAGGTTTACTTCTGATTGTTGGACCATTGTCAGAGTTTTGATCCTTTTTTGTATGAGCTGCCTGTTCTTGAATTGTTATTTCTATAATTTTTTGATACTACGTGTCAGATGTGCTTAAGAACTTGTAACTTGTTTCACTGCTTTCTTAAAGTATTTAGTGCTTCAAAAATACAGTAACTGTAATTTAAGTGCTGTTGTCTGTATTTAACCTCTGTCTTGGAACATTCCTCAGTTTCACCGAGAACTGTTCCTTTATTTTTGTCAGGAGGAAAGTACTTGTGGCATCTGTGATATTACAGATTTCGACGGAAAGTTGCCGTCATTGGTTTTGAGACCCAGAATTGTGCGTGTGTGCTTTAGTAATCTGTAATGGATTTCTGCGACTGTTGCTCTTAGATGGGAATAGGCTCTGTGTTATTGAGGAGATGTCTGTGCTCTTGTATGGTCTGAGGATGTAACTTCTCAAGAGAGTGAGCTGTTGTGCAGGATCAGCATTTACCATCGAAGGCTACTGAAGGAGTGATAAAATGAAGACGGGAGGGAAATTATTCCACCTACTTAGGAGGACACCAGAGTTTCCAAAATAATTTAAATATAGAAGTACTTTTAAATTAGTGTTTTCAGCTTCTTTAGATTTAAAAACTTAGAGATACCCTTAGCTACATTGTCAGGCGAAGATGTTTGGGTGATGAAGTTAACAACTTTGTGTTTTTGTAGGTGAAGTCTGTGTTCCTTAAGGTCTGTTCCACTGGAACAGGTTGCCCAGTTATGTGGTTCATGCTCTATCCTCTGAGGGCGAGGTTGGGTAAGGCCTGGGCCACCTGATCTAGTTGTGGTGTCCCTGTTCATTGCATGGGAGTTGGGCTAAATGGCCTTCAGATGTCCCTTCCAACTCTAAGGATTTTATGATTGTATGATTTGCTCAAAGCTGCAAGTGGAATAAAGCGATAATTTGGGGTCTTCCATTGTTGTAGGGAGATTGCCTGTTGTGGTCTGCTTGTAGTTCTAGGTATCCAAGGGAAGGAAATAGGAAGGATTCAGCTTGAGCATGAGAGATAGACAGTGGAGGTGGAAGGCATTTTGAAGAATGTATAGGGAAAAAAAAAGCGTGAATATGCAATAGAAAAGACCACATAATTGAGTAATGCTACGGAATAAAATGCAAAGGCAACCCCCCTCCCCCCCCACCGCCATGTATTTTGACCGCTCCTAGTTGGGGGGGGGGCATGCAGGTGAAACAAGGGATTCAATAGTGTCACTGCCTTTACAGTCTCTATTGAAAAAGCTGTAGCCCAAATCTTTTCCTTCTTATTGCAGAACTGGAGCACAAACCTCGACATACCTTGAGATTTCCTGTCTCTCTCAGCCTGAAATAGTTTCTCCTACTGCTGCTCTGTATTGGTGGTAGGCACGTAAAAGACAAAATTTAATAGTTGCTACTAAAATTGTTCAACAAGATGGTTGGAATATTTAAAAGCTAGTTTTTGAAAGGTTGAACCTTTCAGTTTTGGAAACAAAATATCCAGATATGGGGACTAATTTTGAAAGTGGACAGTATGTGTTTACTTGGCTTTTGTGTTTTAATGACAGATCATGTGTGTAAATGTCAGGGTGACGTTTTTATTTCTGCACAAGGAAGATGATTTAGTCAGGCCAGGCACTAAAGAATGAGCTGTTCAACAAGATGCTTAGTCATTCTTGGGAGAGCTCTGAGTCGAGTGCTTATTACTAAAAGGTGCTGAGGACTTTTTTTTTTTTTCTGAATTCTTGGAGGAAAGAGTATCTAGATATCTATCAATGTTGAGTTGCTGGATGGTGAGACATTTTGACATGTACACGAATGAAAGCAGAAGGTATGTGTTTACAATATATCCATAAATTAACTCCAGTGAAGTGGTGAAGTATTCAGAGCATCTGAGAGTTCTAGCAAAGAGAATTTTTTTTATATACAGATACCAGAAAAGCTTACTTAAAAATCACATCACAACAACAAATAATAAAACCCAACGATGATGCCCTTGCAGGAGATGTTAAATCCATTGGGTGGTGGTCTGTAGCTATTTCTGAAGTCTCCCTGAAACATGTGGCAGATAGAGAAAATTCAGAGCTGCTTTTATAATAAATGAAATGTTATTAAGTTGTGATTGCCACCTATATCATACTGTAAAGATGGGTGAAAAGCATGCTGATACTCATTTTGTTCAGTTTATTGTCGCGCTGTATGGGACCTAAATGAGACCTAATAGAGTAGTAATTGGATTTGCAGTACGTATATGGCAGAGCAGGATTCGTGATACTGCTGCTCCGTGTGCAATAGAGAGCAAACACAAAAATTAAATCTCTTGTAATAAAGAATTTGCAACAAATGGATTCTTTGAGTATATCCTAGCTCTTTGGATAAACAAATAAATTTGAAGCTGGAGAAATTTGTTCTCTAGGCTTTGCCAAAATGTTTTTGACAGTCTCATTGACTCCATGATCTACCTGGAATTTATTTTTAAATAAGGTTTTTTCATTGCAAGATAATAATTGAAGTATATTTATGCACTTTATTTGTGCATTACCTATTTCCTTGAATTACTTTTTTGAATTAGCTGTGGACTCGGGTATTTAGGAGATTCTGACAAAAGTAACTAGATATTTTCAAACTTCTGAAAGTCTCAGGACTTTGCTTAGGGAAGGACAAAACCAACCTTCAGTTGGTTTTTGAGTCATGGTGTAATGAGTTAATCCTGGAATGTGTATTCCTAAAGACCATAGAACCATAGAATGGGCTGGGTTAAGAAAGACCACAGTGATCATTGAGTTTCAACCCCCCTGCTATGTGCAGGGTCGCCAACCACCAGACCAGGCTGCCCAGAGCCACATCCAGCCTGGCCTTGAATGCCTGCAGGGATGGGGCATCCACAGCCTCCTTGGGCAACCTGTTCCAGTGTGTCCCCACCCTCTGTGTGAAAAACTTCTTCCTAATATCTAACCTAAACCTCCCCTGTCCCAGCTTAGGACCATTCCCCCTTGTCCTATCACTATCCACCCTCATAAACAGCCATTCCCCCTCCTGTTTATACGCTCCCTTCAAGTATTGGAAGGCCACAATGAGGTCTCCCCAGAGCCTTCTCTTCTTCAAGCTAAATGAGCCCAGTTCCTTCAACCTTTTTTCAAAGGAGAGGCTCATAAATGCTTTCCTTTGTCCTGAATTTGAGAAACACGTGGTAAAATATAGCCTTACCTTTAAAAGTGTTCACATTGGTGTCCAGGACTGATCAGGATTAGAAACTGTCTAAATCAGTCTGGTGTTTTTCAGCATTATTCGTTCCATTTATTTAACAGTTTATTTATCTGTCTCTAATATAGAGATAAAGGTTTCTAGTTAGAATTTAGTTAATAACAATTCATATTCATGTCGTATGACACCTTCATTTTTTAAATAATTTAGTAGCCGGTCTCTTTAACAGTTTCATTTGAAAAACAGATAAACCTGTACTTATCTATATTTTCAGAAGCAATTATTTTAATATAAAAAGAAACAACTCTTCCTCTTCTTTACTTTGTTGACTTTAACGGCCGTTTGATAGCTGCGTGTTATAAAACCACAAATAAAATGAGTTCTGTGGTGAGGTTCAGCAGGCTGAAAATGCCACAGAATTAAGCAGTAACAGAGACCTGCACAGTGAAAGGGAAATTGGTAGCTAGAATAGATTAACGAAAACAGCAGAAAGAAATCAGAGCCTTGAATTAAAGCAACCGTGACAAATGATATTCCCAGCTTCAGTATTTAAGCAGAGGGGGAATACTGTTGTTATTTTTGTTATGTAGACTTGAGATAAATTTAGTTTGTGCTTTCAGGAAGTTCATGCTCATAGTAGTCATAGCACATGCAGTCTTGTAATAGCAAACTCTCAGTTGTGCTGCCTGCCCCCAGCTTTCTAGAAGTCTGTGGAAAATACTTATAATTATTTGTAACTGTGGTTTGTATTAACAATCTCAATTTGTAGTCTGATATATACAGTCTGAATATGAGGTATGTGAAGAGTTTTGGGGGGAAAAAAGTAATACAAGGAGTAATGGAGGATCTGGAAGTTAGTAGAAATCTTTGAATTACTGCTTATATCCCTTATTTCTAAGAAGCAAACCTGGGAGCTAGTACCCTGGGGGACAAATTTGGACGATGTAATTGGCGTTGACCTTTTGCCAGATGTCTGGCGGTTCTTTTTTTCCCCTCCCTTGTGTCCAGATAAATGTCATGTGTTCAGGTTTTTGTTCCCTTGTTCTGATTTCAAGTGTGAAGCTGCTTATGTAGCTAATCTGCACTTACAATTATTTCCACTTCTAACCCCAGTAGGACTCTCTTTTGGGGTGTTCAGACAGAAATGACATAATTGGATTTCTGCCCAGATACTGTATTTAGATGGCTTTGGAGATGTCATTAATTTGACAGCTGCCGTAGGAAATCTTGTTTTTTGGCTATTGTTGCAAGGCCTGCAATATTTCCACTGCATTTTCATTTGTAGTCTTTTTCACTGAACTGGTGGGATTAAAGGCAGTAGAATGAGACACCATCAGATGTGTGCAAGATGTGAAAGGGAGAAAATCAGTGCTGAAAACATCAGAAGCTAAATTGTTGCCAAATTCTATTTGGGCATTAGGAGATCTTGGAATATGTAATTATCCTTCAAATGATAACAACAGAAGTGTCTGTAACTATGGCTGCTGCATGCTTTAGTAGGAACAAAGCTGTGTGAAAGTTTCTGTTCTTGCTGTTCACCTACAGCAAGTTTCTTGGTCAACCCAGGCAACACCTGTAGGAATGCAAAGAGCCAAAACTCAAACATCCTCCAGGATGTTTTATAGCAGGGAAGTGTTGAGGCCAGGCCGCCTTCTAAATTGAAAGAGGATAGATTTAGATGGTATATTAATAAGAAATTCTTCACATTGACAGTGGTGAGGCCCCAGCGCAGGCTGTGTAGAGAAGCTGTGGTGTCCCATCCTTGGAGGCATTCAAAGGCCAGGTTGGATGAGGCCCTGGGCTGGTGGGAAGCAGCCCTGGACTGGGTGGGCTTTGAAGTCGCTTCCAAACCATTCTGTGATTCTATCAGCATAATGCACTGAGCTGCCACGGGGCTGTTTGACAGCTGTCAAGAAGTTTCTGGCAGAGTTTTCTGTGAAGATTCTGTTGGTCAGAATTTGCTCTGAGCGTGCCTTCCAGTTCCCTACGTGTGCCTAGCAGTGCCAAACACAAACACTGACCTTGCCGTATCTGAATTAACATCGCTTGTCTGTATGTTGTTCGTGGCATTGCTCCCAAAGGTGAGAGTACTGTTACAGCCAGAAAAGCGACAGTTTAATGCACACATATGAAAATAGGAAAGATTGTCTTTGGATCAGTAAAGAATGAATCATTTATCAGAACAGGAGCACTAGTAAGTTTTAGGGTTGAACTTTAACTTTGAATTGCTAAGCGTGCCTTGTTTTGTTCTGCCGTTACAGTGACCTGAAGGCTCTCTGTAGTCCTTGTTACAGTCCATTTTCTGTTATGTCTTACCAGAACAAATCTGGTCTGTTTGCCTAGATGGGAGATTTATTTGCTTAGTTGAAACGTATTCCTAGCCAAGAGTGGTAACTGGGAGTCTCTGCGTCACGTTGCTCTGATAATGTGCCTGTGACTAAATGTTGCATCTTCTGTGGTAGCTGTGGTTTTTCGCTTCTCCAAATGGCATCCTTCAGTGCCTTTTTCCAGCAGAGGCAAGCATTTTTCCTTAGATGTGCAGATCACTAGGTTGCTCTAATGACTATATTGACGTGCTGTTTGTAGGCATCTTCTGCAGCCTTGAAATCCCCAAGTATTGAATTAAAAGCTCTGACTTAGAGATGTCTGGAAGGATTGGTATGATTCAGTTGGTTGTATGTGTATTTTGACACATAGAACATTACATGGCAAATATGTAACAGGAGAAATAGATCTGCTGGGGAGCTGCTTGGACTAATCAATTATTAATAGCCATGCTGATCCTGAACAATTCAAAACTAATTTTACTTCATGGAAAAGACTGCACGGTTTTCAGAAACAGTAAGTTGAAATGAAAATATAAATCAGAGGCTGATGTTCTAATGCACCAAATTGTTACACTGCATGTTTAAAATGCTACTTTGTGGATTCTCAAGTGTTGAAGGAAGTTAGATAACTAAGGTATTTCTTAGTATTCAAACTATAGATCTGATTTTTAAGGTGTGCTATTGAGGAAAGAAAAATAATTACCTCGTGTTCAGAATGTGGCCTGAGAAGCCTGCTAAGTTAAATACTGCATAAGGTTGAAGTCTGATCCTTTCCTTCCTCAGAGATACTGTGATACAGAGTTCAAGAACATCCTTAGGTGTGGTTAGGTTTCTGCTTGCTTATCTGCAGTTATAACTGATGATTCAAGTCTTTAGCATACCTTTGGAAGTGTTCATGAGATGCCTATAGAGCTGCCCTAAGCATTAATCGAGACCTCTGTTGCTTTTTCTGTGTGGTCTTTTCGGATGTGTATGCGTGCATTTACATAGTCAGAATGCAAATTTTTAAATAAGGAAAATTATAATGGTTCTGAGCTCCTATTTAATGTTATAAATAGAAAAGAAAAAACAGTGGGATGAAGGTAAAATGGAGTCTGACTGCTCTTCCTTTCAGGGAGTGCTTTTGAATGGGAATGCTGAGCAAAACAAGTACTGTTTTAGTGGCATAGTACCTTTATAAAATGAAGACGGCGTACAACAAAGGAGTGGACATGGGTAGCATTTATTTCAATGCTTTGCTGTGTGTCAAAGGCAGGTGAGTGTGGTTTTTTATTTTGAGGGTGGAATGTTAGATGTCTTCTCAAAGCATTTGTTGCCTAGCTGGGATGATGCTTCCTGTCCTTACATTCATGATTTCCCCATCTCTACTTCAGTGTTTGTTTTACCTGAAAGTTTGTGGGATCAGACTTGAGTTATGTCAATATCATTAAGTGTTAAGTTGAAAATTCCTGCTTAAGATGGGAATTTTAAAAATGTTTTGCATATTACTGTGAGTTCAGTTAGTAATTTATTATCAACATCAGGTTATTTAATAGCTTAAACTTTTGAGGGAGTTTTCTAGCCGAGAAAACATTAAAAAAAAAAAAGAAAGTATAAATTCCCTTTAACAAAATAGTGTGATTCTGTAGAAAATTGTAGGCATAGCAGGTGCAATCGTTAATCGATAGATTCAACAGCCCTCATTGTTTTCTGCAAAATTAAGAACATTTTATGCATGCATATTTTGCAGCGACAGAGGAAGCCGATGCTGGAAGATGGTTTTTTGGAGTGTGGTAGTTCAAATAAACATCAGTCCTATATAGAAAATGAACTCCTCATGTTTCAGTAATGGATTGCGAGTTAATGGTTGTGCAAGTAGATGTAAAAATTGTTCTTTGTTTGCTTTTAAGAAACGTACCATGTCTGCTGAGGATATGTATCTGACTGCAGGATTTAAATGAGAATTTAAGCCAGCCAACCTCTTGAATTGTGGTGGGATGAGGTGTGACCTGCTGCATATTTTTGCTGCTTGCACTCCTCCTGAACACACCCCAAATAAAGAAGAAAAACTGTGTGTATATGGAGGGGAAAAAAAAAAAAAGTTATTTGAGTGACCAGTGATAACTAAATGCCTAATTGCTTCCTCCTTGACACAGACGGGAGGTGTACTGCAGCACTTGCACATCAGGTAGGAGCACAGAGGACAGATGCGTACAAGCTCCTGCCTGGGCACTGGTTGGAGGAGACCACCCTTACAGCCTTGGATGGCTCCAGATCTGGACCATTAAAAAGGCCCATTTAAACGCCAAAGTTTGCTTCTGCTTCAAAGGCTAGTCTCATTTTTTGCAGCTGGCATTGTAGGCCTAAATTTTCATGCAAGGCAGCGAACTTATTCTTTTGCCCTATTTCACTTGCTTAGTTGCATTTAAGAAACCACAAACTTAAAGAAGAAAAGCTTAGATTAGATTTCTTTGTTCCAGGATCTTATACACGTTGTAATGTAGTGTGGCAACTTGCTTCTCTTCCTGAAACTTTAAAGGCAGTGTGAACGTAGTCTTGCTTTCTAATTTCTCTAAGTGTTTTACTCCTTACTGTATTTGTAGTATTCAATAAATGAATGGATTTATCTGAGTTACGCAATACTTACGTGTTTTACCATTTCCTTAGGTTCAAATGTAGTAATATTAAATGAGTTATGTGTGGATGTGGAGCTAGGAGGCTATAAAATACTAAGGATATGCTAGCACTTTGAATGCACTTCGGGTTTCTTTTTGTTTTGGGCAAATTCAGGCAGGCACTGAGCTTCAGAGTGCTTTTTGCTGATCTGACTGCTGCTGCATGGCACTGGGTTATGCTTGCCCAATTGTCTGTACAGTTAAAATATTTTGAGCGTAGCATATTTTGATGTAACTTCATTTGAAATATCTGCCTAATGGAGAAGTCTTAATGGAATACTTTAATAGCCCAAAGTGGTTACCTGCAATTGCTCTAGTGTATTTCAGTCAATTACAAAGGAAGGCAATATTTAATGTTGAAGTGGAGCTAGATGGTGTAATGAACTGGCAGATTGCCAGTATGATCTTCTCAGCAGGGGAATTTGTATTAATGCGGTGCTTTTCATTTGTTCTCCAGAAGGTCACCAGCAATACGTCAATTGTTGGATTTTATCATAGTTATCAGAGTCACTTGAATGACTTATCGTTTGAGTTGAAATTCCCAGCCTGTGCAGTGCAAGGTTTATGGTCAGGTCATTTTTGTGTATTAGCATATTAAGTATCAAAGAGATTATTTTAGCTCTTTCTTGTCAGAATTTAAATAGAAAGTGGTTGGATATTGGGAAGGGAGCCTGAGAGAATTGTCATTGCGAATAGTCATTGTAAGGCTGAATTTGGATTTCAGTCATGGGGATAAAAAAAAAAATTGGGGCACATTGCAGCTATTAATGAAAGAGAAGATGGTTAATAACTTTGGAGGTTACTTTTCAGATAATCATTATAGGAGCACTGGTTTATTCTTAGTGATATAATCTTTTAAGATGACACAGTTGAATTTAAGGTGCACTTTTTGTTAGATGCTCCTGCTCCTTGTCTTTAGGTATTTGGAAGCACCAAGTTCAAATCCATTTTTGACAACTCAGAAGTGCTTTTCACTGTGGGACTTGAGTAGTTCTTGTGTTTGGGAGATTTTAGTCTAGCAAACCAATGCAACTGAAACATAAACAGATTTATCTTTCTACCTTGCATGATTGTAATCACTTGTTCACCTAAATCCTGTATTCTGTGTTTCCTGTTCCTTATTGTCGTCTTCCATACCTTTGTTCTGGACCTGATGGTAATTGTAGGTTGTAAAGATAGTCGTGACTTGTAAGAGGCCTTGGCATTCTGCATATATAAGCATTGAGACACTTGAAGTAGTCTGATATTATAAAATCACAGACTGGTTGAGGCTAACAAGGCCCCCTGTGTGCAGGGTGCTTAGGGCAAGCAGCTGCTGGAGATCTCCAAGGAGGAGTCTGCACAACCTCTCTGAGCAGTCTGTGCCAGTGCTCCATCACTCATAGAACACAGAAGTGTTCTGTCCTCTGTGCACCTTCCCCTCTGGTATTTATAGGCACTGATGAGATTTCCTTGAGATTTTCCTTCTCTTCCCCAGGCTGAACAGTCCCAGCTTTCCAAGCCTCTCCTTGTAGGAGGGATACTCCTGTCCCTTCATCATCTCAATGGCTCTATATTGATCTCTCTGCCATATGTCTGGGTCTCTACTGGTGGTCCCAGAACTGAACACATTGCTCCAGATGTGGCCTAGAGCTGAATTGAATTATGACCTGCATACGGTTATAATACCAAAAAGTACTGAGTCAGTAGCACTAATTATGCCTTGGGTGCTGTACTACTGCTGGACAGCCATGACAGTAGCTGCCTGCCTGACTTGGTGCCCTCTGGAAAATGTAGACTCATTTCCAGAGTTTCCTCAAGTGTGGCAGTTTGTTTTGTGGGTGGACTGAGAGTATCACCCAGTGACTATTTGCCCATGTATTTTTGAAGCCTTTTGGAGGTTACAGGAAATGATTTTGTATTCTCAAAGCCTAAATATTCATGACCCGCCCTGGCTTTCTCATCAGATACGGCTTTCTAGAGTTTGGCTGTTAGAGCACCATGGCAAAAAGCCCCACTCGTGATGCAAAGCCTGTGGTTCAGATGCATGCCATCTCAAATCGTAACTGCTGTTTCCATTCACCATGTGTGAGAAGGAAGATCTCAGAATTGCCTAACCGAAGTACTGTTTCAAGGAATGTATTTGATGCATAAATGAATTCTTTGTGGCCCAGGTTTCCATCCTGAGTTTGAGTCACTTGGCAAGTTGCAGTGTTGCCAGTGAAGCTTTTGGCAGGGGAGGTATGATAGAAATAGATTCGTACTTCTTGGGGAATGATTGTTAATGAAAGCCAGAGCGTAAATATTTTCTGGCTGTTGTGTAGCAAAATGAAGACTTTTATCAGGAGAAAGACGGAATTAGAGGTCAAAATGCAAAAGAATTGAGCCCAGAGAGGAAAGACCTGAATGCATCTTGTGCTGTTGTCTGTGCATCTGAGCTTCATTTCAGGCAAAGTGTTGGTAGGAATAAGATTTTCTTGTATGTTTTCCTCTGACTCTTCATTTGTTTGGAGATGCTTCTAATATATGTTAATTGGGCTGTGCAAAATAGAGTTTTATTAAAATACTTTCATGACTCATTTTTTTTAATTATATATTTGGATACAATTTGGACTTTTATTTTCCCCAGCTGTACTTTCTCTCCAGTTAACTGATAAATACAGGGTTCACTTTTCAGATATTGATGATCAACAGTCCTGTATTTCTGCTCACTTTCCAAGGCAAGTTGTAAACACTGATGCACATTTGTGAAGTTAGGAGCAGTCACTTGGAGTGCTGAGTTTTTCTTTAAAGAACAGAACCCCCAAATCCCCTGAAGCAATGTCAGCAGTTTGGCGGAGTACTTTATTTGTGAACTTTAATGGACAGTAGATGATTTGTGGGGCGAGAGGGATGTAAGAGTACTATTTATAAGATCTTGTAACAACATAAAGCAATTTTGCTTGCTTTTTTTTTTCTTCCCCTCATGATTAACAATATTCTTGTAGGAGAGAAACATGGCCTACAAAAGGGAATGGGGATTGTTTAATCTGGAGAAGAGGCTTATTGCTGTCCGCAAGAACCTGAAAGGATTTTGTGGGCAGGTGGGAGTTGATTTCATCCTCTGGGTTGCTAGTGATAGGAAGAGTGGTAATGGCCGTAAGTTGCACTGGGGAAAGTTCAAGTGGGATCTTAGGAAAAATTCTTTGTCTGGAAGAGTAGTCAAGCATTGGAACAGGCTGCCTGGGGAATGGTGGAGTCACCATACCTGCAGGTGTTCAAGAATGGTGTAGATGTGGCAGTTTGGGGTGTGGTTTAATGGGCATGATGGCTTGATGGTTGGACTAGATGATCTTGAAGTCTTTTCTAAGGTTAGTAATACTATGACTCTGAAAGTGTTTAGCTGTTAGGAAAAGGGATCTACCTTGCCTTAGGGTTTTTAACGTTGCTTCATTAAAGTATCGTTTCCATTTACAAGGTGTCTTGAGATCTGTCCTGTAATTTAGAATGTGGAGCAGTTCTCATGGAGAATAATGGTTTGTGGAGACTAAGAATACAGTAGCTGGACAGGAGAATTGATTCAGCAAAATGTAGCTGTCTATCTACTGAAAACTTAGTGATATAAAGAGCCTGGCTGCAGTGTGCTGGGCATTTTGGCTTGTACTTGAGCACAAAAGAAGGGATGGCAGGTGGTAGGTCATTCTCCCGTTGCATCAGTTCTCTGCCGTTACAGATGTATTTTCATTCATGCATTGAACAATACTTCATCATAATTTTGCCTCTTCTGTTTTTTTTTTTTTTTTTTTTCCCCTTCCTTGTGTGTCAGGAGCAGCATCCTGCTTACCGTGAAATTTCATGGTAGCTGGGATGTAGAAACTATTTCTTTTAGCCTCAGTGTTTATTAGTTTAGGGGTTCATCATCTCCCTTTCTCTGCTTATAAACCATGTAAGTCCAAACCTGGCTTTCAAATGTCTTTGCAACATATTTACAATACTTTCTTCAGTATTTTTTTTTCCTTCCCTTTCATTAAGATGAATTAGATGAATTGCTCTCTTTAACTGAATTTCTTTGTAGGATACTTTTGTAGTGCAGAAACGGATTTGAATCCTTTCAGGGAAGATTTTGAACACAAACATTTGTGCATGAGTGGCCTTTGAATGAGTAAGGTTGTAATAATGTGTTGTTATTAGCCAGGGGTTGCAGTACAGGAAGATGCTCGGAATTTTTTCCTTCAGTTTGATTTGGAGCTTAACAAATTTACACAACCTGAATTTGTCAGACTTACTTTGGAGTTGGAAATCTCATTAGAAAATAGAAACAAATTGTTGAAATAATCTGAGATCTCTTCTGAAATACTACTTTGTGGCTAGCAACACTTAACACAGCAGGTCTTGTTGGAGGACCCCTCTGAAGATTGGAGCAGGGCTAAGGCCAGAGCTGGTACTCTGTTGAGGTTAAGTTCGAGACGCACTCAGGCAGAAGGTCTCCTTATTTCTTGGAATATGTTGCTGTGCCCAGCCAGCCCTGAGGGGAACCCTTCTTCATGTCCAAACAGAACCTCCCTAATGAGAGTTCTCCTTGCCAGCTTCAGTGTTCACTCTGACTTGTATTGAAGGGCCCTGAATCACACATCATAGGCTAGGGAGAACCTTTCCAGTTCCCAATGGGTGGAAATTATCTGTCCCTCAGACTGCTGCCTGGGTTTTTGCTTCCATGCTCTGTTCTCCATGTGTGACTGTGTTTTCCTTTAGGTAGATGTGAGTTGAACTTGCTAGCATGAAAGTGAAGGGAGCAATAACTGTAGCAGCTCAAATGCAATTTTTAGAACTGTTGAATTTTTGATTGGGTTTATGCACTAATTTTTCTTTGTATTGTGGTGGCTGGGCTTATTCCCTGGGTAGTTTGGATGTTCTGCAGCACACTGATATCCGTCTAGAAAATATATAAATACAGATTCAACTTACACTGAGTAGGTGGATCAAGCTGAAGTCATTCCTGCCTTCTCTTCATAATCTCTTGAGAGAGATTAAAAAAACAAAACAAACAAAACAACCAAATTGTCTAAAGGTCAAACTTTAGTGCTAAAACTGTGTTGTTTGTTATTTCAGATAGTTGTGTACGTAACTTCGTTGGAGAGTCCTGCCTTTCACTGCCTGGATCCTTTTAACAGTGTGCCAAAGGTGAGTGATTCAGGCCTTATTTTTATATCTCAAGATAAGGAGCTAACTGGAGATATTGCTTGGTTGTGCTTTCATGTGGTGTGATGCCTGTAATTTTCTTCAGACTGCTGGATCATTTATTAAATAGCAGATCTTTTTCTTTCTGTGATCTGAGACGAACTAGTTCTAGCTCTTGCTTGAGAAGGTAGAAAGATAGGATCAAGTCATTAATTAATTAATTAACTACTGCTATAGCTGTTTTTTGGCTCCTACCTTCTGTTCGCTATGGACTACTTTGGCTTAGGACACTTAGAGAAGATGTAGATAAAGTGTATTGCTATGGGAGGAGGCATAATAGTAATTCATAGTCTTTGGTTTAACAGCCTCAGTGTTATTCTTTGATTTCTAAAAACTAACTAATAATTTATTAATTAGTGAAATGAAAGAAGGTTTGTATATTTGTGGTGATTGGTTCTTTGTTTTATTATTTATTTTTTGAAAGTGTAGATCTGAATTGCATTCAGTGTTTATATACAGTAACTTCTTAAACTGTCACTGAAGACTGAATTATCATTACGGAGCTGATGTAACTTGTGGCACATCTGCCCACGTGCTTGGTATATGTACCTTGGTATATATGGTATATGTACCTTGATGTCTTTTCTTTTAGTAGCTTTTAAAGAAATGAAACTTCATCACAACTGTTAATTTAAAAAAAAAAAAAAAAAATGCAGAACATTGAATGAACTTTCAGTGTTGTACTGGGTGCAGCACAGACAAGGGAACTTTACCATACAAACTTACTATTTCTTATTCAGGTTCTCTGTTCACAAATTAAAATAAAATTACCTTCTTCAGAATGAAGTTATGATGGCTCATTATTGACATTTTGTAGTCCTTAGATGAAAAGCAATGCATTAAGTCCTCATGTGTCTTGATTTTTGCTGTGAGTTCTGTTAAATGGCTGTTCAGTGAAGTGTTATCAGACATTAAACAAATTAATGTCAATAAAATGGAGATTAATCAGTTAGAATTACGAGTGCAATCCAGTCTTAAATTTATCACCTATTATTGGAAATGATTGGGTTTCCTTCAAGGTAATAGAAAATTCTGAAATGCTTTGAGATGGGTTGACTTTTGCACTACATTTTCAGGTTAATTTATATCTATCCACTACATTCAAAGATGATTTTATAACTCTGGCCTTCCCAGCAGATCAGAATGTGTATCCTTGAACATTCTGTAATTATTTTTGAACAACAGTGAGAAATCTTTTGTAATAAATTTTAAGAGCA
Organism: Lagopus leucura; assembly: GCF_019238085.1. Classification (NCBI taxonomy): domain Eukaryota; kingdom Metazoa; phylum Chordata; class Aves; order Galliformes; family Phasianidae; genus Lagopus; species Lagopus leucura. The sequence goes on along the minus strand of NW_024962262.1, from coordinate 45,047,816 downwards.
GAGTGGTTGGTTTGTTTTTTGATTTGGTTGGTTGGTTCATGTAGATAACAGGCAAAGTAACAAAAGCTCTTGAAGTGGCCATTGGTGTAAATAGAAGACAAATAAGCAATCCCCAAAACGATAATGATTCATCCAACTAGGAACTTAATCATAGTGAAATGGTTGTAACTTTTCTACTGAAATTTCTACTCACAAATCACCTTGTTAACTGTGGTCCAGGCCTTGTATTCGTTTCAAATGTGTAATATAAAATTATTGTCTATTGGCTTCTTTCATTGTAGCTTCCACTTAAATTTTCTATAAAAAAGCTTCATCACTTTGTTGAAAGAAACAGGTATTTGGAGTCTGGCTTTAGCGTGCTTTTAATTCAAGCTGTTTCTGAGTCAAAAATCTTTTTTCTTCTACCCTTTAAAATGAAAACTTAAAAAACAAAACCAAACAAACACCAGGAACACCCAAAGCAAACACTTTTGTTGCAGATGAAGGTTTTATATAGTTCCCAAAAAGACAATAGCTTGCTAAGAGGAGGAGAAGAGCAGCCTTTTCTGTCTTTGGACATCTTAGTTGCTTCCTCCTCCCTTTTAAGTGTAGGTCTACAGAATACTTGCCCTGTCCAGTCAGGCAACACTTGATTTCAGTAAGAAAATCAAATCTCATTTCTTTATTATTATTAAACACCTGTCCCTTGTGTGCATGTGCATACCATTATGCATGTTTCTGATGGACTGTATGGAATTTGGTAAAACTGATTCTGCAGAGCATGGAACATTCTAACGCCTTTCCAAAAAGGGAATTAATGCTTATATGTAGGTTCAGTAAACTTTGTACTTGAAGTGCTTCATTGAATCAGAATCTAGTAAATATTTTGCTCTTAGAAAAGCAAATGCAGTTGTTAAATGTTCACAAATTACACTGAAAATGGTCTTTGTATCTCACCAAACTTCCAGCACTATTAGCTATTTGCCGTGCAAGTGCTGTGTTGCAAGGCAGGAGACTCACTGGCAGCTTCTGAAAGAGCAGTCATCTTCATTTAAAGAGGTAAAAGCACCACACTGATCTCAACGTGATGCAGCTGTCTGCAATGCTGTATGAAAGTACTTGGTGTTTTTTGTGGCTCACCATGTTTGCGGTTGTTAATGGATTTTTGAGGAGCTGAAAACCGGGAAGATTAGTTCCTGTTCTTAACGTACCATATGAGCTGGTTTCATGGGGAGTTTTTGTTCTGATAGTAATTAGATGAATGTAAAGTATGGACTGAATAGATTTCTACATTCTTTTCCCGAGAAGAACAATCATGTATTTATGTCAGTTATCATAGGTGTCTAAAGTGTTGATTTTAAGCCTTTGAGTATAGCTTTTAATGTTTCTTAAAATATTTATGGAAGTTCAGAATAGCTATCAGTTTTATAGAACACTGCCGATTATCTTCTGCTGGTGCTACAATACTTTCTAAATGATGGTAATGAATATTAGAGAAGAATGCTTTCCCTTCTGCTCTCGTGTCCACAAACCAGCAGTATACCCCCCAGGTATTTTTATGTTGATGCGGTGCATGATAGATTTTCACTGAATTAAATATTTTTTTTTCCAATTTTGACTAATTTGTTTCTTGTTGTAATCAAATTGTAATTCTTTACATGAAAGCATAAGCATGCTTTTCTTTACTAAAAATATCAAAGTAGATAAAGAATTGTTTGACTAATTTTTTTCATTATTTTTTCCTGAGTGCATCAGGTTCAACTTAGATTCTGCTGCTACCTACAAACCTAATCTATTATAGCCCACCAATGACATTTGTGACTCACCCTAACAGCTATCCATATGATTTCTGTGTCACAGAGAGCACAACCCAGCTTTTATCAATATGTGAACATTCAGCTTAGTGCAAACAAAAAGATGACAGCGTCTTCCCTGGTGGAAGTTGTTTTGTGGTTTGGTAGTTTGTATGGGCTTCAGCTGTATTTTTATCCAACGTGTCAGTTTTATAAGCCAAAAAAGGGCTTTGCCTGCTGAAAAGGATCTAGTGTATTTCTGAGCTCTTGAATATAGCTATGAATTAAACTACTTATTCTTAGTATGTATGAGTATATGTGTATTTGTACAAATAAGCTAAGATGAAGCTTGTGCCTCTTTGTTTATAAAGTGATAACAAAGGACCCGGAGACCAAACCTTGTGTCTTGACCAGTGCTAAGTGGAATGTTGTTGAGCTAGTTGAACCCATATTTCTTGGGTTACTAAGTGAACATATTCCTGCATTAAGCTGGTTTCAGTTAAAGAGTGGAATACACACAGCTTTTCTGAGGGACAGCTGATGTGGTTCCGAATACCATCTTAAGAATCTCTTGATGATAGTTCATGCGGTCAATCGGCATTAATGGAAGAGTATCTGATTTGCTGAAAACCTTTGTTAGTTAAGTGTTGCATATGGAGGCATGTATCCAGGAAAGTCATCTGGAGAGCTTGGGATGTGTGGATTTTAAGCAACCCCTGTGCCAACACATTGTGCAGTGTGATAAGGCTGTATCAGCACAGGGGCAGTTTATTAATCCACTGCCCTCCTGGAGGAGGAAATAGATTAGCCAGGCAGCCAAGGCTGAAGTTACCAAGCGCTAGCTACCCCAATAGCTCTGTCCTGCCCAGGAAGGAGCTGCTGTTATCTTCTGCTTGCAAACTTTTCCTGAAGATGCCCTCCCGTCAGCTTTCTCAGGGATGCCAGGCTTGTTTCACAGCTCAGTACTTTGAGAGCTTGACTTAAGGCTTTACAGAATGAGGAGTGCAGGCCAGCACTGGCATCAGTTCTGGTTATAAAATCAGTTGCAGAGTTGTTTCTCTATTTCATAATTGCTGGAAGACAATTCTTCTGTTTTGAAGGTTCTGAGGGAACTTAAAATGATCCATTGTTTGTGTTACAATCAGGGAGTAAGTTAATAGAATGCAGCTAAAATTGTAAATGCCCATGTTTTCAATAGTGCTCTTAACATATTCCATATGAAAATACGTATCATTTGACTATTATATTAAATGTATGTGTTACATTTAATGCACTATGATATTAAAAAACTTTACTTGCTAAATGGCTCCTTTTGATGAATGGGGTGAGACTGTTTGCAGTTCATGATCTTTTATGTGTTGAAGAGGCATTCTTGGTAAATGCTAAAACTAGTAGATTTTACAAAACAAAATATTTTAAAAATCACTGTCATAAATTTGCTATGGAATTCTGTATCTGGTAACTTGCTTAATTAATCTTGGATTACAGCTACTATTAGTACTGTGCTGACAAGGCCTGAATTGTGGTAAGCTGAGTGAACTGAGGAAAATGAGCTTGTCCCGTTGTGTATTTTGTTTAAGCCTGTAGAAATATGAGGCATAGAATTCCAGGCATACAGAAGTAAACCTTTTAAATTAGTTTTTTTTCTCTTCCCGACCTTAAGTTTGTGAGTCTAATTTTAAGACATGTAGCTCCTTACAATCTCTTGGATTTTACACTCCCTTCCTTTGTGCTCTTTCTCTCTGCACTCTTTTGTTTCAGGGATCCCCTGCAGCTCTCGTTTTATCCCTCCTTTATTTGGAGGCTGTTTCCTACATCAGCTGCTCTTAGTTGTTCCCCATAATAGAGGCTGTGTTTAGGTCGTTTGCTACCTGTTCTCCTACCCTTTTCTTTTCTCCTCATGTCTTTTACTTTATCCTGCACTTGATTTTGCACACAGCAGCTGCATGCTTAGCCCTCCCAGCAGGCCTGCTGCTGCCGTCTTTGTGACTTGCACTTTTTTTTTTCATGCTAGTCTGAGTCTTTGCATTTCTTCCTAGCACTTCTTTTCCCTCTTGTCATTTGTTGCACATCTTCCCACTAACTTAAAAAAAATATATAAATTACCTGTAGTCTGGTATTATTTTGTGATGGGAAATACTGACATCTTACCTGATGTGTTCCTATATGCAAGTTGAGTGTTTTCTGCTGGTGCCTGTAGCTGCAGGAAGCAGTGTCAGAGAGATCCTTTGCCTGAAGCAACTGGTAGGTGGGGGATCTGCATTTTCACTAGAGGCTGATTTGGAATTGTCTATCCATCTTGCACCAGAATCATTCATCTTATTCATCGTCTGTTGGTGCGTAGAATGTCGCCTGATGAGCTGAATTGTTTCATGCCATTAGTTCTCAAGTTACCAGATACCATCCCAGAAAATGCTGCTAAGGTGTGGGTTAAACCATCTTTGTTTGATTCCTGAATTTGTCTTTCAGGGATTAAACAGGTAGAGCAAGCATTGGTTTTCATCTCTTTATTCTCCACGAAGACTGTTGAATGGCATTTGATACCAGCTCTGAATTCAGATAAGATTTGGAAAGATCTGTTCCATCATGGCTGGAGAGTACTGCGTTGTAATGATAAAGATGGGGCATGCTGGAGGGTAAAGCATATATCTCGAAACAAAAAGTTGTGTAAGATGTTTTCACTAGAATTAATATTTTATTTATACTTGAGTGTGTGTGTGTATATATATATGTGTATAATATACAGTATATGTGTATAATATATGTATTTATATAACATGTGCATGTATTTATAAAACTGTTTTTTTAAACATCTTTGTAAGCAAGGTTTTGATAGTAGTGCCCTTTAGACTTTGAACCTTACTGTCAGTGAAATAACAGCAGCTTATGTTCCAGGCACGGTTGGGATACACATTTGTTCTGAGATAATTTCTGAGATGTAGGGAAATATCAAGATATGTAAGTTGTACCTTTTTCCCATGTATTGCCTTCACCATGTGGCCGAAATGGCAGGGGAGGTGGTGGTGGTCACATATATGTGGTGGGCTTATGTCTGTTTGTGTGAGGAACAGCTGCTGCTGTTCTTAGGGGATGGGGGAAAAGTGGAAGCAGTGCTGTGAGTGGGTTGCTGCAACTTGCTCTCTTGCTGTGGTTTAGGAGCAACAGAGGAAGATGATGGCATGAAACAGGTACCGAACAGATTCTGGCCCATAAGTGATGGCTGGGCATCTCTGCCTTCTGAGACTTGGCTCATTCTGTAAGAGATAAAACAAGGAAGACAACATTGGATGCAATGCACAGGACTACTTACCTTTCTGGAACTAAAACTTCTTTTCAGGATTGAGAGTTTTTGAACCTAAATGTATTACACAGTGGAGAAGCAGGAACATGGCATCAATTAACACTTCAGTGCAAGAACTATTCCTCAGAGCTTAATTCTCAACAAGGAGCACAAGAACAAATAAACTGGAAATGCTTGGTATTAGTCGTTTGAAGCATTTACAGGCTCTGTGACCCAGGAAAGGGTAACTTATTTTCCTGTTCATCCCAAAGTTCACCAGGAGATGTGGTGAATGCCCTGTCCTTGGAGACTTCCAAAGCAAGGCTGGATCAGGTCCTGGGCAACCTGATCAAGCTGTGCACGTCCCTGTTCATTGGAGGGGAGCTGAAACAGATGACATTTAAAGGTCCCTTCCAACTCTAAGGATTGTATGATTCTGGGTGGACAGGAGACATGTATCTTCTTTCACCTTTCTGTTCCACCACCTTGAGATAATTTGTGAATAAACTTCATACATGTAATACAATTTTTTGGTGAACTAGGGGAATTATTTCTTGCTGCTTCTTTCAGCCACTTATTTACAGTTCTAGTTTTAGCATATGAATTTTCTTGAAAAGCTAATCAGTGTGGCCCAGTGCAAATTTGATAACAGTCCTGGCTTCTCTATAAGATCTTATATAGGTAATGAAGAAATGCTCTACTTTTGTTTTAACATTCCTTAAAACAGAGCTGTGGTGTTTTGTTCTTGAGAATTTAATACCAGCAATATTAAGGTGCTGTTAGAGGCTGTGAAACACTAAATATTTTTTATGGCTCCCAGCTTAAACTGTACATGGAACAGTAGTCACTTTTACTGAAACTTGGTACCAATATAAATTATTTTATTTGTATTCATTTGGAAGGACTAAAACTTACAGCTAAACTTCCAAATTTCAGACCTGTATGACTTTGAACTTGTTTTTCTTTTATTTAATTTTGATTCAAGTACAGATACTAATTCCCACAGCCTCTCTTCATGTTTGGAAATTATTTGGCTCCGTTTCCCTTTCACTCTTGTTGATGCATTTTATCATTATCTAGCGTGTGGAAAGAAGAAAACATGCCCATGAGTGAGGATAGAACATCCCATCAGTGTGAAAGTACGTAACGTTTTTAGATGAAAGAGAATATGATGTAGCAGCCAAAGCCAAATGTTTAATTTTGAACTGATTTGCTTATTGCAGACAGAGTTTTTTTTGCAGAAAAGTGGGCTGTGGAGAAATTTCTCTCAGAAGATAAGGGGATTTAGGGAAAAGATTGCTTTTGTTGAAGCACTGGAGTTGAGAGTAGTTTACTTTTTCTTGGTTTTGGGTAACAGTTTCTATGGGAAAACTCAGGTTTACTTGGTTTACTTTCAGAAGTACTTTCCGGAGCAGCAGCTCTAGTGCAGTGGAAAATGATGTTAGGGCTAACAGCCGTGCAATGACTTCCTCGCTTACCCTTATCTGGGTAAGCAGTGTTAGAGCAGCTGAACTGCGAGGTAAGAGTTCAGGATGAAGTGCATCTCCTTAGTGTGCTTATGGAAATCTGTGTTCTATGGAGCGTGTTTTGCAGAAACACTCATAAGTTAGAAAAAAATAGAGTCCTTGTTGTTCTCTGTCCCATTCTCTGAATGGTATTTTTTTGGTGTAGGCATGTACCCCTCCCCTTAGGGGAATTAACAGAGACTTCCTGCGGTAGTCATGTGGTAGAGCATTCACAACTGCTACTCTTTTCTGAAAGGCACTCACTCAAGCTGGAGGAAGATATGTAAGAAATATTCTGTTAAAAGAAACGAATACTGCCAACATTCCAGGCCAAGAGCACAGCCTTAACTTAAATGTAAATGATTTTGAAGATCTGTAGGATAGATTGGCTTGAGACCCATTTTATTGGGGAAGGTGAAGCTTTAGAGTGTTTCATCTGCTTTTGTGTTTTGAGGGTGTTAAGAGGGGATCTCGGTATGATTCTGAGAAGTTTGTTAGATTGAAGGGGAACAGATGATTTTAGGGGGAGGCTTGGGTGACTCTTATCTTGGCTCCTGCTTTTTAAATTGTGTAGCGTTAGTGCAGCAGTCATTGATTTCACCAGTGACTTGTGAAGCTGTTACATATCAATAGAAGATGCTGGAAAATATCTTCATTTTGAATTGCACCTCGTCTAGGCATGTGTCCTATTGGAAAAGTATAAAGGTGGCTTTAAGTGACCATCTCTGGTGCGATTTTTCATCAGGAAGGTGCATAAATTTAAATTTAAATAGAAATAAATGTAACTAAATCCAACTAAATCAAGCACTGCATCTTTCAAGCCTCCTTTTTGATTACACACACAAGCACGCAGACAAGAATAAAGATATCTTACGTCTGGTGGCTATTTTTACTTGTAGCATTCAAAAACCCCACTTCTGGAAAGTGGTTTTCTGCTTAAGAAACCCTCTCCTAGATTTTGTCAGTAGTTGTTAGGGTTACCTTGAGTTTGGGTAAACTTCTTTTAGAACAAAATGTCATGCAGATTTTTAAACAGAGAAGCGTTCTTCCCCCTCACCTTCCTATGCACATTCATCTTTCAATGTAGAATATAAATTCTATTCCAAGTGACCTAGTAAATAATCCATAAGTGTAAGAATTTATTTGGTATTTGAAATAACAGCAAATTGGAAAGTTTATAGGAGCAGAGTCTATATAGGGTCTTTAAGTGCTTAGGTCTCTGTGAACTAGAAAGTTAAAACAATTTTTAATATATGTATTTTTCAGAATTTCCTACTGTCATGCAGTAAATTAAATTTGTAATGTGATGGATAAATTGCTGAAAAGTGTTAAGTGAACACTGTCTAGAAATAAACAGTGCCCTCTATTTTTTTTCATTAAACAGACTTGATTGGTGGGAATAAATGCATTTTTGAACTGAACGAGCATCTCTTCCTCTTTGTAGTTTAAAAAAAAATATATAAAAAAAAATATATGATTTTTTTCTGTTGGGGAACAGAAGGTCAACAGTTCAATTTTATTTTCAGCACTTTATAGACAGTTTAAAGTGAAATCCCTGGAAAAGTAGGTAGCAGTGTTTCAAGGGATTAGCTGTAAAGTGTAGCAATCTACTGTGATTCTGAGCTTTGTCCTTCTGTGTAAGATCAAGGTTATGCTGCTGAGGTTTGAGGACCATTCTTTGCTTACATGGTGCATAATGTACTAACACTTCTAATGAAATATAATTCATGCACACTGCTGAATGTTTGAGCTAGGGAAAGAAAAGATACAATGAAAACAGATTATGCAAACGCTTTTTGAATCCTTCATGAAATTCAAGAATGCCTCCTTTATAAAATCTTACGACGTTTACCATGTCATGAATGGCTGACTTTTAATTTCAAGGCAAGAAGGATGGCTGAAGTGAAAGTGAGACCATCAGCGAATGAGTAGCAGTAAGCTTGCTTTGTTATTACACAGAGCGTGTTTCATCCATCTATCAGCTAACTAGATGTCAACGTAGGGCGTTTGTTTCCCTGTGATTTTGTGTATTGGACTCTTGTCACTGCTTTTGTAAGAGCCTGCTGGTCAGTGTGAAATGGTTTGCCATTTTGTCTTGTCTGTACACTTCATAGGTGTTGTGTTCTTCTAGAATTTTCCCATCTTCTATCTTGACTTTGGCTTTCTTACGTCTCCGAATGGCTTAAGCAGGTTGGCTTAAATCTGGTCTGCTGGGAAGAATGGGGAGTTGACAGTCCAAGGAAGCACCACTAGTCATTAAGCCTTGTCCTATTTCTGACTTAGTAGAATCAACCACAAAGCAGCACTGAGATCAGGCCGTTCATCGCTGCAGCTGTTTTAGAGGAGAGATGTGGTCCTGAATTCTTTCTTTCCCCTGGAAGTTTTCTTGAATGCAATGTTGAGCTGATTATTAGCTCAGCATCTTCTCTAAAAGTGCTTTCAAAAGAATTTGGGAAAAGCTGCTTTTTTTTTCCTTTCTTTCTTTCTCCTATGTCTGTTGCTGTATTTACCTGGGTGCAAGGCAGAGATTGGGGTTCTAGTTGGTTTACTCTGCAGCCAAAGATGATCTCTCATCCAAGCCCACCTTGTGCTGCTTGAAGCTGAAAGGTCTGAAGATATTTTCTCTGTTGTTTATAGGTTTTATCTGTGCTATCCAAAATGCAGAAAAGAAAGCGTTGTTGATGACAGTGCATGTAAAAAAAGATGTGCAAGTTCTCAACTAATCATGGAAAAAGTCACCACCGACCAGTTGCATCTGTACAGAGCATTTCGGGGAGTAGTGGAGATGGCCCCACAGCTTGCTGTGTCCGGGCCTCTCAGGAGGAGGTGGTGGACTGGGCTCTGAAGGCAGGTGGAGCGAGTGGAAGCAATGGGTAGGAAGTGATGTTAGCTGCCTACCTGCTGTTGGGAGTGCTTCATTATCAGACATTGTGTTTTGTTTTTTTTGCTTTTGCAACAGGCTAAGACCAGAGATAACTTAATCTCATTGCATTTTCTGGTAAGTGTATAATAAGAGTGACAGGAAAAGATGCAATTATGTGTAGTGTTCAAGATATGGAAAAATACCTTCTTTGAAAAATACCATCTGTGTTGGATGAAGTGCTAGTGAAGCTAAGCCATCTAACTACAAAATTCTCTCAGCGTTTTCTGTCCTCTAGACAGTTGCAAGTATTATTTGTTAATCTTGGTCTTGATTTCCAAATGCATTAAAAATACGAGTAAATACAAATTTCTGAAGAAAAAAGGGGAGAAATGAAAAATGCCGAGCTGAAATATGGGTGTTTTTTTGTTGTTGTTGTTTGGTCTGGGGTTTGCTTATTTTAAATCCCTGAAGATTGTCCTTGGGCAATTTCTTAATAGTAATCCCATGTGTAGCAAAGCACTTCAGACCAATTTTTATTGTAAACCCTTTGCACTTTCTGTTCCAGCTTAGCTAAGACCTGTGAGAATGCTTTCTCCATAACTTTTATCATTTTGTTTTAAGCTGAGGTAAGCTTTAAGGCTTTGAACTAGTGCTGCTAAACTTTAACATGCATTAATATAATACCAGCTTGCTCCTGCAGAATATCAGCTTTTTGTCCTTTGAAATTATAAATTTAAATCATCTGTCAGAAGCTAAAAATGAACACTGCCTTCTTCATAATAGGCATGCTGTTCCAGAAAGGGTATAGAAATATCTTTCTTTTTAAGTAATACATCAAAAGATTTTTAAAAACTTAACTTCCTTAAACAGATGAGTACTTATGTAAATAAGAAAGACAGTGTGTTTGTAAGAGCGTCACATTGGTTATCTTGAAATGCCTCAGACCAGGACATTTTGGGTCATAGCAGTACCACTAATTGGAGAAGAAGAAATCTGAAATTGTGAAGATGGTAAGGAGGTTACAGCATGAAACTGAGTGAACGTCATGTACAATTAGGGCATTATTGCATTAATAGGAGGCTAGAATTCAAGCATGTGTTCATTGTTGCTGTGGCAGCCTGTCTTGTAACATTACGGAGGATTATTCTACAATTAGAGAGGATGTCGGCTAAAGTAACACTTTAATCTGCTGCTTTTGCAAATAAGTGGTAGCCATGTTATTCTTATCTAATAATACATTCTGGAGACTCACTGTTGTGGAAGTAATGTTTCCTTATCTTGTCGACATCAACTTCTGACACCATGTTCTTCAAACTGCAAAGCAGTGTTAGTCTGAGAAGTGGGCAGTGTGGTCTTGAGGTGGCTGGCCTACAAGAACAGACGGAGGAGGCAAGGCATGAGTGAGTGTAACCCGTCAGTATCCACTGTGCTCCTCTTGGCCTTTCAGCCAACCCAGCAAACATTGGGTAACTTCTTGGTGCTTGGGAGAGACCTAGAGGGCTGCAACCCAGCACAGTGGTGGCTAAATCAATGAGAGGTATCATTAGGGCCATGGGTACGTGCTTGCATGATGCATGCTCCAACATCAGAACTGCTCCCTTTCCTAACAGTGAGTTCACTTATTAAGAGATGACTTGAATCCATCCCTGCTAACTTGACCTGAACAGGTTAATTCATGGGATAGCCTTCATGAAAATGTTGTGTGGGAATCTTTTTACAAATATGTTTTTATGCAAGTTTTTATTTGAATGTATGTAAGTTGTTGGTTTTTTTTTTTTTTTGGTCTTAGTTTTTTTTACCATAAAAAAAGTATTGACTCCTTGGCAGGAAGGAACGTTTTGTGTGTTTTTAGTTTGTATTCTTCTTTAGTCCTTTGCACATTTTTTTTAAAAAGACTTCTAAACCACCTATAAGACAGAAAACAAACTTAACTTTTGTGCTCTATTGGAGCTAAGCAGAAATTCGTTACCACCAAACTAGTCTTGAGGTTTCCTGTTTGTAGTTTTGGAACTCAAGATGTAAGACACTACAGTGTAGCTGCAGTTGTATTAGAGATTGAAATACCAGATACATTGTAGGGCAGAGAGAATCAAACAATATGTTAGAGGCATCCATTGGAATGAACAAAAAACCAAAACCTCACAACATTGTGTCATTAAACATTAGAAGACAATGAGGTAGTGTTTGAGATGTGAGGGGGCAGGCTTCTTGATAGCATCAAGATAACGTTACATAACTGATATAGTTTTAAGTTGCTGGTTGATTAAGATTAATTCTTCACTGGTTTTGAAGTTGCATAGATCACTTCTATTTCAGTAAGAACTGTCATTGGGGAAAAAAGAAAAAGTACACACAGTGCCTTTAGAGTTGACCTGAATAGGCCAAAGAATCTCAAATGTAATTAACAAGTCCACCAGGTTGTATTGCTCTTCCTGAAATATTTATTTGTAATTACTCTGTTTTCGAAGTGACTCAAGAGGAAACTGAGTATTATTGTACCTGAGAGCAAATGTCTTGGAGCCAGCTAGAAACATTCCTGTTTTCTGCTGAACTTTCCTGGGTGGTTTATCCTTGGATCTGCCACTCAGCTGGTGGTTGATTCGTTCTTCATGGATGCAAACTAAGTTAAATCTAAGTTTGTGCATCTACCAAGAGATGAAATGAAAAATATTTATTAAAAAAAAAAAAATATATATATATATATATATAATATAGTTTATGTCATCATGCCTACCTTCTTGGAAATCCTTTTAATCAATTATCAACTACTCATCCATAATCTGTTAGCAGGCTGTGTCTGGTTTTTTTTGTTTGTTTGGTTGGTTGGTTGGTTTTTTTTTTTTTTTGGTGTGTGTGTGTGTGTGTATGTGGGTTTTTTTTTTGGGGGGGGGTGGAGGATGGAGAGTTCTTTGTCTCTCCTTCATTTTTCTGGAGTTAGAGCTAGGCTGACAACTTAGCAGTGTTACCAGGGATGTTCCATTTACACTTTCAAACTAGTGGCACAGCTATAATTCTCAAGAACTTCCTTATTGTCCAAATTTTGCTCAGTCAATACTGAAAGCTTTGTGGGCAACTCTGCTGTCTTAGGGTGCATTTGAAGATTAAGTGTTTAATTATATTCATTATTTTTACTACCCTAGTTAATGACTGAACAGAAAATAGTTGTCACTGTAAGATAATCCCGTAGTGCAGAAATAGGTATTGAGCATTTTTTTCTTACAAGAACCTTAATTTTGTATTTTATACATATTCTATTGGTAATGTTTAATTTATGTCAGACACACTTCAATAGTGTTTTATAGTTCTTAATTAGCATCTTTTGATACTTCAGTTTGCATTTCCTGACTTGTGCTTGTCTCTATCAGGTTTTTCTTTTTTTTTAAAAAAAAAAAAAAAAAAAAAAAAGAAGAAGAATCAGAGGGAGGAGGAAATGCTGCAATTCTCTGGTGCTCTTTGCTTTTTTTTTTTTTTTAAACAGGATATCCTTTTAACCATATACTGCTTCTTTCATAAATGGAAAATGGTGAGAGTAGTTTAGGAAATGTAATAAAACATTCTTCTTTCACAGTTAGTAACTTATTTACGTTTTAGTTCACACTTATTCCTCACAGCTTCCATTCAACACTGTTTTAGGTTTTGAAAACTGACCTCTTTAATATCAACGTCATCTTCTATTGCTTGTGACTAGATACAATTTGCACACTGAATTAGATATAGCACAGTGTGATTACTCAATTCTAGCTCAGTAGTCACTGCATCCTAATGAGAAGTTATTTCGAAGTACTCCAAATTAATTGCCACACTTGGTATTAAAAGTCAGCAATTTTAGGACATCCAGATGTTTTAGTTCTAATACCAGTAGAGTGTATAATGTTGAGTGTGTGTGTATATGTGTGTCTTCTACTCTCAGTGTGAAGCCCCTTTAAATTTTGGATGTATTTTTTGTTCTTGTATACTATGTGTTCAGATAGTATTCTAGGAACACTGTTCCCAGCAAAATGTGTGTGCATGTATGCACATGAGAGATATATGTAGGCATATGGGGTTATTTGTATACATATATTTACTACAGATATTATTGTGTGTGGTTACATGATAATACTTTCATTAAGTACATAGATCTGTAAGCATTCAAAAATGTTCTATTCCTCAGTCACTGATTTAAAAACAAGAAAAGAGAACTTTGCAGGGAGAGCTCAGCTTGAACACCTTCCCTTTGATAAACAGAATGCATCTATCAGTTTTAAATTTCCAATTGTGTCTGTTGTTCAGTGCTCAGTGTCAGTTCTTGAATTTAAAGCTTAACACTGAAGGTTGCTGAGCTGAGTTCTATCAGAGCGTCAGAGCTGAATCTTTATCATGATAAATATGATATCATTCTGTCCTGTTGCAGGTTTTTCTACATAGGTATCTGTTTGACACCTTAAAATTGCATAGCCAGACAATGAATCTTTGGTCACTACAATTATGTAGTTGATGCTTTTTTCACAGGTGGAGATGGGAGGAGTATTCGTATTGTAGTTTTTGAAGTAGTGACCTCTTTCCAAATAAATATGTCCCCTGAGATGGATTGACACATTATTTGCCATATTAAAGTGTTGAACTGCAGAAGCAGTTAGAAAAGGTGACCTTTATGTGATCCACTATCATTTGTCTGAGCTTCAGCAAAGAGCTGTTGCAACAGAGCATGGAAGGGCTTTTACCAGTTACAACAAAGGGCTGCTGTTAGCTAGAAATAAAGCAAAATTGTTTATTCTTTTTAAAGAGATTTTCTTTTATGCACGTCAAAACTATTCTTCCAAGTGCATTTTAAAATAATAGTAAAAACAATTAAAAACAAACAACCATGCACAAGCAGCAATTAAAACATCTGTAAGTGGAAACAAACCATCAGACCTGAAGCAGTAGCACAGACTGCATCTTCATCAATAGAAAAGTTTCAGACCTTCAAGTGCATTTCAGGTGAAGGGATCTAATAAGTTATTTCATTAATCATTGAATTCAGTAATCCCCTTCACTTACTATGAAAGTGGCCCTGATGGAGAAAGACTTTGTTTTCCACAGCTGTGTTGCTGTAGAAGGCCACATGCTTCCCATTTGCTGTAGCCTGTGAAAGGTAAGGTAAGGGAACAGCAGGTGGCAGGGCCTTCAGCAGCCCAGGCCGCAGAGCTCAAAGCCTGGGTTTGATTTTTGAAGTTTGGTGTATGGAGAAGGAGAGGTTGTTCAGCCCTCAGTTCTTGGAGGAAACTTCTATGTCACTAGCTATCTTTTCATTCTCCCAAGAGAATAAACTAAATACTGTATAGTAATTACATCTTATGTACATCAGTGTCACTTAAAAACCTCCATATCAATTAAGTTATTACCTTTCTTTCAGTGTGTCTTAGGAATACATCTAGTTCCAGAAGTCTGTTATGTGCACTGTCACCTCCTATTAATAGAATTTTTGCTTGTTCCTTTGGTGAGGGATTAAACTTCAGGCATTACTGTCAGTCATTTTTTCAGCAATATTTCATTTTGCTAAATAAGTGGTGAATAGAGAGAGCAAGTACTTTGCTTAGACAGTCTTCAAAGCTCTGTGTTGTTTCCCCTGCGCACTGACTGCTCTAAGCTTGTCCTTGGCATGGCCATGAGCCTTACTCCTGCAGGCAAGAGGAGTTGCTGCTTGTAGGGACAGGGCATTCAGCTGGTGGGACATGGGGCTGGTGTCAGCTCGCAGGAGAAGCTCTCAGATCAGACAGTGTGCTGGAGGGATCTGTATTTATGGAAGAAACGTGTTTTCTCTGGAAAGAGACATTTCTGATGAGACTTGGTGATCTCAATAGAAGATGAGATCTGTGTAATGACATTGGGAAGTTTTATATTGTAGGTACTATCAACTGAGCAAGTAGTTGATTGTGTATGAAAAATCACTACAAGTTTTACAAGTTTGTGGGAGCCAGTAAAGTTTCTCTACATTTAAGCTTGATTCTGAAATATTGTTTGTATTGTTTTGTCGTAGAGTTAGCTAATGTTCCTCACCTGTTTGAGCAGCCTTTCAGTGCAGTCTGTTTGTAACTGACTTCCCTTCACTGAGCTGTTGTTTACTGCCTTCCTAGCCTGGCACAATTTCCATTTTCTCTCCCCAAAGGGTGTATTTGTGTTAGAACACTTGCATGTGGGCTTCTGGAGTAGTGCAGTTCCTGCTAAAGATAGAACTTGTCTCCTAACAGAGAACCACCAGCTGGATGGAGGAGCAAAATGGCTGAAACTCTGAGCTCAATCCAGCCCTTGCACACAGGTGTTCCTAGTATTGGTACAGTTTTTCTGGAAAATGATTTAAAAAACCTGTATATCAGAACAGAGTGAAAGTTTTGGTAACTGTTGTTTTATGCACGAATGAGAAATTCACTCTCAGTAAGTCATTTTTTTCCATCTCCTTTCTTGTTTTTCCTCCCCAAGGCATGTATTTTGATGTAGCCAAAAGCTGCTCTTTTACTTCAAGCTAAATAACTCTTTCAAAATAAATTTCCACCTAAAGACATTTTCTGTGACATTTATACTTCAAGTCTTGTCTTCATTTAAAGATCTGCAGCACTTTTAGAATCACAAGACAATTGTACTTCTAGTGTTTCACTTTTGAGTTATGTCATCTTTGGTTTTATCTGCTAGTGGTTGTTCTGGTGAAACAGTGCAGATATTACCTTTCAAGTTAACTGCTGCCTCTGTGAACCTTAGATACAGAAGGCAGTAGAAAGATGCCCTGGAACTTCCATAGTAGTACTGATAACATTAATGAGACTGCCATCACAGTGGAGTTGCTTGAGGTCACTGTAATAAAACCACTTATCGTTCTAATGCAGTACTTAATGTTGAGTTTCTCCTGCAGAGCAATGCTTTCAGTTTTGTTTTCACTTTCTCCTTACTTAACATTTAACTTCTAGCTATAATCTCCAGAAGAAAATATCAGGTTGGACATTAGGAAACATTTTTTCTCTGAAAGAATGGTCAGGCACTGGCACAAACTGCTCAGGGAGGTGGTTGAGTTACTGTGTGAAATGCGTGAAAGGCATTCAGATGTTGTACTAAGAGTTGTAGGGTAGTGGGGAAACATTGACGGTAGGCAGGCAGTTGGACTGGATGATCTCATAGGTCTCTTCCAACCTTTGTGATTCTATGAAACTTTACATATTTTCTGGAGAAATCAAATTTAAACTGCCTATGTTTTGGAGAATAACTAGATTTTATTTTTGGACACTTTTGCTGTGTTGACGGTTACAACTAAAGCTTGCCTGGTGGCACTCGTGTTTCAGAGTGTAAGCCTGAACTGTATGTATGCTTCCGTCCAGGTGGAAGCATTGCCATTTACCACTCATTTTTATTATTAGATATGGTCTGATACAATCTCCAAAAGACCTCGACTGGTAAACAAGCTTGGCTTTAACTTTTATAGTCTGTTAATATTCACACAGTAAAAGCATATGACTTTTGTGGTTTGTAACTGGTTAGTTACAACATTTTTGCATATACAATACTGGCCGAACAAATCAGCTTACTGGCACTGTTAGCAATGAAGGAAATGCGTGCAGAAGAGAGGCTGACAGTAGGGATATATCCTGAAGTTTGCACAATTTGTTCGTAGCTTTTCCTTGGTGTTTTTCAAACTGTGAGATACTCTCATATCTGATGTGAGGAGAAGGTTTGGTCTTTCACTGTTAGGGCTTTTGAACTTTATGAGCAGGAACGTGTCACAAGCTTGTGCTCTCTTAGCAGAAATGGGTTTTCTTGATACAGAAGAGTCATGTTAACATAGAGTCTGCAGGAACTGCAGTATTTTTGATTGTGCAGCCTAAAAGCAATATGCTTAGGAATTTTCACAATCTGAATGCATGTCAAATTTATATGGAATGCATGAATGCTTCAGAAAATTGTAATGGTTTTGATTCCTTATGTTTTCTGCAGATTTATGTCATTGCTTCTAATCCTTTGTTTTCTGCTATGGGGCAGAAACATTTCAAAACTTAATCCTACTGCCCCCCTCCTGGAGAACAAACGTGTCCTTATTCACATACAAGGAAATGTTAGCTCTGCAAATGTCACAGGAAGAACTGTATTGTCCTTCATGGAGCCACTTGAATGAAGTAACTATAAGGAAGTAATTTTAAGAAGTTCAACCCTGATCCCTCACATTAAAAAAAAATAATAATAATAGTAATAAAATCTTCTGTACGGCTTTAAGTAGCAGATGTTTAACTGCAGATGTATGGTACATTTTAACTTTATATAAAGAAGGAGTCTCCTGTTGGATAGGAATGCTTGTGCTATTGACATTAAGCAAAACCACAAACATTGTAGTGTAGTAGTGCATTGGCTCTGTATAAGATGCCACCTGAGAACCTCGGATCCCCTATTTTTCTGCAAAAAACTGTAACACAAGGGTCTGCTGGTGTTATGACATCATTTCTCATTCAGAGTGGTAATTTTATGTAACAACAGGCTGGAATTGTGGAAATCAGGTAGCTCAGGCTCCCTGTCCTGAGGGAATTTCTAAGGACCACACAGTTGAGGTCATCAGCCGTGACATATGTTTGTATATTTTTCTTCCCGTGCCTCTGTCCTTGTACAGCACTTTGGAGAAAAGCTTGATGACTCTTACCATGAGGGGCTGCTTTTTTTTCCCCTTTAGATTTAGAGTTTATTGGTTCTCTATCAGTCATTAGTCAAATATTATGCCTAGTGTGTTATTTACTAGCAGCTTAGTGGGTAGTAATGGTGATGGAGGACTAGGTGATCGTGTAGGTCCTTTCCATCCTTGTGATTCTATGATTTTCAATTAACAGCTTGTAATACAGGTAGATAATTTTAATCTGTTGGTGTTGTAAAAAACCTTTTTAGAATTGGAAGCTGCACGTAGGGACACCATCAGCCAACTAACTGATAGTGTCCTGTTTCTTCATGCTCTCCATATCCCCAGGAATAGCGTGAATTGACCGTTTTACAATTGCTGGCATAAAATGAACCAATCTAAATTGAAGAGAGATTATATTGACAACACTGGCACCCAGAACATGCTTGTTTGTAGTCTCCCCCTGGCTACATCAGCATATCGATTTGTAGGCTATCTGCCCATTTCATGTGAGTCAGAAAGCGGGGCGGTTTATTGGAGATTGCATTCTGAAGCTCGGGCTCTCCTATGTCTTTGTCAGTGTCAGACAGGATTGCTGTTTTAAGAGGAGGAATTTTTTTTAAAGGTATAATGACTTTTCTTGTAATACCAATTCTACCTGCACATATCGCAGGCGTTTTGAACTGTCAGAGCTCTTATTCTCCTCTGTTGTGCAAAACATTGCAACTTTCTGAATTCATCTTGGGGCTGTCAGCATTGTACGCCTGTATTCAAATTGAGTTTTCAACTACTTTATGTTCCTCTGCATTTTCTCGTTGGAAATGGAGAAAGCATGTGCGCTTACAGATTGCAGGGGGAACCCTTTCTGAATGAAGTGGTGTGCATAGCTTGCGTACTGAACAGAACAATTTCTGAGTGAGGTAATGGTGTTTAAAATCTCTGTTAAGGCACTCTGGATCCCTCTGGCCCCAAGGCTGTGGCCAGGTGGCTTCTGGAGATTCCCAGGAAGGAGTGCTCTGTACAGGACCATACAGAAGCACACCTGATGTTCAGAAGAAACCTCCCTTTTGTGCCAGGTTGTACATACGGTCCTTGCACTGAGCACCACTGAAATGAGCCTAGCTGTGCCCTCCCTTCAAGTTTTTATAGACATTGATGGCCCTGGGCCTCCTCTTCCTCAGGCTGAACAGGTCCAGCTCCTTCAGCTGAGGCGCTCCAGGACTTCCATCGATTCAGGGACACCATTCCTGGAAGTGTTTAACGGGCATGTGGACGTGGAACTCAGTAGGTTAGGTTGATTGTTGAACTTGATAATCTTCAAGTTCTTTTTCCCCCATGCGATTCTGTGATTCTAATGTAGAGGGTAAAATTAACTCTGTTTTGTTTGGCATTATAAAATATATTAGAACATCAGTAGTACTGACATTGCTTGCTGTTGCATTTGCTGGATGTCACGGAGCTACATTGTTTCTGGTAATTACCTGATGTGTAGAAAAATGTGGAGGCATGTGGTTGTCGTTGTGCAACTGGCAGATAGCTTCTGAAAAGGTAGTTTGTGCTATAGGGATAAGTAAAAAAGATTGCTAGATGTTTGCTCTGGAGAAGTACAGTGAAGGGAAGAAATTGAGGAACATCCAGAATGCAATGGGTGTTATTCTCCACCCAGCACAGGACTGGAGTAAGCTAGTCTTGTCCTGGCAGCAAAGACAAAGCAAATGCTTCTTCTAAAACTATGCTTATGTGCTCCCTTCCAGTATATTCTGCACCAAGGCTTATGGGAGCAGTACCCTCTTGATGGCAGGGATTTCTTCATTGAATTATGTTACTTACTGAAGCATTTTTAACTTCCTACTATAGATGGATAACTTTGAATGCAGAAGACTTGCAAGTAATCTGTCTATATGAGTGTGAGTATAGGATTTATGTATTAAGTATCATAACCAGGATGGAAGGAAATGTTACTGTTTGTTTTTTTTTTTTTTCACTTTGAGTGCTAACTTTGGCATAGTTTTATAATGCTATATGCAAAAAACTAAATGGGTTTTATAACTTCTACTGCATTAATGTATATCTGAACACTGTTTCATATACATACAGAGGCAATCTTATGACTAGACTTTATTATCAAGATGTTTTTATACTTCAGTGGCTGAAAAAGCAACAAAGGTTACCGACTTTCCTTATTTTTAAAGAAGGGATATCATTCTGAGATTTATTTTCTCTATTGCACTTCCTCATTTTTCCTTTCCCCTTTCTTGCATATTTCAGAACTGCTTGAAAAATTTGAGCAAGACTTACAGGATATAATTGATTGGTGAATGTGTTTTAATATTTCGTTGCAGAAGGACTCCATGAAAGATGACAGAAGAAGTTATTGTTATTGCAAAGTGGGATTACACTGCACAGCAGGACCAAGAACTTGACATCAAGAAAAATGAGCGTCTTTGGCTATTAGATGATTCCAAGACATGGTGGAGGGTAAGAAACGCGGCCAACAAAACGGGATATGTGCCATCAAATTATGTGGAGCGAAAAAACAGCTTGAAGAAAGGTTCTCTGGTTAAAAATCTAAAAGACACGTTGGGTAAGTCCTTTTCTGTTTCTGAAGTCTAATACGCTTGATGTGCATCAGATTGGGAATGCGTGTAAATACTTCTGTGTGCTTTTTTTGATTTTCTTTCAGTGATGTGTTAGATAATGACTGAGAGAGGGGAGGAGGGAGAGAGTAAAGGTAGAGGAGGATGGTGTGTAACCTATTTTTCTCATGTCATATAAAGGAAAGTAAGGTTTTACTTTTGTTCCAGGTTGTCAAGGGTTATGTATATTCAGTGGTTGAAGATCAGTGTTTTCACCATGTTAGGAACTGCTGAGACTTCTCCTCATGCCAGATCCTCTCAGAAATATGAGGGTATAAATGGGTTGTTCGGCATTGCTGTGATAGCAAAATTCAGTCACTTCATAAATGGGGTTATGTGGTGTGGCTGTGTGCAGTGTCAAGGGGTTATGCTTCTGTTGTCTGATGTGATGATCCTTCTGCTTACAAGCTTAGTATGTGCTCTGTGTTTTATGTTTGAATTCTTTTTTCACTAGTGTATCATCAAGTAACATAACTTTGAAAAACTGATTGCATTTGGAAGAAATATATTTGGAAGTCAAAGTAGATGAGGGTTTTTTGTTATTTTTGCAATGATGTTAGTGACTTATTAAGTTATTGAAAAATAAAGGGTTATGCGTATGGTTTGTTAAGGTTAAACATAATGATAAATGGTCAGATTGCTTATAGAGGCCCAAAAAACTGCTAGTTGGTGCTTTTGGATGTAGTGAACAGAACAATATGCATGGAGGTGTTTTGGGAGTGTTTTTACTTATTGTTTGGGTTCTTACCTGTGATTTGCAAACTCTTATGTAGGGGAAACTCATTCTGCTTCATTTTTATGTAGAAAATACCAACTCAACAGAAAAATCAGAATTTGGGATTGAACTTGTTAGAAAACAAAGAAGTTCCCTTAGAAGTATCATGGTCATTGCTCATACAGTTGTATTTCAGGTGTTCTGTGTGAGTGTTGTGTCAAATGGAGCTCTTGGTCCCTTTCTCATTGCTATGTTACCCACTGCTGAGCTGCAATAAAGAACATGGAAATTGAGGATAGCAGAATGACAGGCAGTCAAACAAGGTTATAACCAAATGTAAAGGGATAATGTTTAAAATAATAGGCCTTTCTGCAGTTTTTCTTGGATTGGAATGCCAGATAATTATGCCTCTTCAAAGATCTGTACGAAGAATAAGTTCCAAGATAAATTAACTAGTTAAGATCAAAATCCAAATTGTAATTTTAAGCTCCTTTATATAGACTTTGTTTATATATATATGTACATACTCTAAAATTATTTTATGAAAAAGTTGCCCTTCTGTTGTGATAATGCATCAAGCGTTTGTGTAAAAATGTGGAAAGCACTTACCTAAATAAACAAACTCTTTACATCCAACAGAAAAACAGGGAAGGTACTGTATGAACACACATGTTCAAGGTTACCTCCTTGGCCCTCACAAAAGCTGTGTGCTTTTCACTGAACTACAATGGTGACCAAAAAAAGCATAAAGCATGAGGAAAGCATGGTGGTTTTGTTTATGAGCCTTCCCTCTTGTTGTGTCTTTCAGACCTTGACACACTGCATGCAGTTCTAAAGGATAATAGCTGCAATGTGTCAGTTTTTCTGTATGTCTTTTAATTTTTTCTGTGTATACTTCTGTTGTGGCTGTAAATGCCTCATGACAAGACCCAGGTTTCTCTTTTGGAGAGACCACATGTATCTGCTAAGTGTTCAAGCATCTCTTGTGCTCATTTACGCTCCTACTTCCTGTGGTGATAAGAAACTGCCCAAGCCATTGATAACCCAAAGATCAGCTCAAGTTAAGTCTGACACCCTCTCACATGCAAAAAACACAGATGCTTGAGTATTTTTTCTTTATGGTTTAAGTAATGTGAACTGCTCAGTGTGGTGATGCTTAAACTTGTCCTGTGTACCTGACCTATGTACAATTTTCTTTTTTCCTGTCCTGGGTTAGAGTTCCTCTGTGTAATTTTGTCTTTAAGCCTTGCATGTCTTACAGTTGTTTCCCACTCAGAACAAAGAGGAGGTGTGTCCTAACTTAGAGGATG
The DNA here is from genome assembly GCF_019238085.1 of Lagopus leucura. Lineage (NCBI taxonomy): Eukaryota > Metazoa > Chordata > Aves > Galliformes > Phasianidae > Lagopus > Lagopus leucura. Next base: position 45,025,130 of record NW_024962262.1, on the reverse strand, counting down.
CTTTGTGCTGAGTAAGCAGCAAGAACGTAATCATATTTATTTATTTGTTTGTTTGTTTGATACTCATGTTCTCCATATAGAAATAAGAAAATTCTTCTAAGATCACAAAAAAAAAAAAAAAAAATTAAAAGCTCACTAATCCAGTACAGGTGGGAATTGATGGTCATGAGTGTTAGCCCTTAAACCTCAAATTACAAGCTATCACCACAATGATAGTGGTCGGGGGAATGGGGTGAAAGAAAATGAGTTATTTAATAATCAATAAGTCAAATACTAATCTTATGGAATCGCCAGAGACAAATTGCAGGTCCTTAGCTGCTTTCTGTGGCAAGGGTAATGGTCTTTTAAAGAGAGTGACCACAGAGTTGTGCCTGGATCCACCTTTGGAACTGCAGCACTCCAGCAAGCTGTTGATCCTATGGAGATCTGCTTCTCCCTGTCTCTTATTTAATCGATACCGTAACCATTTAATTAATAGTTGCTGTAGTTCGCTGTTGAAGATGCGGCAGCTGAGTAATTTTTCATCCATGTGATGTGTGTTCTAATGAAAGCTTATGATACCAGTTAATATGATGGTATGCCATATAGAAAAGCCAAGTATGCTGTGGAAGCTTCATTAGCTATTTGCTGTTGCCTCTATCGAGAACATTTTTAATCTCATCAGAAGATGAACTCGTGCTTGTTTGGTGAAAACTGGTTTCCTAAAATTGTTGACTGTCGTTAATTGAATTTCAGACCTTTTAATAATTTTTAATTGAATCCCATCAGCTTTCCTGTTGTTTGGCTTGGGGTTCAAGGGAGGTTAATGAGCTCATATGTACCTGGAACATGCAGCTTGCTATTCCAAGATAGTTGCCCATTTTCAGCACAGTGTTGATCTTCTGGAATTTCCATTGTAGTTTGCAAAAAAGAACATTAGCAAATAAAACATGTTCAGAGCCAGCTCTTTTAAATGCATTGAATGCAAATTAAAAGGCTGATTAACACTTGTTAGCATATGTTCATTAAATCAGTTACTTCTGGACTGAAAACAAGCTCACCTGGAGTCCCAGATGACCTCCACCAACTCTGAAGTATGCTCTTGTATTGTCTTACTCTTTTTGCAAAACAATAGTCTTCTCTGCGCCATTAACTTTATTTTCTTCCTTCTTAGGGCTTACTCTGTTGTTCTGTATCCTCTTTTAGTCCTTTCAACTGGGAATTTTTCCAAAACTACTTGCTTTCCTGAAGCGGCTTTGAGAGATTTGAAGACTTGTTATTTTTGTGCTGATATCTGTTTGGTTTCATCACCTTTCTGTTTGATACTACTTCTGTATTCTTAAATCTCTTTTCTCAACTCAACTCTCCTAGACTCATAGCTACAACTGTCTGTTTTTAATGAAGAAAATGTAGACCTTAGGCCACCAACTAAGTATTTTAAATGATTCAACTTCATTCTCTTTTTTGTCTTAACTAAGCGATACTGAAAGTAAAAAGCTAATGGCAATTTAGCCATTTTAAATTGCAGTCTTCTGTTTGCTCATATTGAATGAAATCTGGTAATTATTACTATTCTTTAGGCAAAAACCAGTTTTCCAGGCCTGTGATTAAAATTTCATCTTCATTCATTGTAATGAAGTTTAAAATAGTTTCCTTGGAACAGTGATTCTTTTGCGGGGAGGATATTTTTTATGCATTTCAGTTAAGTGCTAAATGAAAGACCTCCAGCATACATCTCCCAAGCAGAGAACTTCTGTAACAGTTATTGCCACGTGTTGGGATCCTGGTGCTGGCAGGATCTGAATGGATGCTTGCCATTACTGCCCCAGAGCTGCCTCTGAGATCTCTGCATCCATGACCAAAGGATCCCATTTCTGCAGCAACAGTGGTATGCCTGCTTCTTCATCTCTGTCCTACTGCATAGAAATATTACCCAAAGAAAGCAAAAACATTTGAGAATATGCTTGTAACAAAAATAAAAGCCCTACATTTTTTCTTTACTTTACAAGTCATTTTCCTACCACTGCTATGGCTCCTGAGACAGCAGCGTGCAAACGGTGAGCAGTGAGAGGAGTCTTGAAACGCTGTGCTGGTGCTTATTTATGTCTGTGATTTTTCTGACAATCGCTTTTACTTCTCAACCAGTACTGTGTGCTGGTAGTTTCTTAAAGGTGTCCCATCTTACTCCCTTTAATAAACAATTGCATTTAAAAAACAAACAAACCTTTTAAAGACACTTCAATTTTTGATATTTTTTTAGCAGATATCCAACAAAAGAAAGAAAAAGTTTATTAGCAGACACTAAAAGTACAGGAGTTGTTTACAATGTAGGAACAAAAGAAACACTAGAGGTGAGTGCTGATAGTGATGGCAGATAACTTGATGAGATATCACAGAAGTGTTCAAGCTGTACAAAACTCCTCACGTTTCTTCTTTATTAAGCTTTTATACATCAGCAAAATATTTCAGTAACTTTTTCAGATGCAATTCACTTGTTACATTTCACGGGGAAAGGAAATGTTGTCAAATGAAATAGAGAGAAAACAGTCCTTATTTGCATCGCTGTTCCTCTAGAGTTACTTCAGAGTGTTGAGTGTAGAGAAGCAATTTCCTGTGTTTATGAACCTCTGAGTTGTTTACCTTGATCAATCTGTAGATCCCTGCTTTGGTTCCTGACTGCTTGTATATTGTTGTTTCCAGAAATCATTGGTTTTACACCTTTTTTCTCTCCAGTGTATATTTCCTTTCATTTATTTCTGTACGTTTATTTGAAAAGCTTTTATTCCCACTTTCATATTTCACATTTTCCCATGCAAGAGCAAATTAATACCATTTCTACCGTGTCTTTCCAGTAACTAGAGGGGAGAGCTGGTTCTTTTTCTTTAAACACTAGCTCTAGTAAAAAGCTGAAGTACAGAATTTCTAACGTATTGTTTCTTCAATATTGGAAAACAGGCTCTGCTTACTCTTTTTTGATACATTTCAACTCCAAAGCTAAATCATTACCATCCTATCTTTGCATAATATGGTCATGAAAACTAATTCTGCCAGTAAGTCATCAATCTTTAAACTGTGTGTGGGTTAGTGGGTTTTATTTCTTGTTCTGGCTTTGAGGATTTGAAAAAAAAAGAACTCGGGTGGTTCTGTTGTGTTATATCACGCTTATTTTTTTTTTTCTACCCAGCTTCTTAGAAATGCCAGTAGCAGCCAAACGTTTTGTCAGTGAGCACGTGCCTGCTTTTCTGTGTGTGTTTGATTATTCCCATGTCTACCTTCTGACAACCATCATCTGTTCTTTGTGATCAGCCAGGTAGGCTGCAGAGTTTTAGGCCAAAACACCTTTCAGAAGTTTGACCCTTCTTGACTACAAGGTTTCAGAAAACATCTCCTCCATCTGTACTTAGATCTCATGTAAAAATTTGTGGCCCTACATGATTTGTTCTAGCTTCCATCTGGCTGTCACTTTGTGTAACTCTTTCTGCTAGATTTAAGAGCTGTGTACTAACAGACAGCTCTTCTTTGTTCATGGTGGTGTTCTGACATTGATAACATCGCGCCTAAATCTTTTCCTGAGTGCAGAAAGTAGATTGCTACTTAGATATTTCACAGGTGAAATTTGCTTACTTTGACTCTTACTGTGTTTTTTACCTGAAATTTTCCCAGTTCTTTACAGCACTATTTTAAAAAATGTAATCATGAGAAATATGCATAGTATTTCTGTCACAGTTTTGGCTATAAATTGTCTTCCATAAACTTGGCTTAATAAATTTGTGTTCATTTATCTGCAAACTGTCATAGGTCTATTAGCTTCACTATTGCGGAAAGCACATTGAATTGGTAATACGACAGGATGATCAAGTACCATTTTGAAAATATTTTTATTTGTTCTTAATTAGTTGTTGTCAAATTCAGTGTTTTCTGGACACCTTCTGGGTGTTAAATTTATTACAGACTAAAAGAGCAGTGGCTGTAAGAATAAATACATTCTTACTGTATAATAAAGTCATTGATGTATGTCACAATCTCTTAAACCTTATGGAGTGCATTTTAATAAAATACCCCCGCCTTGTAAGGCAATGTGCATTATTTTTATATTATATTAGAACTTTGAGTTTGTTGTGCAGCTTCCTTATTGCAGACCTGTAAGCAATGATAGTCATTTATTAAACCTGTTTAGGTTCTGTGGCTTTTTTTGTTTTTCATAAAAGAATGTTCTGAATTTTGTACAGTGCGTAGCTACTTCTCATGGTGTTAAATCGTATATAAAGATTTCAAAGAAAGAATGGTAGGAAGTCTTTTGTTTAGCCAAGCATTTGTGCTATTTCCCACAGCCTTCAGCCAGAGAAACTGCCTGCTTGTGGCTCGCATGGATGTACTGTTTGCTAGGTGGGGAACAGGCTGGATGACTGGGCACAGAGTGTTGTTGTGAATGGAATTAAATCAGATTTGCTGCAGTCACAAGTGGTGTTCCCTAGGGCTCGGTACTGGGGCCATTCTTGTTCATCTTCTTTACCAGTGATCTAGATGTGAGGGTCAGTTGCGTCCTCAGTAAGTTTGAGGACAACATTAAGTTGGGCAGGAGCATTGACCTACTTGAGCATAGGAAGGCTCTGCAGGGGGATCTGCATGGGCTGGACTGATGAGCTGCATCCAGTTCTGTGGCATTCAGCAAGGATAAATGCTGGCTGCTGCCCTTGAGTCACAACAACCCCATAAAGTGGTATAGGCCTGGGGAAGAGTGGCTGGAAAGATGCCTGTCAGAAAAGAACCTGGGGGTACTGGTTGGTAGCTGGCTGAACACAAGTCAGCACCATACCCAGGTGGCCAAGAAGGCCAGCGGCATCTGAACATGCATCAAAAATAGTATGGCCAGAAGGACAAAGAAATTGATTTTCTGTCTGTATTCAGCACTAGTGAGACTGCACCTCAAGTGCTGCGTCCAGTTTTGTGCCATTCAACACAAGAAGGGTATTGAGTTGCTCAGTTGTGTGTGGAGAAGAGTAGTGAAGCTGGTGAAGGGTCTAGAAAATGAGTTACGAGGAGAGACTGAGAGAACTGGGTTTGTTGAATCTGAAGAGGAGGCTGAGGGAAGGTCTTATTTCTCCACAACTATCTGAGAGGAGGTTGTAGTGGGGAGAGTGTTGGTCTTTTCTCAGGTGACGCGTGATAGGATGTGAGGTAATGACCTCAAGATGTTCCAGGGGAGATTTGGATTGGATGCCAGGAAGAATTTTTTCATGTAAAGGGATGTCAGACATTGGAACAGGCTGCCCTTGGAGATGGTGAAGTCCCAGTCCCTGGGGGGCGTTTAAGAGAGGTTTGGGCTTGGCACTAAGGGACATGGCTTAGCAGTGGACTTGGTAGCGTTATGTGGATAGCTGACATGATGATCCGAAGGGACCTTTCCAACTTCAGTGAGTCCATAATTTCTGTGAAATATCTCTAGCTGAAATTAACAGTACAATCCTCCTCTAGGAATACAACGGAACTTAAAATATTTTTCCTATATTGCTCCATGTTTCTTCTAAGCTTTCTAGTTTATAAAAAATTGTAGGTATGGCAATAGTGACATGTCTGTCATGTCTCTTGGAAGACTGGATGAGTTTGTGTTGGCACTTATAAGCAACATCTATACTGAGATTTAGCTCATGTTTATATAGAGGAATTAAAGTTCTCATACACAGTACAAATTGATCCTAAGCTTTCCAGAATCTTTGTATTAATACAGTTTATTTTGTAGTTGCATTTGATCAACAAAAGCGCTTCTCCACTGTTCCACATCCTGTTTTTAAGTGGTCTTGCTCAAAATAAGATGGCAAAAGTCTTCATTCTTCACTGATGATGATGATGAAATTGAGGAATGTGATTTTGTGGTGCTAACAAAAGCTGATGATAACTGTTTAGGTGTGATTTCTTGGGAGGTTGAACAACTGCCTTTTTACTGTCTTCAGAGCAATAATAAGTCAGTCTGATAGTGGATTGCTGTTACTAGATGCCAAGAAGACAGAAAGGGTGTATACTCTCAGGGATTTCGTATTCCCAGTGTTATGTTTCTTCTGTTCTATAGCATTCAGGTTTAGTAAGTAGTGGTGCTAATGCCACTGGAATGGTATGACAAGGAATTCAACTGCTTTTCTTCTTCCTGGAGATATGTCTGCCTTATGACCCATCATCATTACCTAGATAGGTGTTAATCTGCTTTCTGCAGTCCACTGATGGTCTTTGAAGGTCTAGAGATATTTAATAGCAGTATTTCTGTCATTGAAGCGTGATACAGGCAGATTCTGTTGACAAGGTAGGGCCTGCTATCTCAATTTTGATTATATATATATGTATAAATAATAGCAGGGGAATTTAATCATTCTGAATTGGTGTTACATTATGTATGCTAAAGTAATAACCCAGTGTATGCAAAAGTTGCACACTTATGGTTATGGGCATGTTGTATACCTCTAAAGTTTATGTAACTTTTATGTCTAGTAAGCTTTATCCAGTAAAAGCAGTATTAAAGAAATTGTCTGTGTTCTGAGGAGCTAAAACTAGACCTTCTCAAAAATACTATGTTATAATTTCTAAAAGAACTTGTGCTAAAAAGGAAAAAAAAAAAAAAAAAAAAAAAAAAAGTTGAAATAGCAAAGCAGGCTAAGGGGAGAAAAACACCAAGCATCATTTGGTAATGCTGCTGCTTGTTCTCAATAAAGGCTTGCGGTGCCGGATGTGTACAGTAAGCCTTTTATCTGATCCTAGGTGTGAAGTCAGAAACGGCGGTCGTGAAAGCAGAACCTGCTGCTTCTTGCAGTGCACCTGAAACACAGCTTGGCTGTTATTTCAGTTTTCAGTTACGCATATTACATTCTGTTGAAAGTTTCTTCTATGCAGATTATTTATTGGGATGGATTATTTAAAGGATTTGCTGCTTTAATAACTTGGGGAGGAAAAAAAACAAACAAAAAAAAGACAGGAATGTGTCCTACCTTTTGGCAGATTTTTTCTTATCTAGTTGCAGTGACATGTTGCAAGGCTGAGGGTATAAAGAAACCTTTGCTTGTTTAGAAAGAACGCTTTCTTTGTACTGGAGGCTTTGTGTAATGGGGTCTTCCCCTCCCCCTTCTCGGCCTGTGTGCTTGTGCTTGGAGGTGCAGTTTGACACTTATGTACTGCAGAACAGTCCTTCGTTTTAGTTGTAACCACACTTTGCAAAGATAAGACCATCACCTGAACTATGCATGGCTGCACGTGGTGCTTTCTTTTGGTGATGTTACTGCCCTCAGCTGTTGCAGTCTGAGGGTCTTGGTTTTGCTTCTTGATTAGCCTCTGGTGTTTTAACATGTACTTGTGTTTGGCCTCGTATGTCTTATTTTAAGTACTAAGTACTTTCGTAGTTTCCTGTTCAAGAATCATCCCACCGCCACTGGGTTTTCCTGAACCCTCTTGCAGCCTGTACTTGGCTTGCTGCACATAGCTGTGACCAACACATGCACTGAAGTAACATGGCTGGCAGAAGAGGTACACACAGAGTGCTTTCACACACAGTACACTCGCTGATACCACTTCTGAAGAATTTTGGTGACTCAGAGGATGAACTGTTCTTCTGTATTGACATGGCAATGGCTGCTCTTTCTACTGAAAGCATTGTGGGAGGATTTCCTCTGATTCAGATGCAAGTATTTCCTCCTGTGTGCATCCCCAAATAGTTCTTTCAATATCACTGGATCTCTTCGGTGATTCCCTCCCCACCCCCCAGCCTGGCTGTTGAGCATTTCATCTTCCAGGGTCTCTCAGTTTCTGATCGGTTTCTACAGCTCCACTTTTAGAAGACCTGAAAGATACGTGGCCAGCTGGTGATTTATTTTCATACCACACAAACAAAACTTCTAAATTAGTACTCATGCCAAAAATCAATTAGTTTTGTCTTAGCATGTACAAGAGGAGATTTCCGTTCCTTCCCTGAGTCTCAAAGATGTTTCATTTTGTGGCATATGGCATTGAGCAGGAATCTCAATGCTGATAATGCATGCAGGCGTCCAATGATTTAAAAACCTGCTATGTCAAAGACAGCGTCCACCATTTTTTAAGTAATAGGATTCCTAGTGGCAAAGATGGCTTTCCTTGATAGTCATTTCAACAGTAAACATGACTGTTTGCTTTTAATTAGAATTGGGAAGACATGACTCTTATTTTAATGTTTTCTTAGAATGTTAGGGTTGCCTTGGGTTATTTTTACTTATCGTGGCATGCTGCAGAACTCAGTGGGGTAATAAGATTACAATGTGGGTGGAAACATTTCTAAACTATTTCTGTTTGAAAGTAAAGACTATATGCAAAGTGTATTGTCTTTTCAATTTATAGACAGAAATTGGAACCACAGATCCAGATGACTTTGAGAAAGTCCATCCATTTTGTATGCCTTTTATACTTTGTATGGGATTTAAAATCCCAGGGCTCTTTCAGTTTTGCCAGGTGAGACTTCTTGTATCTCACTTTTGCACTGGAGTAGGAAAATACATGAGACCATTCACGGAAGCCTTTGCCTCCTGTGTTTGGTGCCTTTGAAAAACTCTGTGTAACTCCATGTAGAACATGTTTCATCTTAAACTTCTTGGCTCTGAAATGCTCTTGGTACAGGAAATTCATTATCTGGCAGTGAAATTTGAATGTACTTTTCCTAGTAAGAGATAAGCACGTTTAACAATACCTAAATTACAGGAATTAGCGTAGTAGTTGTTTTTAATGCAGTTGTTGAGTTAATTTCTTATGGAAGTTTCTGTACCAAATAGAGGTTGCTATATGGGAAACTTTGACAGTACTTTTTCCTGTATTTGGAGGGGAAAAAAAAAAAAAGCTAGTGATAAAGCAGCCTGGTTTTAGAAATGTAGAATTTTACTTTGACATTTAAAGAAGAGTTTCCATTTTCTGATTATTTTTTTTTTCCTAGTGAGGCCTTTCTTCATATTGAGCTTCTTAAGGAGCATGCAAGAAAAAAAAAAAAAAAAAGAAAAGAAAAGAAAAAGAAAAGCAGCAAACTTATAACACTATTACAACTGTAAAACTTCATTTCTGTATCACAAATCCAGGTGAAGTTTTTCTGGAATTTACAACAGTCTCCTTAGAGGAATAACGTTAATGGAGATCTTCTGAAGAACCGCGTGTTCTGTATGGACAGTCGGCCTTTGAGGGCTCTTTCAGAAATCTGGTGTGGAGGTGTGGAGGCAGCGAAGAAGGGGTGGGAGGTTGCAGGCTGAAAATGCACAGACTTTAGTTTTTTCTTTCCGTGCAATATCAGAAACTTCAGTTTTCTGAATGCCCTTTTAATACTAATGCAAAACCAAGTTAGTTTAAATTTTTATATAAAAACTACTGACATAAAGCTGCGTAAATGTGTGATCTGTGTATTCCAGCTGTCAAAAAGTTACGTATTTACTTCTGTTTTGGAAAAATTAACTATTTTATTTAAATCTTTTTTTTTTTCTTAAGAATTTTCCTGAAAATTACTTCTTTCTTAGTATAATTCGTTTTTTGTTTAAGGAAGGCAGTGTACATTTTGCATACTTATTAGCTGTATGCATTAATATGTACTTATTCAGGCCCTTAGTCAAAGGAGATGAATAAATTATTTGGTAAACAGAAAAGGGCAATTGTTTTTACTCCACATGTGTGAAACCACATGGAATTGCAGTCCTCTTAAAATACACAAAAAATCATTTTAAATACCTTTTAAAATAAGCTAAAATGTTGAATAAACAAAAATGGGTTTGATAAATTTGGTCCCTTCTGCTACATCTAAGACAAAACGTTTAGTTAGTAAATTGAGTGGTAGTCTCTGGTACCTTCAAGGATTTAAGTGGAAGATCTGCCCTGGTTTTATATTTGAGTAAAAGAGGACTGATTTCCATCTTAGTTGAGACTGATTTCTTAACTTTTTAATCACTGAAGTTGACTGAAATGTCTTTTCAAGAATATTTTACTGACTCTGTCAGTATATTGAATTATTTGTTAGCTGTTGTTCCAGGTATTTATACCAGGCATTCTGTTTGCACATTGGACTTAGTTGAATTATTCATCCTTATCCATGTTTTGCTTGAATAGTACATTTTTCAGCTCTTTCTGGCCCAGCTTCAATTTGAGTTATAATATGTTTACTTTTCAAGAAAAGCATTATTTAAAAAAAAAAAAAAAGGATTAAAATGAAAATACTTTCTTAAAACATGTACAGTTCTCATATTTTTTTGATGGTGGCTTCTGTGATCAGTTTTTAACAATAAAGCAAGCAGTACTGTTTAAAGGATTTTATTCTGAAAGGAGAGCACACAGATTGAAATACCTTTAAAGATGTATGAAGAATTTTACAAGTAAACTTTAAGATATTTTTTTTTAATTCAGAGAATTACTGGCAATGTGTAGAAATTTCAGTAACTGATTATTTGGAAAGCCAGTGAGAGATTCTTTCTTAATTTGTTTCTTTTCCTCTTAAATATACGTAGGTTGCTCAGAAAGTAATGCCTTCTATTTACTTCCATGGAAATTACAACAGATACAAAGAGCACAGTAACAGTATTTGATGGAACAAATTCTCAGCTATAAAACATACTTTTTTAACACAGTCACTACCATTAGCTATGCATTTTTGCCAGCACTAAACAAGAAATCTGCGTAACATGGTCACAAAAGCCTGCATAGCCATCCAGACAGTGGCTAGTCTTCAATGTCACTGTCACCACTGCTGGAATACACCACCCACTGCTCTGCTCACATCCTCTGTTTGATCTCCATAAATATTCAGGAAACACTGATGTATGTCAGTGAGTGCCATTTTTTCTGCATAGAGGAATTCAGTGACACACCTTTGTTTCATCTGCACTTCCACGTCAGACACCATTCTGTTAGGCTGCCCCTGTGCTGCCATCTGTCACATGGCAACAACATGCAAAGGAATATTAGTGAGAAAGTTCAGCCTCTACTGCCATCCCACCAACATCCACCTCTGGCACTGTGGGCCACCATCATAACACAGGGAGCATTTCTTTCAGAGCACCCATCGTATTTTCAGCTTGTCCTGCCTAATGTTTAAAATCTGTGTCTTAATATCCTACGTGGGAGCCGTGGTGGAGTGGGTATGATTTAAGGCAGTAGTTGAAGGACCATCTTCCATAATGGCTAGTGTTTTCTTTCTCTTTTCATACTTTATGTTTTAGTCAGTTTGATATTGAATAGTTGTGAGTGAAAATGTTGAAATTAAATACCTTTCTAAAAGCCGTTGTCATGAAGTTTGAATTAGCAAGTTGAGAAATAGCTCCCATCACATGAAATCATCAACTCATGTGGCCATGCAAACTACAGCTCTGGAATCTCAACACTAGTACTGATGACAACAGGGAACCAAGGAGAATTTTGTTATTTGGCTGATACATCAAAATCAATGGGGGATTGTATTGATCCCGCTAAAATTATGCCAGTTTATGAGTAGCTTTTGACAGAGCCTTGCATAACGTGTTGATTTTTGGGGGTATGCGTGTGATTACTTAATCTTTGGTGGCAGAGCACTGCTGCCCAGAGGCTGTGGGGTCTCCTCCTTGGGGGATCTCCAGCATCCTTGCTACGGCCCTGAGCACCCTGCTCTGAGTGGCCCTGCTGGAGATGGGTGGGCATGAAGGAAACAGAGGGTCCTGCCAGTCTGTGATTGGTACAAGATATTTGAAGACTGGCATTTAGTAGAAATCTAATCGTGTGGAGAAAGTAGATTCTGAGAACTCAGTTGTTTTCAGGCAGTGTGTTCTCAATTCGTTTCTGTTGTGGTTTTGTGTTTTTGTTTTTGTTTTTTTTTTCATTTGTAGATTAGAAATAACTTACAGTGGAACCAGTGATGGAACTGGAAAAAAGAGATTCATCCTTTATTGCTTTCAGTATTTCAGTAATAAGTTTCTGATGGTTTCTTAAATAATCATATGTAGCACATTTGGTGATGTCTCTTTCAAGGAGTTCTGGATTGAGGAATTCTGTTTGGAAACTGTTCATTGTTGCCTCTAATTTCTTGATACAATTTTCCTTGTATTGCTGCTTTTTTCTTAAAGGCCTCTGTTTACATTTGTGGATTTTTTTAATCCCATGAAGTTGATTTGATCATTAGTAAGCTACTGAGTATAATTTTGCCCATGATATATGTATTGAATCAGAAAAGGTTTCAGAAAAAGTTGGTTGTAAGAATGTAGATGTCACTGGTTTCATTTGCCTTTTTTTTTTCTTTTTCTTTTTTTTTTTTCCCAGAAATGGGCTTTGGGAATTGGCTGAAATTTTTACTATGCATAAGTGCATGCTATTCTTAAAAAGAACTGAACAAAATAATATGGAGTATTGATAAGCCTGTGGAGATCCATTACGCAGCCACATCAGTGAGTCTGCTCTTTTCACCCCTGGGGATGAGGAAAAGCAGTTTAAATGCACAATGTTGAAACTTACCAGTTTCAGGCAAGGACTCCAGCTTATGGGATGTGAAAGCTAGTAAATAAGTCTTACTGAAACTAAGCAAATATATCTAGTATTAGTAAATGGGCTTTTGTCTGGCAAAGATGGTGAAAAAGCAAAATAGCAATTAGCAAATACAGTGTACATTTTCAGAAAGGTTTTTTTTTTTTCTTCTTCTTTTTTTTTGCCATGAGAATACAAGTGCTTTATGTATTCTAAGTATGTGATAAAGTAGAACTAAGTTTTAAACACAGTTAAACTTTTCTATCCTAAGCACCAGTAGTTTTCCAACCCAAGCAGCCTGGTTTTAATGCCTTCAGTGGGGACTGGAGGAGAGAGAAATCCTCCTGTTGGTTTTAATAGGGGAAGGCTGGACTGCTCAGTTATGGAGCACCTCTGCTTTCTGTCAGCCAGCAAGGCTTTGGGCAGGGTGCTTGGCCAGGAGCAGCAGAGGAGGGTTGGGGAAGTGGCAGTGCCAAAGCATTGGGCCACAGGCGTGAACAGGAGGAAATTCCCCTGTTGCGAAGTGTGGGCTAGGGCTGGAGAACCCGTGGTATTGCAACAGGGAGAAACTGGAAGTGAAAGGGTGCTTTCACAATGAGAATTTTGGAGACAGGAAGCAAATTCAAAGGAAACGGGTCTTCCTTAGTGCTGCTACTTAGAATATAATCTGGGTTTAAAGCTGTAGCTGAGACATTGGAGGAGGGAAGGTAAGTTGAGAGGCACATTTCTAGGTCTCCCTGGCAGTACTTTGTCAGGGCCTCTGTAGAGAAAAGAAAGGTTTGCAGTGGATTGCTTTTGTTCTCTGGAAATGATGCTAACCAGTGGCTGGGATTGTTTTTTTTGTATTGTTTGTTTTTTTCCAGCAATACATCCAACCAAATATTAAACCCACTCACATTACTTGGCAACTTGGTAAGAGATAAAAATGAAATAATTTAGCATGGGCCAAGTATAAGTTATGAACAGAGTTCTTTCCTACTAGGCACCATAAGATGAAAGAGGCTTTCTGCTGCTTTGCATTCCATGTGCTCCCACTCTTTTTCCACTCACTTGAAAGCTAATCCATGGTTTTGGAATTTTCTTCACAACGATTAGTTGTGTAACCAAGGATTATGGGCTTTAGATGAACTGTAACCAATGAATTGAACTGTGAACATGGGGTTGCCTTTCAATGCAAACATACCTGCTTGTGCAACCAAGACAGTGAGAGTGCTGAAATTACAGCTACAGTCACAAGTGTATTCAGCTCTTCCAGGTGTGCCCAAATGTTCTCTTTCCTACAAAATTCCTTACATGATCTTCATTTGTTTTGGCAGTAGGAGTAGGGCAGTACCCTTATAAATAGTAATAAATGAAAAATTCTTGTAGTAGCAGGTAGAACTGTGCAGTATTTACTCTTTTAGATAGAGCTTCTGTAGATTGTAGGTTTTTTAATGGAGTTGTGATTTTTATTATAGATGTGTGTTATAAATTTCACAATTTTCACTTAATTGTTCCTTAGCTATGACCAGACATCCTACTAAATTATATTTTTAGACTTGTTTCCTAAGGAAATGAGGCTTGCACTAGTCATGCTGTCACAGTCAGCTGTCATTGTCCACCCATCTGTCTACCCTTGGTAACTGCCAATTTCAGGCAAACCTGACAGACTAGTGGAGGTAAAGGAACCACTTCTCTGCAGTTCAGGATCTAGGAGGGACACTGTCATGTTCCCCCACTTGAGGGGAACCCGGCGATCCCAGTGCATACCTACCTTGTGGGAGCCCAAGCAAGATAGGTATCACCAGGCAGGCAGCCAAAGCTGGCCGGGGAGGGCAGCACGTAGTGGGAGATAGAACAGGCTTCACAGGTGTGAAAAGAAGCTGATATGCAAAAGCAGTCATCTGATAAGGGGTGGCTGTAGCTGAGGGTGCTGCAGGAGCTGGCAGAGGCAGGGAGGAATGGTGCAGCAGGAGGTGCAAGGAGAAAAACAGGAACAGATTTCCCTGGTTCTGCTCTTGGAACAACTTGTATCCTCTTCTCCCATAGAGATACAGTTACGGATCTGAAAGGTTCGTTGTTATCACCCTTAAAAAGTTCAGTTACATTAAATATTAGAGCTCAAAGGGAGGAAGTCTGTGTATTTGCCTTTACCGATATAGAAATCCAGCCACATATCTGACTTTCCCTGCACTGTCATGGTTCGATTTGAATGGGGAGGATGGAAAGGAATGCTTGAAATGTCAAGCACAGCATTGGAAAGTCTGTGGGAAAAGATGCAGCCTGTGAAACTCCAAGTAAAAGAAAGTGGCTGCATGATAACCTTTTCCTAAATCTTTACTCACCTTCGTTAGACTTCAGAGGTTGTTGTTTTTAAATTTGTTTTTACAGATGTGTTTTTTTGATCATTTGTTGGTACGTTTTGTCTTTTTTTTTTTTTTTTTTTTTTCCTGTAGATGCTTCTGTTTATGACATTTCTCTTATCACATTACATCCCTTTATTTTTCATTACTCGGTTCTCTTTTTAACCAGTTGTGTTCTGGCCAGATGCTTTGTCAGCTGCTCCTTCTCTCAATTTTATTAGTTCTGCTGTAATCCAGGGCACAGCTCTTTATATCTCCCTAACAAAGCATAACAAAACCTGGGCTTTTAATTGAGAAAGTTCCTTTTTAGTATAAGGCTTATTGTAGGATGAATCCGCTGAGATGCAGTTGCTTGTTCTGCATGAAGTTGTAATGAGGATTTTCTAACTAAATGACCCTTGTGTTTGTTTATATTATCCTAATTTAATACTCCTTAGTTCTCATACTATATACATCCTTGCCTTTTGGTTGAAAGTGATCTCTACACTGATGAAAAATTCCAGTAATCTTGGCAGAGATCAGCCCTGGCCAACTTTTGATTAAAGCTTGCTTGTCATAAAAGCACTGCTTTCCTGCAATTGTCTCCCCCAGCACAATAAGCTGGTCTCTGTCATTTTGTCTGAAAGGGCAGCCACAGGCTCTCAGTTCAAATTAAGTACTTAGAATTACATTAGGATGTAAGCAGGCTCCAACAGGAAGTAAGGAGCTGCTCGAGAAGGTCAGAAAACACTTAGGATCATCGGAATTTTCTGTAGTCTTCTGAGATGTTAAGGCTGCAGAAATTAATGTATTTAACTCTTCTTGCATGTGACATTGTTACCTCTGCAGTGTTTGTGTGCTGTTCAGCTAAACCTGCGAAGTATGCCAGATAGCTGCACTAAACATACTTTTGAATTCTTGTATGTGAGCCCTGAAGTGGTCAGGCAGTTGCACTTGGATCTCTGTAGGCCCTTTTCAGCTGAGTTATTCTATTTAATGCATTTGTACGTGTGTGTGTGTGCATACATGTAGTCTATATATATATACACACTATATATATATATATGTATACACACTATATATATATATATATATATACACACTATATATATATATATATATATACACACAGTATATACTGTAATACATTTTTCAGTGCTGCCGTGGCCCAACTAAAGTGTTCTGAATTGTTAAAATGAAATTGCATGCTTCTTCTAATAGGACTATTTAAAGAAACAAGAACAAAGCCTCATTTTTTTCATTCATTTTCCTGTAATCAGTATGTATTCACAGTGTCTGAAGTGAATCTCCCTCCTCTCACCAAGGATCTAGATGAGAGAAAAGTGCAAAATCTGTGATTTCTACGTTGTTTCTTTTTTTTTATTATTATTTTTTTTTGCATTCTGTCCAATGCATGACATTTTGGATGTTGCTTACCTTGTGAGATTTCATCTTTTGTGTTATCTTCAGAACTTTTATAGCTGAATTTTAGAATAGATGGCTACTTATTAACTTTATCTTTTTGTTTATATATGAGTTTAAGCAGCCTTTGCTGCAGAAGTTTGAAAGTGAGTGGTGCAGCTTTTCCTCCACATTACACCCCAGAAAAGAATGTAATGGTATTGTTACTTTTGTATATTGTATTTAATTCTGTAATTGAAGCCATGACAACACAGCAGAACTTGGGGGTTTTAGGGGAATGTACTCCAATAATCCTCTTCATTGTGAGGTCAACGCTTCTGTGGTACATGGCAAAACTTGGGTGGAAGTGGTGCAGATTTCACAAGAGGGCTTGCAGCTGGAAATGGTTGCAGCTGCCTGGGGAATGAAATGAAGACTGAAGAGAACAGAATGTTATCTGTAGAGAAACTAAGGTTTTATCCCTCTGCTGGTTTGTTTTTGCATACTTCTTTCTCGTGTTTTACGTGAGTCAAATTTAAGTCATCACTACAAAGAAAAAGCATGATAGGTTAACTGGATTTTTAGGAGACATAACTGTGCAAATCTTCTTGAGATTTGGGAAGTTTCCATGGTGAAGAAACCAGTGTTTATAAGTGTGTTAAGATTCTGGTACTATTGGGAAGGGAAGAGAGTGATGATAGTGCCATACATAACAGTGTTTAAGCAAGATGTCAAAGATCATCTCTTAAAGGTGTTGCTGTGTTTTCTGACAGTCTGCATCATTAGAGATAAGATCTCCATTATAGAGAGGTGAGATTTGAAGTAACGAAGGCGTGCATTGCTTTAAGTGTCTGCAGTGTGGGGAGGATGTTGAGTGACCACTTTCTGCTTCTGTCTTTATTTCACAGGCTTAGGAAAAACAAAAAGAAAGACGAGCGCGCGAGACGCCTCGCCCACTCCCAGCACAGATGCAGAGTACCCTTCCAATGGCAGCAGCGCAGACCGCATCTATGACCTCAACATTCCTGCCTACGTCAAATTTGCCTATGTGGCGGAGAGAGAGGATGAACTGTCCCTTGTCAAAGGGTCTCGGGTCATTGTCATGGAGAAATGCAGCGATGGCTGGTGGAGAGGGAGCTACAATGGACAGATTGGCTGGTTTCCTTCGAACTATGTGGTGGAGGAAGTTGAGGAGGCCACAGCAGATTCACCGAGCTTTCTGAGCTTGAGGAAAGGCGCTTCCATGAGTAACGGCCAGGGCACCAAAGTACTCCACGTTGTTCAGACACTGTACCCATTCAGCTCCGTCACAGAAGAAGAGCTCAATTTTGAAAAGGGGGAAACAATGGAAGTCATTGAAAAGCCAGAAAATGACCCAGAATGGTGGAAATGTAAAAATTCCAGAGGGCAAATTGGTCTTGTTCCTAAAAACTATGTAGTAATCATTAGCGATGGTCCTACCATTAACACTTCCCACCCACCTCAGATAAGCTACACGGGACCATCTTCTACTGGACGATTTGCTGGAAGAGAGTGGTATTATGGGAATGTTACCCGACATCAAGCAGAATGTGCCCTAAACGAAAGGGGAGTGGAAGGAGACTTCCTTGTTAGAGATAGTGAATCTTCGGTAAGTGATACTCAGCACCATGGTCTTTATATTAAAACATGTGATGTATGGTTTAGCAAGTGTGGAAGCTCATAACTGGGGTACCCCAGAGAAGGACTTTTCACCCCTAAACAAACAAGCAGTGCTTCAGTGCTGCAAACTGATCCATGTACCTTCTGTGAGACTCAATCTCTCACAGAAATGCAGTGACATTTACACTGAAATTTAACGATTGTGGACTGTATTATCCAGGGTTTTTTAATTAGCAGACAAGTAACAAGATATTTCAAGCTTCTGTCTGACATTTCATCCTCATATGCAATCCTTCTCAAGTTTATAGCACTACAAGGGGAAAAAAAAAAAAATCTTGCATATTACAAGCTCAGACATTAATTTCAATTTAAAGCCAATTTAAAGTGGGATGTTTGCATTGGTCGGTTTTGTTTTGCCTTTAATTAACACAGGTTAATAACAGATTCTTTAAATTAGATCATTTAAATTATTGATTAAAATTCTAATCTAATGTACTTCTGCTCAACTTAGATTGTTTAGGTTGTAATAGGATGAAATTATTGTATTTAATTGTTAAGATTATAATGCACAACAGAAAAGATCAAGTCAGTGGCTCATATTACTTGGAAATTGAGCCTTGGTGACATCAGAGGGGATATGAGTAATGCTGATTAGGGATTATTATAAATCTGGAAGTTCAAATTTGAAATTACACTGAAAGGCCTTTCACAAATGTTGAGGCCAGAGAAAGCATCGTTAAGGTGCTCCAAATTTAATTATCATGTTGCTGTGATTTTTAAAAGGTGGCAGGTTTTAATAATTCCCCAATACACCTTTGAAACATTACAAAAAGGTGAATCTTAATTTCTCATCAGGGTTTTTCCTGCATTCGTTGCTTCAGCTGTCAGACCATTATTCCATGAGGATAAATTGTTTAGTACATACTTCCATCCAAGTATTGTTAATTCAAAATCCGTATGGTGATGTCAGCTCGATCTTTTAAGTTGAGAGTACATTACTATTAAAAAACAGTCAGCTCCAGGCATCTATCTCTGTGAAACACTTGTCTCACATTTGTCCTGTATTGTGAATTAAGCTGATTTGTAATGTGGATTGCAAATAAAAATTAAAGCAGTGTGAACTGCTTTAAACTTAATTTAAAGGAGGGTCAACTTCTTGACTCCAGCGTGTCCTCAGGAGACTCTGTTGGTTGCATGCATCACTTCTGCTTAGAACTGGTGGTAGCCTGCATCATAGTTGCCTGTGGAACTGAGGAAAAACTGCTCCCCTGTTCTGTTCCTTACATGATTTCACTTACTAGTCAATAGTACAAGTTGGCATTTTTAATACAATGCCTGAAATTTGGAATTGGTTGACACATTATCAGTTGGTGAGGGAGATGAACAGAGGCTTTTAGTGACAGTAGAAAAACAAGTAGAAAAAGACAGGGGAGTTGTTAAGTCTCTAGGATATTCTAAATACAAATTAAACCTTGCATTTTAATTTCTGAAAAGTATTGTAGTGCATTATTATTGTTGAAGTTAGATTGATGGCTCTTTATTCTCTGAAATTTTGACATTTTATTGATAAAATAGAGTTGTGTAATGTTCCATAATATTTTTTGTGGTTATAGAAAATTGTCTGAGTAAGTTTCAGGCATCTTTTCTCAATTGATTTTTTTTTTGTGCAGCAGACATGAAACTGTCAGACTACTTTGTTCAGAGCTCCATTTTTAAGTTCCTATTTCTGCTTCTATTTAAGTATAATCACAAAAGGAAGACAAATGCAAATAAACCAGAGGGGACCAGGAAGGAAAACAGAGATTTAATGAAAATAAACCTGAAGAAAATAGAAAAATAGTTAGAAAACATGATTTATAAACAGAGACTGCCAAAATCAAGTTGCTTGGTCAACAGGAGACGAGACTGAGGTAGATAATACAGTTTTCCAAAATACAGAAAGCTACTAGAGGATGATGGTAATCATTAAATTAACTGTGCAGATGTCCCCTCAGCCTGGCATCCTGTCTGCCAGGGGCAGGAGGGTACATTGGATGCAGCATAGTCACAGTCAGTCTAAGCAGATGGAAGCTTGGTTTTTGAACAGAATGCTGCGTTTTGGGTTATCCTGACTGGTACTTATTAGTCATCTTCTGCATCCTGGGAAGGTGCCAACAGGGCAGTTTGAAACTTAATGCATTATTTAAAATACAAGAATATGCACCCATTTCTCAGGGCATACCATGTCACGCTGCCCACTGTGTTACAGTTAGTTTCCTTGCTCTTAAAGAGTCTGAATCTTGAGTGAAACTAATTTGCTTGAAAGGATCTTTTAATTTAATATGTCATCATAGCACTAAAAGCACTGGTATTCAAAGCATTTCCAAATTCACTCTCTCTGTTGTTACAGAGGAAGCTGTTGCTGCTGAAGCAGAAGATCCATTCAGAGCACAGTTTTTAACTTGTTTCCAGCATCTAACACTTATTGGAATCCCAGAAAATTTACTCAAATATCATATACTCATGTAATTTGTTTATACATATTAATTATAAAAACACTGTGGATTCCTAGTTTGTTTTTTCCAAGTACCCGGAATTATCTAAAAAGCTAGTGAGTATACCTGATAGCATCAAAGGAAGGCAATAACAAAGATATGTTTCAAGCTTATTGTAGCGCAAAGATTTTAGAAATAACTCCTAAATTCTTGACTGTTGCTATTTTTCACACACATAACTGCAGAGGCTGTTCAAGCTGTGCCTAAAAGTCATCAAGAGCCTCTGCAGCATGAGAGCCAAAGGTCTTGATGGGTGAGACAAGGCTGAGCAGAGTTGTTAGCTCTCCTGTTTCGCTCATTTTTATGCTAGGCAGCACTTGCCTTGGCACTGTGTTATGAATCCACCTGTTAAAGCTGCAGGTATAAGGGTTATTCCATTCTAAAAATGCCCCATAGATAAAACATTGAGTTGTCCTGGTAATCTCATGCTTCATCTCTGAGCTGTTTTAGGTGCTTTTGTAGCCTTCTATCAGTATAATTATGGCAAGTCTCCCTTGGAAAAGTTTTCCTTACGTTTCATTGAGATCTGTGCTTACTAATGAGCTGTGTAGAGCTCTGTTTGCATAGGTGAGGGGTTTCTGTGTTATTCTGCATTCACTTTATTGAGGATACTGTCATTTAAAACTGTACTAGATGCAGTATTTTACGATATTTCTCTTAATTTGATTATCAAATGTTGGTCTCACAGCTAGATTCCTTTAGCTACAAATTCCATCCTCAGTTACACTTAGATTGGATGGGTGCTGCCACATGGAGAATACCCTGAGATGAACCCTGTTGGGTAGCTAAGCGTCTGATTAGCTTCGTTAATTACGAAATACTATTCTTAGCATCATAAACCTGTTTGAACCATTTAAACCCAGTTTATGTAACAGGCACAGTTACTGGCTGATAGATTTTTGCCAACTCCGTTGCACCTAGATAATGTAACCTTAGTTTTTGGAGCTGTGAGTGAGGAGACTGAAGTGGAGCACATCTAGTTAAAAAAGCTGCTTTACAAGTTCAGTCCTCACGTGGAGCAGAGAGGCAGCTATTTTTCCCACACCAGTCACATTTATTAGCAAGAATGAGGGATGTGACTTCTTTGAACCATTCCAAGAGCAGTTATTCATTAGGAAGTTATGCCAATAGTCCCATGGCAATCAATTTAATGCCATTTCCTGGGGTGGCAGGGGTTGGTATTGGGGGATGCCACGAAATGCAGGTGCATTACAGTGATTGAGGATGGTAGGTGTGGCTGGACTTGTGCCAGTCCTCTGAGGCTTCATTTAGCTCCTCTGTTCCTTGCCCAGAAATTGTGCCAGCAGAGGAAGGAGGCAAAGCTTGTATGCTTCTTGAGGTGCAAATTCTGTAGCTCTCAGGGTGTCCCATATTTTGCTCGAGTTTTTTAATCCTTCGGATAGAAGCTATTAAATGTGGCAACTGTTCAGAAACTGCAGCATGTCATATTTTGTGACATGCTGTAACTGACAGCTACAGTGGAGAAAAGGAGTAAGTTTAGCCTTGAGAACAGGCTTCAGCAAATAGCCTAGTGGGTTATTTTAAGTGGAAGAATAGGAATTTTATTAGGGCTGTGCTTGAAGACTAGTGGAGAGAATTCATGTTTCTGACCTGCCTTATGTTGATTTGAGAGTATGTTGGTTGTCACATAGAATATTTGTGTGTATCTAAATAGGATGAGATAAAGAAATTTTAACCCTGCCAGATTGTTCTTTCCAGCCTGTCCACAGACCTTTGAGTTGTGATGTGTTGGGTTTTTCTGTTGTTGTTGCTGAGGTAGCTGAGTAGAAGGGAAGAACAGGGGAAACCTGAGCTTGGAACTTGAAGCAAATGGGAAGTCCTAGATTGGGCTCACAGAATAACCTGAAAAATGACAAAATCTTCTAGAGAGGAGAGGTAGTGCTGGGTGAAACTGGATAGAAATAAAAAGCTAAGTTGTGGGATCAGTGAAAGGCTTTCAGGGGAGTTATTTTTCCCAGCGATGTCGCTTAAAGTAAAAGGGTCTTGTACCTTCCTCAAATGAGGATTTTAAAGAGGGAACTTTCTATCCTGATTTGCCTTGTTTTCCCTCATATCACTTTGTAGCTTGTCTTTATGACAAAATTTTCGGTCTGTTTTGATGATGAAAGAAGTAAAACTGGAGGAACACGTTCCTGCATGTTGTCACCCATGAGCTGTAGGCACAGTCGTGTTAGTCATTGAGAAAGAATTAAAGGCTTTTGAAGTGATTTTGAAGAATTTTACACGGGGACCGAGGAACTGCAAATGCGTAACAGCTGAACTTCAATTTTCATTTTTAGGAATGGATTTGACTTCAGATTGAGGCCTTCCCAATTATGGCAGCACAGAAATATTCAAAGGTTCCCTGCCATGAAGCTATGCTCTGTGATTCTGTGGCAGAGTCATCAACAACTCTGTAGGTTTCTGAGATTAAAGTTTACTTCTGATGTGCCTTTGCTACTGGCATGTGAGGCTTTTATTCGTGGAAAAGTTAGTGTGCAAACATACAAATGCAGCAATTAATTTAAGAGGGAGAAGGGAGGAAAAAAAGGCCAGCAGTTGAAATAAAACAGCTTAAATAGTAAATAAAATAAACAGAGTTGGAGCAAATCCAAGGAGGACAGCAGGAAACCAATTCAAGCTGCATCAAACCAGCATACTTTAGAGCAGTAATGTTAAGAGCTCTAATTAATCTGCAGATATATTTTTAAAAGGGTTTTTTTAAACCATCTTGTATGTTAGATACAGTGGGGAAGTACCAAAATAAAAGTAGCTGTAAGTCTGGTTGATCATGCTGTTTGTTCTTGCATCCTGGTGAATTTATTAATCTGAGGCCAATAAAGGGTTTCAGGGTTTCTGCAGCAGCTGTTCAAGCTCTTCCATCTCCGTGTACCGGATGGTGGCTCTCAAAAGAGTTAGATCAGCCTTTCCGCTATTTTTGTAACCAAATTAGATCATGAAAGGGGTAAACTTTGTAACATATATTCCGGAGAAGATAAGCTATACTGATGTCTCCTCTTTATGCATGAATCTAATGAGCAGCTCTGAGGCTGAAAAAATGGACTGTAGTTCGGAAAAATGACCATGAAAGCTCATAACTGAAGTGATGGGAAACGTATTTATGGTGTTGTGTAGACCACTTCATGACTGAGTATGGCCAGTGCTTGGGACAGAGGTCCAGAACCAGCACCTCTGTCAGTACTGCATCCTGCTGAAGGTGATGATTCTTAGCAAGTACTAGGAACTTTGGAAACTCATTATATTGATGGGCTGTAAACAAGTGTGCTTTGGTAGAAAAGCGTTAAAACTTTGTGAAACACAAAGTGATGATTTCCATTTTTAACCCTTGTCATAAAGACTTTTCCTATTTCTAAAAACAAAAGATGTTCTCGCTCAACAGAGGCTTACCATCAGAAGCCTCAGAATTTGCTCAACAAGACTTGATCTTGTTTTCTGCTCCTCAAGTGGCCTGTCCCCATGCTGTCCCTTTGAAGGATTCTGTGGAGCTGCAAGATGGCTCAAGCTCAAAGCTCATGCTTTGAGCTTCCCTGCAGCAAGTCCAGCACCCTGGGATACGTTCAGAGCTGTGCTTGTGCAAACCTGTGCTTCAGCTCTAGATTTTTCATTACCCTTTGACCCTTCATTAAGGACTAGGAAGATGTCTGCGGAAGCACAGGCTCTGTGCCAGGGCTGACTGGCACAGCCCTGTATGCCGAGGTTATGCAGATCCAGGAGGTTCAGCTAGATGCTGCCAGGTTTCTAATTGTTTTTTAGCAGTGTGAATGAAATAGGGTGGAGAAGGAAGAGAAGGTATCAATACTAAAACAGGTGAGATTCAGGGTACAGGATTTGGGACAGCACAGGATGTGGAGGATATGCGTGGCAGAGACCCACATTGCTCCAGGAAAAGAAAGCTTTAGATAGATACTTGTGTGTACAAGACACCCAGCACATCTTCCCAAAGCAGAGCTGGTGTTGACACTGGGAGGTTCCCACTCCCCCGCTGTGCTGCAGCTGTGCTGGGGCAGAGTTTGTGCATGATACTGTGAACCGAGTGCTCCCTCATGGGTTTTGCTTTTATGAGTGAAAGCAGTGATCTGGTTCTCAATGCTGCCAGCTGTGTTTGGTGTAGGGATGAGTGGTGGGCTCATGTCCTGCCTGTTCCGATTGCAGCCTTTTCAAAGCAGCCACTCACAAAGACTAAAAGATTTATCAAGATTTGTCATGCAAAATTGCTCTATTCTGGATAATTTGTGTTTCAATTCCTCTTTCATGACTGGTGTTTGATGGTGTGGTTTGTACTATATTTTTTGTTCTGTAGCTTTATCTTATTAAGAAAAAGGTGTGTGTGGTAGAAGACATCATTTCCCATACATGTGGGGATGAAGATAAAAAGACATCTTTTTTGATTTTTTTTTTTTCTTTTTCAATACAATGTAAAAATGGCCCTCTAGTGGTCACAGCACAAAAAATAATAATAATAAAAAAATAATTAAAGAAATTATACAGGGAGTTTGCTTCATCTTACCCAAGCAGTACGGCAATAATAGCTTTCTCCAGGGCTCTCAAGCAAAGAAACGAAAATGATGAAAGTTTTTCTCTTCTCCTTGACATTCTCGTGCTTCTGCATGGAGGAGCTAAGATAATATTTGCAATTTAGTCATGTAATTGGCAGCTTCAGACTATGCATCTGGGGAGCTTCACTTAAATGACTTAACTGTGCACGTTAATAACGACGGCAATTATTTATTGAATAATAGACTATTGGGTTTCTTAAGTAGCTAAGGCACTGAGCTGTGGAACAAAGACTAGCACAAATTACGTTGTCAACTATATTTCAGTTTGTTCCTGAAACCACCATACTGTGCCTTCTTTTTGTTCTCTTTTATGTAACTCTTTTTTTTCTCTTTGAATTCTTCTCAACAGCCCAGTGACTTCTCGGTATCTCTAAAGGCATCGGGGAAGAACAAACATTTCAAGGTGCAGCTCGTGGACAATGTCTATTGTATTGGGCAGCGTCGCTTTAATACTATGGATGAGTTGGTGGAACACTACAAAAAGGCTCCCATCTTCACCAGTGAACACGGGGAAAAGCTATATCTTGTGAAAGCACTTCAGTGACGATGAAGATGGACTTGGCCACCCAGGCCTCTTCTAACTTCCAAGCCTTAGGTCCCAAAATCACTTTTATAGAGCAGAGCAATATCCAAAACAGGCTTAAAGAGTAGGCTCTTTCTAACGTGTTTGCTCTGTTGGTTGTTATTTGTCCTTTTTCGTTTGCCTACTTTTGTGTTTCAGTTCTTTTAATCTCAGATCACCTCCCTTCAGGTTGAGAAGTTCACCTTTGTGGCCATTGTAAGCGCTCACTTCCATGTCCGAGTTCTAAACTCCCCTCTTCTGTGTACGTTTACATACTCAGCTCGGATAAAGGAGGGGGGTTTGCAATTCAACCCAGTGTTAACCTGTTCAAATTGCTCACGCAGACAGACAGAACTCTTCATTAAGAGACATCGGGCACAGTTTGAATGCACTGAGGCTGCAGCTAAGTAAGTGAGATATAGTAGACATAACAGTTGTGGCTGTGAGTTCTGTAGCTATATTGCTTACCAGGTAGTATATTACAAAAACTCCTAGTTCCTAGAAGCACTCTTTACACTGTACTCTGCTATTACATTGCCTCTCTGACTCTTTGCAAAGAGTACACTAATTAAAGCGTTTTGTAATAGTACTTCTTAAACTACTATGGTAAGATTGTAGTAAAAGAAAACTATCTAGTGTATTTTGGTCTGTAATTGCAACAAAGAGAAATTTTATTTGAAAGTTGATTACTAAAGAGAGAATCATTGAATTGTAAAGACTGAATGTTCTGGTAATCTACAACCAGATGTGCCATCCACATAATGCTTTTTTCCTCTTGCCCTTCTGCTTGTTTGAATTAAACAATTATGTATTTAATTCTCAAAGTAATATGTATCTGTAGCTGATTGTTGACACTAATACAGAAGATTAATAAAAACTGATCAGGGGACAGGGTGGGGTGGGCTACCAACACTATATATATATTTGCTTTACAGAAAGGAATCTTCAGGTTTTACAGAGGATGGTGTGATTGGTAGGAAGAGACACACAGAATGTTTATGAAGAAAATGCTTTTTTTTCTCTTTTCTTTACATTTAAACTCCTTTATGGTTTAAATATACAGACTTTAGATGGCACACTCCTGAGATTGAAGAAGGGATCTTGAGATCTCAAAATCTTGCATACTCAGTTTTTTGGATATTGTAATAAAAAAGGTATTATGTCATGATGGAGTACTGGGTTTATCCTTGGGTGGTAGTCCTGGTGTGGCTTTAGAAAGGTCAAATAGAGTAAATTCTGAATTTGTCTGACTTCGAATGTGTGTGGCCTACAAAGAAAACATTTGCAACTGCAGAGTTCAGTTTGATATGAGGCACTGTGTAATGAGCTCCACGTTGGTTCTCTCTGTGATTTGTTTATAGCTTTAATGAAAACTGCAAGATGGAGCTCTCTTATGGTACCTTTTTGCTATTAAGTCTTCCTTACAGATTTTGTATTTCAGAGTAGGCAGAGCAGGCACCAGCTGAGGGCTGCTCTGAAAGTATTGCCTCCTATTTATTATTATAATGTCAGAGGTGAATGTTGGTGGGATGGCAGGAGAGGCTGAACCTTCCCACCAGTATCCTGTAACATTTTGTTGCTGTGTGACAGGTGGCAGCAAAGGAGCACTCTGACACATGTGTCTTGACATGAAAGTATGTCTGAAACAAAGATGTCTCACTGAATTCTTCCTTACAGAAAAAAATGGCATCCATTGACATCTATCAGCTTTTGCTGGAACTTTATGGAGACCAGACAGTGGATGTGAGCACAGTGAGGCAGTGGATGGTGCGTTTCAGCAGTGGTGACAACGACATCAAAGACAAGCCATGTTCTGGACGGCCATGCAGATTTTTGTGACTGTGGCATGCAGGCGCTTGATCATCATTGGCAAAAATGTTTAGCTGGTGGTGATGACTCTGAAAAAGTGTTTTGTAGCTGAGAATTTGTTCTGTCAAATAGTGTTATTGTGCTCTTTGTATCTGTTGTAGTTTCCATGGAAGTAAATTGAGGCATTACTTTCAGAGCAACTAACATACAACTTCATGAGTTATACACGCGTTATTCACCCACCGCTCTTCCTATTTCTGTGAGGTTATCTGGATTAGAACTGTGTATGAATTAACAGCTGTTTTTTTTCTGTATGTGGGTAAACAAAAATTGGGCGCTGAAAATTCTGCATGGTCCGTCCTCATGAACGAAAGTAGTGATTTAGGGCAGACCAGAACAATCACTCTTCATCCTGGCAAGAACATACCCATGGCTAGGTTCTGGAAGCAGGAAAGTTTTCATTACAGAGTTGCTGACAAGTGCCCCTTGTTTACAGTCTTCTTGCCAGGACATCACAGTTGGTTTCTTCTTAACCTTTGAAGTGAGTTCTGCAGAGACCATAGGTCTTTTGCTGTCTAATATCTAATTCTTTATTTAGCTAAATGTAAGCATGTACCTTGAGTATGGCAAAGATGTTAAGAACTTCAGTAAACTAACAACCACGGTTACTCTTTCATGCTCCATGTTCAGTTTTCTGACACATTCACTGTTTTTCTTGTTCCATGAGTCTTCCTTTGCCTCTTGTATGTTTTCTATTTTGCTTTTTTTTTTTTCCACTAAAAGTTTCTAACTCCTTTTCTAGTCTTGATAGATTAGAACTAAATCAAATATACTTCCAAGTGAAATTTTTTACCATATGCTTGATATTTTAAGGGGTTTACAATCCTTTTGGTTTTTTTTCTTCCACTTCTTGCCTTGTGAGCAGCTTCTTAATATTGAGGCACCAACCATTGAAGTATTTTGTTTGGAAGCAGTTTGTTAATTTATGACCCAGCAGTATGAACAACTAGCTTGAATTTTTTTTCTTTTTTTAAACAAGCTTCATCTTGTTTTTGCTCACTGTGTATTTAATCAACATGCAGTCTATTCAGCAGGCTCATTAATAGATCTTCAGTTGTTCCCAGACTTTACTAATTAAGATAGGTTTCTGCGAGTTTTACTGCCTTTTTGACCTCATTTTCTGGACTGGGCCTTAAGCATTAAAAGTCTTCAGTGATAACAGTTTAATAAAGGACAGTATTACATGGATTTTTGTTTTTTCATTTTATGCCTATGCTTCCTATCTTTTGACAAAATTGAAATCTTTATTTTTTGACTACTTAATGCCTCTTGTCAAAATATGGGATTGGGGGTGGGGGGGTTTTCTTGTGAGATTGTAGGAATTGGGGTTACCTGAGTTTCTTCTCCTGCAGTTTTCATTAAAAGCTCAAATAATATGTGATGAGATGGTGATTTTTCTTAATAATATTTAACCCGGCTTTTCCTGTCATTCATCTGTTTCATACAGATGCATCTGTTTTGTTTTGAAGTATTACATTTGTATGGTTGTTGAATGTTTTCTTGCCTTTATACTCTTTATGTAGGACAGTGAATGAGTTTTCTGAATCTGTAGTAGTTGCTGTACTTCCTTTGTAGCAGCAGGAATTTGAGATCCAGGCTTTTACTTTTAGCTCCAGGTTTTCGTCAGTGAGCTCCCTCTTCAGATTATCCTGACCACTGTGATATCACCAAGCATGCAGTACAAAAAGATTGTCAAATCCTGTCACTTCTGAACTTGCACATCCTTCTAGGCTGTGTACCAGTCCTTTCCAAAGGCTGTTTTACTTAGGCTGCTGTGGTTGCTGTCCTTCTTGGTCCTTGCTTTTTTTGCTATTCAGTCTTGCAGACTGAAAAGTTTCCAGAGAGGCAGGGAGGAGATCCTGGCTATCACTAGTATTTTATTTTTTGAGAGAGGATTTAGAGGGGCATTTTGCCACTCTTACTTAGCTGCTTCACAACTGTATGTAGCTGGGAGCTGGTGCTGTTTGTCAGTGCTTCTACTGCCATGCTGCTGTTACCCATGCTGATATTTGGCAAAAAAAAAAAAAAAAATCAGAGAGCTTTAGGATTTACTCTCTTTTGCAGATGAATGCACACAAGCTTTTTCTTAGCTCCCAAGCCAGACAGTTACTTGCCAGCTCCAAATTGGAAAAAGTGTAAACTTGTAGCACGATGCTGAGTCTTAAGCTGGAAGGCTTGCAGAGAACTCCAACAGAAACTGTAAATAAAGCAGTGCAGCTTTCAGCTGATTTAAGGAGCCTGTCTGCAAAATATGACACAGTTTGGTTCCAGATAGCCACAACCGACTGATTTAGTTTTGAAAGTAGTCACACCAGTTGCAGGCAGATTACTGAAGGATTAAGCTACGAGTAAACAGAGAGCATGTTGGGTAAGCTCGTGTGGTCCTGCTGTAGGACCAAAGGCTTGGCTTTGCCTTTGATTTAGGGAAGAGGAGAGAAAAGATGGTTGGGTAATGTGGGCTGTATGAATGGACTCAAGTCATGGTCTTGAATAATTCTATTTAGTATTCTCTCATCAATTTTTTTTTTGTCTTAGAAATTAAGGTAACAGTCTTCAAGTTGACAGTTAAGCTTTCAGGCCTTTACTGTAGCTTTCCTGCAGTGTAAAACTAATGTCCTCATGTAATGGTTTCACTAAGAGCAAATAAGAGATCTATGCTTATATTGATGAGTTTTGTTATGACAAAGGTGAAATGTTTTAAACCATTTTACAATTTTACCTATAAGAATGAACCAAACCTTGCCTCAACTACAAACAAAAACATAAAAAAAAATCAAGAAAAGGGACCATGCTTCTTTTGGATTCAGTATGACATTTTTTTTGGCAAAAGCTACCACATAACTGGAATGGCATTTGTTCCTTCTTGGTCTTAAGCAGATCTACTCTGTAGTTTGGAAGTAAGGAAACATGTGCAATCTCCCCAGAATCTGATGAGTCCTGCGTTCCTCCTCCAGTAGCATAGGATGACTCATTTTTAAATGGAAACTTGTTAACGTATTTATACCAATAATATGTGAAAGGTGCATTGAAGAAGTAACTTTCAGCTCCTTACAATTACAGTAGGAACTGTGAGTCTTTCCAGTCCTAACAAAATGAGGTGCTTTCCTTTTCTTTTTTTAAGAAGTGGAAAAGCGTAAAGCAGCAAGAGTACAGAGTGCTCAATCCTTAATGGTACTACAGACCACCTGGACCGTGTGAATAAAAGGTCTCATGGTAAAAGGACACAGGTAAACTCTACCGTTCCTTTCACTAGTTCCCCCATAGGTAGATGAAGCTTTTCAGTAACAAGTAAATCAGTTGTGCAGTAATGTTGTAAAAACTATAGAACATAGAATCATAGAATTGCTCAAGTTGGAAACAACCTTAAAGATCATGGGATCATTCACAACCTAACCACCTAACTCTAACAACCCTCCACTAAATCATGTCCCTGAGCACCACATCCAAACAGTTTTTAAACACATCCAGGGATGGTGACTCAGCCACCTCCCTGGGGATCCTATTCCAGTGCTTAACAGCCCTTTCCTGTTATCCAACCTAAGCTTACCCTGGTGGAACTTGGGTGGCCATTTCGCCTCATCCTGTCACCAATGAGAAGAGACCAGCCCCGCTCTCGCTGTAAGCACCTTTCATACTGCAGTTTAAACCCAAATGTGCTCCAGATTTGGTATGTAGTAGAAGTGCCTTACGTTTTTGCATGTTCTTGTGCTATTGTCTTGCAAAAGCAGTAGGTTGTCTGTTCAGTTGTATATTCATATGTATGGCTGTTGGACGTAACATACATACAGAGAACATTATGGGCCTGAAATGACTTAATGTGAAATATGACATCTAGATGACATGCTTTAAGCCAAAATGTTTTCTGGTCCTTTCCTTTGTTCTGGAACCCTATGCTACTTTTATATTTTGAAATGCAAGTTTTTCTTGCATGTTTACTTAATGTTTCTTTTCCTGTTATAAAATAGCTTTTTGTCTCCTCTGTTGTTATTTGAGGTATCTACCCAATCTCATAAGCAGCTGACTAAAAGAAGTGGTATGTAACCCTTCTCATATTAGACAAGTTTTTCCTTGCTTTTTCTTTCATATATGGTAATATTTAAATGGTTTAGGAGTGGGAGGTTAAAGAGATAAAAGAAAAAAAAAAGAATCTTTAAATTGACAGATTATCTTCAGTAGTGGGAGTCCGCAGTTATGAGGGGAAAGTTAGAGGTAAGAAGTGTTTTCTTCTCTTTCCTGAAATGAATTTGGCTTGACATCAGATGGCACTTGTGCATGAAGTATTAGAAAGGTTAACATATTCATGTGTCACAAGTTAAAGCTGTTGTTACTGCTCAAACATCTGTTATTGGTGAAGCAGAACATGGCGTGGTTCTTGAACATCATGAAGGTATTGGTCACTATCAAGGCAAAAAATATCAGTATTCTACTGAGAAAACACCATGTACATGAGGATAAAATTGTTATTCTCGGTGTTGTAGTCTCTACAACAGTGGTGATCTTCAAGGCGGACAACTGTGGTTTGGGGATTTTTTTGACTAGGGGGCAAGGTGAGCAGGGAATACTTATAAAGAGATGTTTTGCTTCAGTTTTCAAGCCAGGATTTGCTTCTGAGCTTTTTACTTAGAAGCATCTCTTTGGTTGTGAGCCAGTCCACACAGTGCCTTAACTGAAATTAGTCTCCCAACTGTAATTGAAACTGCAGTGGTGAATAATGGGCTATGTTATTACTATTATTTAATTTTGATTTCCATCAGATAGGATGCCTTCATCTATATGGTAATTAATTAGTGGGTACCTTGGGTTACTGACTTAGCTTTTCACCTGAGTTCCACTCTGTAAAGTTAAAATAATCTTGATTTTTTTTTTTTTTCCTCTTTCTTATGTCGCAGAACCAGTAGTGCATTCAGTGCAATTATAATTTCTAAGGCAAAGAAGCTCTTCAGTTGTGGGCGACTGGTATGTTTGGAATACTAAGTCTATAGATGATAACATAGCAAAGAAAGAGTCAGGGGTAAGGGCAGCAGCAGAGAGCTGGTGTGAGCAGGCTCCTGGGATCACAAGGCAAGGATCTGAATGTTTCTCAAGAATGTTTCTTTCCAATTTGAATGCTGGCAGCCAATTTGTGAAAGTGAACATAATCCTTTTTTTTTCTTTCTTTTTTTTTTTTTTTTAATGTATGATCTATTCAGAAGTATTCCAGGAATTAGAAATGAACATCCACCTTGTCTCCTGCAATGCTAAGGTCCTAATTAAAGCAAAGAATGCTGGTATTTGTGGCTGTCTTCCTACTGCAGATCTCTTTATGTTTGCATCCCAGTGAAAAGTGTGATACTTAGTGTTTACCTGCCTTAGCACCAGCATCAGCCTGATCTTGCTGGCATAACCTGTCTCTGCTGCAGAATTAACTGTGGTTATGTTAGAACAGATGGCCATAATGCAACCAGCGCTTACTAGTATGAGGTGGGTACCATGGAGGAGTCTTCTAACCCGGTTGCTTTGCAGTTTTTTGCCCTGGCTAACTCAGCAGTGGCTGCCAACACTGTCGGTGTTTGGCTGCACTGTGTTAACAAGGCAGGGAGTTGTTTCTTATGCTAATAGGCAGCTTTGATCACTTGTGCCGGTACTCTGGCTTCTCTCTGGGGAATCTTAGCGCTGTAAAGTTCAAGACGGTTTTTAAAAAATGATCATGCCTCTAAACTGTTATTTCTGATGAGTATATTGTGCACCCGTGTTGCCAGCCTGTGGGTGCTCTTTGGTGCAGGCTCTTGTGCAAAAGGGAGAAGTTCGAGCACATTTCAAAAGTTACCAACCTCAGTCCTTTGCTACGTGATGAATGTTTATCAGAGTGTCTGTCTTGGTGGTGAAATGTTTTAAATTGTCATCTTTGATACTCTTGAATCCCTAAATTAACATTGGATTTAGGTTTGTTTTGTTTTCTTATTCCCCCTTTTTCTTTGAGTGTACGCACGCATCTGTCTTTCACGTTCCTGGTGCTTCCTGGAAAGTCTCCTTGGCTGCTCTGAAACTTTGTGAACTGCCTGGAACGATGGAGTTTTCATTGAATGTTGGCTTAATGAGAAATAGTGCCATTCATGATGAATGGTGCGATCCTGTGGGGAGGTAAATAAGAACTGACGGTGCTTTCTTAATGCTGGTTCTTTGAAGCACTTCATGCTAATGGAATGAACTCTGGCCATTCTTCAGAAAGGAAACAAAAAAGGGAACAAGTTCACTTCTGGTTTAAATCAAAACACTTTTTAAACGCTTGTGAATCATTTTAAAACTGTAAGAATGGCGATGCTTGTTACATGCTGCCATGGCAGGAACTGCTCTAATTACCAGTGAAAGGGGAAGACTGCTTTCTTCAGCATTAACAGAATGCTAATTCTTCAGTGGCAGTAGAACTTTTGAAAAATACAACTGACCACCTTCAGAAACATACCCAAAACCAAGCTTTGCATAATAAATGCAGTTCTGAACCTTTGAGGCTAGGGCATCATGCAGTCATCTAGCTTAATTTTTTTCCTTATTTTTCTGTTTCTGCAATGATTTTCTTTTTATGATGAGTTAAAGGAATAACTTTTTCTGTGTTTTCTAATGTAGTTTGTGTGGTTAGTCTGGCATTGCTTCCATTTGAGGTGGTTTGAGCTTCCAGTAATCCTGCTTCTCTTGTTCTTCTGTTCCAGATTCCTGCCTCATTTCTCTCCCAGTCCACCTTTTCTCCTTCCCTCTATTTTATCTCCTTTACCCTGAAGTTTGCCAAGTTCTTCAGCTCCTTCTTCCTTTTGTTGACAGTCTGGACAATCCCTCCTTTTTCATCATTAATATTTAGAGCTTACATAATGGACAGCAAAAGATTGCTCTAGTCCTCATTTGTCTCTGCTAGGAAGTAGGCCCACTTCCCTGACTTGTGCTTGTGTTGTGGGCACAGCAAGGCTGAATTGCTAGAGCAGTCATTCTCATTACTCACAGAGGTAGTTCACTGAATGATAGAATTCCAGCCCAAATCCTCAACCTGACTTGATACATATATAACAGTGCATATATGTTGGCACTGTTGGACGCTTATTGGTGCCCAAACAGGTGAAGAAGCTGCAGCTCTGATACAGGGGGAGGAGGAGTAGGACATGGTCAGTATTTCTGCATGCTTGTCTCAATTGTCTCTCAGCATGCTTGCCAAAATAGGGGCTGTTAAATTCCTAAAGTTGTTTGTATTTTCAGGGAGAAAGATATTCAGAGTTCAGAGCTCACTCCTCTCTTTCTGCTTGTATGAGTTTCTTCTCCTTAACCTACTGGTTATTTGCTAGTCCTGAAGAGAGGAAATGGGAGGGAGTCCTCCAGGAGAGCTGCAGTTCAGCATTAGCTCTTTTTGTGAGATCTGATATTCCCCAAGTACTCTGATGCGTAGTTTGACATAGCAGAGATGCTATGCTGATGTATAAATAATTTTTAACGCTGTGTTGTAACTGTAAATGACAGTTTGTGCAGTTTGTTGAGACTGTTATAATTATGGGGTCTGCCATAAATCTTCATTCAGGAAACTGATACTGTAAACAAAAACCTTTAATTAAGATGAAAAAAAAAAAATGCCCTCAGCCCACATACAAAAGGAAGAAACAGCTCAAACTGAAGAGAGCAGCCCAAATAATTGCAGTGTTCTGTGCAATAATGATGGAGACCAGACAGAGCATACACCAAGGAGCCACGGAAATGAAGTATGGTGAAAGGATTGGTGACAGATGAAGCTGTTAGAAGCATGCCAGCCCACGTGGACGCAGTGATCTGTGTGTTGGCATCGGCATGCAGGGGGAATGCTCAAGTGTGGTTGCACCAGGCATTTGCTAAGAGCACAGGCGACGCGGGCTCATGTGGGAGGAAGGAACGGCTGCTTCACTGGGAGGCAGTCTGTGCTTTTTCTCTTGAGATGCAGATTGGATATAAACAGCAGTAGGCTTGAATATTCAATCAGTTTCTGCTCCTGCAGAAGGAAATGAAGACATCTAAGAAATCCCCCTTGTGCCAGATGTGTACACACACATGCTTTCCTCCATTTAGAAAATTTCTTCAAATTTGAACGAAATCCACACACACCTTTCTGCAGCATTGTGGTCACTGGGGAAAGGTTTGATTACGTTTGAACCTGTGTTCAGACTTGCCCTAGACTGCACACCAATGACTAATCCTGAACAAGCTCAGTGCTTTCTGCAGAGAGACAGCACTGGAACAGTTGCAGTTGTGCCTGTAATTATATTAAAAGTCCTCTGTTCTTCCACCTTCACACATTTTGCTGCTTGGGGAGGCACTGCCCTTCAGTTTCTCTGATCCCTATGACAGCCCTGATGCTTGTACAGGTTTATTCCAAGTTCTACAGCTGGTACACAGAGAAAGACTTTGATCCTGCTTCTCCTTGCACCAGCCTTTCACACTGGGCATGGAAAACTACCTGTAGTCATACCCAGCCAGGGAACCTGATTTTCCACTGCCATAACCAGGTGGATGTGTTGCCTGCTGTAAGCATCCAGAAGACGAAGGATTACTGGCAGTGTGAGAGCAGAATTGTGACCCACATGGATATGAGTTGGATTGGAAGCAGATGATGTGTAGAAGTTGGTGAGGAGAAGTAAAACACAGTGTACGCCATTTCTGAATTGGCTCTCCTCAGTGCAGAGGTTTTAATGGCTGTGCTCGCCCTCCTGTTACACCCCTTTGTAAGAGTGTGCCTACCAGTATAGCTATTGCTAGGGAAATACGAGGCCTGACAAGCACTGAAATCCATCATGGTGGATTTATAAAAGCAGGAGAATGTAGTTGTTAGGAATTTTCTCCTTGTAGGTTGGATTTTTTTTTTTTTCTTCTTTTCATGATTGAGTACAATTTTCTTTTCTTGACATGTTTGTGTAGACTTCTAGCTGAGCCACCCTGAGTGTGGCTCTTCTCCGTAAAATGCTTCATCCAGATTGACATCCTTTGTCTGATTGGTAATGCTTCAATTTTGTTGGGTAATGTTTCAGTTTTTTAATGGGCAGTGGATGCGAACTATAACGTAAAAGAAAACTTGCAAAGAACCTCACAACCTTTATGCAGTAACTGCAAGAAAGCATCAGCATTTATTTGCAGGTTTTTTAAGGTTTACATCAAAACGGGTTGAAATTGAATGGAAACATCAAAGTAGTTGGCTTGGGATCTAACTCCAATACAATTAATTTATTACTGACTTCTGTTTGATATCAAAAAAGTAATAGGGCACTTACCTTTATGATTTTTAAGAGGCTTAACTTCTGATGATAGAGGGGATCAGGAATACAAGCATCTGCACCAGAGAAGCTCCCAGAGCCGCATGCTTATGTTTTCTAAACAATCATACGTGAAGTGTGTTCACCAATTGGGCAGAAAGGATAAAAAGTGGAGATGGTGCCAAACCTGCAAAGAAAATATCATATAAAAGAGGATTTTGTGCTTACTTTGCCACGAACTGTTGCAGCGTTCTTTAACTGAATCTGACTTGCTAGGCTTTAAGCTATAGAACTGCTATGGTTTTTCCAGATTTTCTAGGTATTAAAATTCAGCCCTCCAACTCCAGTGTTCCCTTTCCTAATGCTATTTTATCCTCTAGAGGAGAGTGTTCTAAATGATAGATAGATGTTATTATTAGACAAAAACATCTTGCTATCAAGAATTTAAAGATGATCAGACTTATTCTGAACATACAGACCTCAGATTGGAGAAGAAAAAAATACTCTTATTTTCTCGGTGTTCTTTTTCTGTTTTTTTCTTCAGAGTAGTCACTAGTTGCGTTAGAATAGTGAAAATGTTACTGATGTGAAAACAAACTAGAAATATGTATTATGAATGATGTTTTTTATTTGATTTATCTCCTGGGTTATGATTTTATCTTTGTTTTGATCCTAGCCAAAGTTTGCAGCTTCAGGGCGTTTCCTCCTGGAATATTTGTTTCACCTTCTCAGTTTTGCTGCTTATTGGCGCTCCTTTCTTCTCTGCTGGTTGGAGCTGCCTCGATTCACACCTTAATACTGCACTACTTGCTTCAGAATTCATTATAGGAATTTTGCTATCACAAGTGGTATCAGAGCGTGGCTACATTAAAAGAAATGAATTTTCATGCAGGGATCAGCTCATTTTTACCTGTTTTTTCTCTTGCAAACTGGTCTTTTTTCCTTCCTTTTGCTACCATTTTCCCACGTCTTCAGTGATTCACAGCCTCCTACACTGAGGTCCCCTGGGACTGTTGGAGATGACTTTGTTATTAGATGTTGTTCCTTGATGACCCAAGTTTCCCTTGCAGTCTGATTCCAGCAAGGCGATGGTATCAGGCCTCTGGGGAATGGCTTGAGTTGCACACACAGAAAAGAAGCTTGTTCAAAGTGACCTAAAAGCTTAGAAGTCTCAAAGCAATCATCAGCTTTCAGTTCTGGGCTGCAAAATGTGAGTTGCTGTAGCACTGCTGCTCCGTGACCGAGCTCTTCTGGACGGGTTGCCTCATCTGTGTGAAATAGGCACCTATTTCTGATGACCTCAAGTGTCTGTGCTCTATCCCTGATGCTTTCACTAGCATGGCCTTCTCTCGTACCCATGTGCTTACTATGTGAGGCTGCTATATCCCATAGCAGGTCTGTTTCTTTTTCTGCACTGCTTAGAGGTGTGT
The DNA here is from genome assembly GCF_019238085.1 of Lagopus leucura. Taxonomy (NCBI): domain Eukaryota; kingdom Metazoa; phylum Chordata; class Aves; order Galliformes; family Phasianidae; genus Lagopus; species Lagopus leucura. The sequence continues at coordinate 44,987,121 of NW_024962262.1, read as the reverse complement.
CCCTCAGCCACACAAGTTCTTTGTAAGACTTGCCTTCCAGGTGATGAGTTGCAATAGTGAATGTGCATCTGTTTGCTTGAAGTTGCACTTGTTGCAAAATTGTTTCCTCTAGGTTGCTGGTTTGCTATCATGCAGATAATTAGCATTGTTGTTAATCATTTATTTTCACTGTTGACTGCAGTCTCACTTCAGATGCTGAAGAAGGATGCAGAGGGTGTTCGATATAAATCTGAACTGCGCAGTTCTCTCTGTAGGTATATATTGTGAAGATGCAAGGGAATTAATTCTGCTTCTGGTGTAAATGGCATTTAATATGAACTGAGAAACTTCAGCTGATGTTCATTGTTTTAGTGTGTGTCAAACAAACCCAGAAATTTCCTCCATGACAACTGTGAGTGATGCTGGCTGATGAAATATTTCACCCCCTTCAACAGTGGGAGCATTTTTAATTAAAAAGAATAGGTAGTGTGTACTATATCAAATGCTTTAACTCTGAAAAGTTGGAAATGAGAATTAATGGCTTCATGTGGGAGTGTATGTGCAGGGGATTAATGACTTCTGTTAAGCTAGTGATTATTCATTTCCTTTTGAATACGTTGCTCCAAGACCACACTTGGAATCTCCAAAAAATAAAGAAGTTAAAATAATGGAGATGTCAGGGCTTGGAGGCAGGAAAGCCGGAGAAGAAAAACAGAGCATAAGGTAAATAGAATAAGGAAAAGGTGAGGTTTTTGATGCAGTGAGGAGGACAGGGATGTGATTGGAAAGATCAGGAGGAAGAGTGAATATGCAGTGATACTCGCACAGAAAGGAGAGATCAGATCTATTGATTAGTGCTGGTACAAAAGTAATCCTTTTACCTTAAACACAGCTCTGCAGTGACAGCTGTTGTTACTAATGTCTCCTTCTGATAAAGACATTACTTTAAAGCTGAGAGATTGCTCAAAGCAGCATTCATTACTGAGGCTGTGCCATATTCTCAACTGTAGTAAGGTAGGGCTTTTTCTAGTCTATTTTTGCATATTTTAATTTTTCTCTGCTGGATACTTGTGTTGCTATTCTGATTTCCTCAACAGTTTTTAATCACACTAAATGCAGATTATTAGAGGGAGGAGTAAAGTGTTCAGACTGGAATGGTGCTGGGAGGCTGTTTTTCCCCCAGTCATGTAAAATCCTGGTAGGCAACAAGTGAGATCAACGTGGAAGATGAGAAAAAAGTGAATGAGGGGTTAAAAAGGCTGAGGAACTGTGTTGTCTTTTGTTGTCTTTTATCAAATAAAACGTCCTCATCCACTAACCATCCATCTCCGTCCTCATTAAAGTTAGTGGGAGCTTTCCATTAACGGGAAAGGATATTGGCTCAGCCCCAGGTCCTCCGTGCTGGGCGTAGCGGGCACAGTCCTTGAGCTCAGAGGTGAGCAGAAATGATTTTACAAGTGAAGAGCCTGAGTGAAATCCCAGCCCATCGCATCCAATTGTGAGACTCCCATTAACTTCATTAGAGCAGGAGTTTTGCCGCTACACTCAGCATGAAGTGAAATCAATGCGGTGTGAGGCAGCAGGATGTTTAACAACAGAGATGCTTGGATGTCTTATCTGCAGCTGGAGTGCCTGAGCCTCGGCTATTTTTGCTGATGAAGTTTCATCCTGCCACATCCTCTGATGCATGGGGACAGTGGAAGTATGAGTGAATTATTCACTGCTACAGCTGCTTATTTTGCGCAGAGAGAAACTCCAGAGTGCTACCTCATAGGGGCTTTGCATCCAAAAATGCTCCCTGTGCAGTTTTCCCCTTCATCCAGAAGTGGCTGTATGTAAGACACGGCAGATAACTGGCATGCAGTGTTATTCAGCTTTCATTCCATACGCAGAGGGAAGAACAAAGCAAGAGTTAAAAATAAGAAATTTGGAGGAAAAGAAACTTCGAAGAAAGAAATGAGCTGTACCCAGCCAGCTGTGCTATCTGCTGTGCTGTCGGCAGGGGAATGATGTATTTTTGAGAAGGACATGTGTGTAAAGAAACAGTGATTAAAAACACATGTGAATGGAAAGGGATTTCACCCACAGCCTGAGAAGAAAGCCGTACATTGCACTAATTGTGATGTGAGCCTCAGAACGGTGAGACACCGCCATGCCCAGATCCCTCCCTGGAGAGCAGAGGCGAATGCAGAAGGATGGCGCGGGAGGTCAGGGGCAGGTCAGTGCAAAGATTGCAGTTACCAGACGACTGGTGCAGGTTTTTCTAGAAAGGGCTGCAAATCTATTTCCTGTAAGTAGCTGAGCTCCCGAACCCAAGAGTCTTAAAATCCTGGCCTCTTTCATGATTGCTGTGTTGTTATCGATAGCTCACCCCGGCCTGCTTTTGAAGTCTTGCTGCTGAGACTCTGCTGCACTGATCTGAGAGCCCACATTCTCCTCATGTGATATGGCTCAGCCCTTCAAATGCTATCATGGGCAACAGCAGCTGTAGTGTTCGTGTGCAGAATTGCTGAAAATTGAGTATCTTTCCCCTCCTTTTCCATGCAGTAATGCTGAACGTGTCCAACCTCCCCACCCCCCATGCACGCCATCCATTTTCCTGCTGGAGCATCCGGCCAGCATGACTTCATCTGCTGGGCTCTCAGGAGGCTCGGGGCTGCTGGCCACGTCCCAGAGCCACGGGAATGTGCTGAGCAAACACCTCAGCATCAGCCTTCTAGAAGCCTTCCTGGGAGCAGCCTCCCTTAGCCCTTCTCTGCTGGCACAGGGCTGTTAGCAGGACAGAGCAGCAGGCCACTGCACAGCCAAATGAAAGGGCTCTTGTTTCAGAGTGTGTTTTTGCAGCTTTCTAGGATTGTGTTTTTGCACAGAAGCAGGCATTCATTTGTTGTGAAACTGCAGTTTCATCTTTTATACTGGCAGCATGATTTCCGTCACAGTGAGAGTGGTTCCAGTAAAGCCTGCGCTGGGTTCTAAATGCTGGGGGGGAAGGAGGGTGCCTTGCCAGCTGTATCTTCAGCACACAAACTTCAGCAGAACCACGCTTTTCCCTCAGCTCTTTCTGGACGTTTTTATGTTCACGTATCAGGCTCAATGAGAAGGGCAGGAGTTCTCCCAGGCGCTGAAGGGTGTGCTTGGTGCTGGCTGCAGCCTGCTGCAAGGAACAACAGGAAATCAGGGCGGGTTAGATGGTGCTGGGATACCAAGGGAAGGCATTCTGTTTTGGTATTAGTTGATCATATCTTGGCTACGCAAATGCAGCCTTTACAGTGCGTGAATATTTCCTGCTGCTCTCCATAAGGAACGTGAGGTTTTACTTCTTGCTTCACAGAAAATCAGGTTGCTGAGTTACCTCGACAGAAGTTGGGTTGGGTTCAACAGAAGGGTCGGGTTGAAAAACCAGAATGAGCTGTGCACCCTGACCCCCCGGGGGTCAGCACTTATCAGCATCTCGAATTTCCTCTATTGTTATTCCAGAATCGTTGGCCTGCCACTGTTTTCACATGGCAGAGGTGAGTAATGTGAATGGCAATTATTCTTCACATCAGTCATGCATGTGCTCATTAGTGTGAGCAGGGCCGGGGTCCTGCCAGGCTATAGAACCACTGTGATCTTAGGAGAGCTGCTGGTGTATGTGGGGACATTTGTTGCTTTCTGCCAGATTCCTCACCATGTGTGTGAAGCAGGTGTCATGTGCATGATCTGGTGTCACAGTGATCCCTTCCAGCACAGCTTTTTGGCTGAGTAAATCAGCCAGCTCAAATCAGGAAGTGATCAGTGATCTAAGGTCTTGCTTGTAACCCAAACTGAGGAAAGCAAAGCTTTTTTTTAAAGCTATTATTGTAATTGAAAAGAGGCATGAAGCCCTTCAGACTCCTTTTTACTCCATCATGCAAATGTCAAAGAAGCTCAGCCAGAAATGCTTTCAGATGTTCTAAAGCAGACATTATTCCTGAGGTTGGGCAGTGCTGGTACCACCTCCCAGCAACTTCTCAGGTGGAAATGCTGAGTATTGAGTCTGTCAGCTGACTCACTCATGATGGATTCCCTTGAGGTTGGCATTCAAGCCCACACTAAAATACAGAATTTTGCACACTAGATAATGTTTTGTGTATTGCATAATGGTTTTAAACTAAGACGAGAGGTTTAGGTTAGATATTAGGAGGAAGTTTTCCACACAGAGGGCAGCGACGCACTGGAACAGGTTGCCCAAGGAGGCTGTGGATGCCCCATGCCTGGAGGCATTCAAGGCCAGGCTGGATGTGGCTCTGGGCAGCCTGGTCTGGTGGTTGGTGATTCTGCACATAGCGGGAGGGGGGAAAGGGGGGTTGAAACTAGATGAACATTGGTGGTCCTTTTCAACCCAGGCTGTTCTATGATTCTGTGATATTTTAGAAAATGGCAGATATATCACAGAAGAAGAAAGTGAGGTATTTTCCTTTGACAGAGCAACTAAAAGTTGCATGACAGCTGCAGAGTGACATTTTAGAATCAAATCCAATAAATGTGTATGAAAGAGCCGGAGGGGCAAGCTCTTTGGACCCCTATGTCTTGTGTTTTAGCTAGTGAGTGGAAGAAATCTTGTTGTTAACATGTTGTGAAGATGGAGTGATGGTGGTAGACACAAGTCTTGACATTGATCCAAAGTTAAATAATGGAATGACTTAAATAAGACTCTTTAAAAAAGAATTAAAGGGCTGCCACTTTGTTAACCTGAGATGGACTCAGGTCCATCTACCTGAGCTTAAGGAAAATAGATCTTGTCAAAACGGCTTGATGTGCTTTACTGAGATTATGAGCCTGACTGATAAAAGATGCAGTAGTTATTTGAGTGCAGTTCCTTCATGTCCTGATCAAGAGATGAAATGAGCAATATCCAACAGAAAGTGGTTTTGACGCTGATGGATCTCCACGTGGAGATGGATGGAGGGAATTGTATTTGAGATACAGTGCTTAGCAGGACTCCTTGGGGATCGTTTGCAGCCTTTCTGCTGTTTAACGCTTGCACCAATAGCTTGCTAGAAAAGATAAAATCATTACTGATAATGCTTGCAGGTGTGCAGGCAGACTGGAGACTGCCGAGGTGATGAGTAAGTCGGCTCACCAGAGGAGCCATCTGGATTATCTGATAAACTGTGAGAATGTGGGAAATGCTCGTTTATTGCTGCCCAGCATCGGGTTCGTATTCAGAGATCAAGGCAGCAGGTCTGTGGGGGCTGGTTCTCATGGAGGAGCGAATGGGAGATCTGGCAGACGGAGAAGGGAGCACAAATCCAACACTTCACCAACACATAAGATTTGGTGAAGCATGGCTGTAGCTGTGGAGAGAACCATCAGAAGGTTAAATTCAGCCCTGGTGAAGGGAAGTGGGTTGTTTGCAGAACCGTGGCTTGTTGGATAAGATCCATCTTTGTGAAGCAGACTAACACAGATAACATCTAGGTTTTGAGTGAGATTTTCATCTTGGGCTGCCTCTCAGTGCAGGGGTGGAGTTGGCCCTTTGAGCCTGTAATTGTGCTACAGCAGGACTTACCATTCTGCATTTAATGTTTTCCCAGCCAGCATTTAGGTAAATGTTGCGTTAAGTAGACATTTGTTTTTAATAGCATTGACATTTATCTTACTTTTCTCCTGACGTTTTTAGCATCTTCTCAGATATCTGCGTAACTATTTCCGTTCTAAAATTTGCACTAATTAATTGCTTTTCTGCGTATCTAAGAGAGCAGCTGTCAGCAAAGAGAAAGGCACTGTAGCTATGCATTTTGATTAAAGATGCATTGAAATAATTAAAGATGTGGGCTGAAAGCCTACATCCTCATACTTGTGGAGAAATACCTTACTCACACATGGTCCCTATTCTGGTCATTTCTTACTTCCCTAAGGATGGTGGTGGAATGTGGCCTGTGGTAAGTACTGCACTGAGACAAAAGGGACGCTTTCTGCTCACCCAGAAATAACTCACTTTGATCACTCCTCTCCTATTGCAGAGCACTGTATGTAGTTTAAGATGTACAACACAGCAGGTAAGCCCCATAGAGCCAGATCATGCCAGCAGTCAGCTAACAGAGTCTTAGAATCATTAGTGCTGCAAAAGGTCTTTAAAATCATCTAGTCCAACCTCCAACGTGGAGGTTGGTGGCCCTGCATGTGGCAGGGGGGTTGGACATTCATCATCCTTGAGGTCCCTTCTAACCCTGGCCATTCTGTGATTCTGTGAACACGAGCCATGGGTGAGCACACCAGCAGCAGTGTTACCTGGAGCTGGCCGGCAAGGATGCTGTGTGTTGTTTTTTGTGTGGCTGCCTCTATTTTCCTCAGTCTTGTGTCTCAAGTGCTGCAGGAAGTCTGGGTCCTTCTCCTTCCTGCATCAGGAATAAGTTTCAAATCAGCACCCACTGTCTGCTGCAGGCAGAATTGCTTTGTTGTCTTCTCTGTGTTTGTGTGAAACAGCAGATACATTTTGCATGTAGTTTGCATGTCTAATGCAGCTAAGGGAGACAGAAAAAAAGCACACATGGTTCTCTTTTATCTGTAGAGCCATTCTACTTTTGTGTAAAATCAGCATTGAGAGTGAGGCATTCTTATTAAAATTTTGCAGATATGTGCTTGTAATGCAAGGCATTGCAGTGTGCCATTCTACACCCCTCCTGCTGTGTTATTTTTTTTTTTCTTTTATACATTTTTTTTGCTTTTGGCTCTGAAGTAAATTAGAGGTTTCATATTTACAGTTCCAGATGACGTCGGCTTGTAACACAGGCACGGTACAGTAGCAGGATTAAACTGCCAGCTTAATTTCACTTGAGCACCTCTGCCCCGATCCAAAGAAAACTGCATGTCAGCAAGGAATGTTAGTAATTGTGTTTTCAGTGTGAGCATGGATGTCCATGAAGCCAAGTGTTGCAGCTGACTGCAGTGAGCTAAATGGCAGCACTGCTCTCGTCCCACCTCTCTCCTTATGTCTGGCTATAAAAACCTCTCCTTAACCCTTCCTCAGAGATGTTCTCCAGCTCTCTGGACTGGCTTCAGTAAACATTTACTATGAAAAAACCTGTCTTAATTCCTAAGCCTTATGCATTTTATGTGTTTTCTTGTTGCTAGCATTTAAAAAAAAAAAAAAAAAAAAAAAGGTTGAATCCCAACAGAGAGGCTATTTAAGCTGTGAATGTAATGTGGAAGCCAAACCAAACCTTTTACTTAGAATCCTTCCCGGACGGTGCTGCTTCTATTCATGCACAATCTGCTCTAAGTACATTTATAATTCAGAATTATTTCCAGCAATGAGTGCAAATAGAGCCAGTAATCAGTACTTATTTCTAGGCTCTTTTTATCTTCCCATGGGGGAAAAGATTCCTTCCACTGTTCTTTTGAAATTGAGCATGATGAAAAAATTGATGTTTCCTCCCTGCACAGATGTCTTCCTCCCTCTTCTATGTCTTACCAAGGTGTGGGGCTGGAGGGCTGCTTCTGCACTGGGATGCATGCACAAGAGCCAAATCTCAGTCTAAACCAGGGAAGGGAAAAAAATACCTCCTTTAAGGAAATCTGGCAGCTGGAACAGAGCAGTACAGTCTCAGCCCCACAGCCTGAGGGTGGTTAGCTGCTCCCCATGCTCATCGTTGCTCCCAGGTGGGAATGACTGCAGCTCTTTTAACCGGAGAATGTGTTTGATCAAATTGGGCAGTAACTGCGTGCTGTCTTCAAAGTCATTCAAAACTGAATTAATGGTGTGCTATTGTAAGCTGAAGCATGGGGAGGCAAGTAAATCCCTTTCCCCAAGTCTCAGAGGAGCTGTTGTTTCCCTGCAGCATGCAGGGACTCACACATGTCTGAAATGTCACGTATCATTCTCAGAGCCCACGCTGCTGTTCAGGTAATACCCTTGGTAAGCACACAGTTTTTGTCCCTCTCGACCTAGCAATGTGTGTGCCATGTCATCATCATCTCCTTTTTGTTTTAATAGGGACTGGGTTATGCTGGTAGCATGACAATCAGTTTTACAGAGGTTTCTATTCATCTGGTGATGATAATTAGGAAAAAGCTGGGGTTGGCTTAACACATGGGAAATTACTAGATAAAAGCTGGATTGGTTTGAGGGTCTGGCCTAGCTCATCTACCCATTAAAACTAATACTGCTGCTGTTGCTTTTTAGGATCTGCCTCTGGGAGAAATTCAGGCTGGATGCACCAAGAACCTATGCCAAATGCAATTCTGCCTAGGGAAGTACAAGAGGTGTCATCCCCTCAGTCTGCTAAAACACAAAGACTTGAGTGCAAAACATTCCAATGAGTAGAAATGTGTAGCACTGGCCCCCTCAGCTGCCCTCTGAAATCCCAACACCTCTGTGTATGAATTATGGAGGCATTCCAAAACCTCAGAATAGAGCCCGTGCTTATGTGATATCTCATTTCCTTAGAGAAGCTGACAGCATTCACTGCTAGAAGTGGTGATTCTCATGTGACACAGTAGCAGATGCTCTGTTCCCCATTTGTGGGAGGTCAGCAGAAGCTGCTATTGACTCTTGGCCACTGATAACTGTGGCAAATTGCCTCAGAGAGGCTTCTGGATGGAAATGTTTTCAGTACTTGCTTCTGGATTGTCCTTTACGAAGGCCTAATCTGTAGTCGACTGAACAGGGATTTATGTTCACTGGTGTAAAGCCTGGAAGAATGGGATGCAGAAAGCTGTACATCTTCAGTTGTCCTCAAGTAGATGCTTCTGACAGGGACTGATCCCCTCTGGATGTGAGGGTGAATGGAAGTTAGTTCTAGAGGGTCCCAAGGGAAGGCATAAACAAATTTCACTGTCAATCAGAGTGGTTTGGATTGGAGGGGACCTCAAAGCCCATCCAGCCCCCAACCCCTGCCATGGGCAGGGATGTTGGATCAGGCTGCCTGAGGCCACAGTCAGACTGGCCTTGAGTGCCTCCAGGGATGGGGCACCCACAGGTTCTCATATGTCTACCTTATCCCTGTGTGCAGTGGAAGCTCTAGTTCTCTGCAAGCGTAGGCATCTTTGGTCCCCAGCTTCTAGGACTTCATCTTTCTTCAGTGGTAATGTTTTTGTGTTGTGGAGGTAACTACAGTTTTTCAAGCAATGATGGTTTTAAGATGTTAAATGGAATATTTAATGCAAGATTCCAAATGCAATATTTTATGTTCAAATGAATTTTTGTCATCAGTTTTGTCTAGAAAGTTGAGGTTTTTGCCATGGAAATAGTATCAGAATTTTATCTCTCTGATCATGATGAAAGAGGGGCTTTCTCTTACTCTGGATTGAATGCTATCTTGTATTTCCCATAAGTGTCTTGAACAAAATCCCTGTGCTTTTAATGCATGCTCTGAACACTGCTTTGTGCTGTGCTGAATGGAGTTGACTGAAACAAACCAAAGGGGAAAGTATAAAAATGATTGTATAAAGAGAGATTGTTTGGATATCTTCATATATCAAGAAGAGTACTTTGCCAATAGGAAGGAGAAAAGAGGAGACTCAGCTGTGTTTACAAAGGCAGAAGGAATTTTCCTACAGTGAGACCAATTTTGACATGAGCTATTAAGTTTTCCTGATTTTTATGGGGTTAACTCTGAATAGGATTTTCATGTGGTGATCTTGAGTGAGGACATAGCTGACATGCCTTCAGCTTGCATTAGCTTTGTACTCAAGCTTCTCAGCCCTACTGCTCTGTTTGGTGCCTGCAAGGTGGCTGAGGTGGCTGCAGCACAACCCAGGGCAGGCTGTGCCTGTGCCTGGCTGCAGTGCTCCACCCCTTCAGTATACTCTTGGGAAAAGCCTGGCTGCAGAACAAATGCTTGATGCTAACCCTTGCTTGAAGCCTTGCTTTGATCACCTGCTCTTACTCCTTCTCCTCTTTCATCCCAGTAAATATTTTCCTTGCGGCCTCTATCCAACAAACTGTTTTAAGTGCGCACAGGTGCAAGCACAAGAAGAAAATACTACCAGTTTATCTTACTGTGTGTTAAGCTGTACTTTCAATAAAGAAGAAATTGCAAAACAACCCCTGCACACGTCTGCCCCTGCCAACCCCAGCTCTTATTATTGCTGGGCTGTGAGCATCCTGTGGACAGCCAGGAAACACCAGTTTAAGGTGCAAGTCCCTGTAGTGCTCTCTTTGACCTCTGAAGATGCTTATAGTGATTGGGAATTATCCATGACACTTCAGCTTTATCTATGAGAGCAGTTTTCCTGAATGATAAGAGAAGACCCTTCCTCTGTTTCAGTGCCCCACAGCTGCAGCTGCCCAAGCACAGTTTGGCTGATAATGTAGGGCTACTTGAGACACTTGCACCATTAGTGATCTACATGGTGGAGGTTGCCAGTGGCAGATACTGGTTGAGGTGACTTGACAAGTGTCATCCTTGAAATGCCAGGGAAGGGTGAGTGTATTTTCACAGGATTTCCTATGAATCACATTATTTCTCATTACTGCCTTTATGTAGGTGAGTGTGTGACACACTGCACTGGCATAGTGAAGATAAAGGAAGTTACACGGTCCTGAATGCATTTAACTGTGTTTGTGCTCAGCATTTTAAATACTTGGAGCATGCACGATAAAGAAGTCATAGACCTGTTGTCTGTCATTTCCAAATGTTGCACAGTTGTTTCCCAGTGGCTTAAATACCTTCAAACCCATGTGAGAAATCAAATCTGCCTCCATCTCTCCTTGGTAAGTGCCAGACATGCATCCCAGTACACGAGCATCCTTCCTGTCCTGCAAGGCCACTCATGCTCCTCACTCCTTCACCATCAGCTTGAGAGCATTGTTGTTCATCCCCTTTCCTGCTACAGATGCAGCGAGAAGCAGCAGTGACTCTGAGGGTTCTTCTCTGTCCTATACCCATTCTGATCGCTGACCCTTCTCTTAAACAAAAGGCCTTGGCCTTTTCTTTCACCACTACTAATTTATTTCCTAATAATTTCACCCTTTCTACTGCTCTTTCATTTCTCTTTAATCCATTTTTTTTCCTGACAGGGAGGATTTATTTAGCTTCAACTGGATTTCTTCCATACTCAAATTATACCTCCTCAAAGCGAGCCCTGCCCTTCCTCACCACCTTCTTGGCAGAACCAGCCTGTAAGAGCACACCATTAATTATTTTACTTCCTTCCACTCCCTCCTTGAACACACGCAGTAGATATTGTTCAGGTTTTAGGGCTATTGAGCCCCTTCCAATGAAAGAGAACAATGTGAGGCCAGAAGACCTGCCCAAGCAAGTATGCTGTGGCCTGTTTGAATGAATGTCTTATACATACGACTGCACGCAAAAGAGTTTGTGCAATAGACTGTTGAATTTGCTGTGTCCAAGGTGGGACTTACTTGGTTAGTTCAACAGAGTAAACTTCAATGAGGTTGTAACTATGAAGCTATGACCAGAATCTGCTTATAGCCTCCATCCACTGGTTTGAGTAGCCAAGAACTGTCAGACCTATGATGTTATTTATGGCATTTGCCTCACATCAATGATATTTTCCTCCTCTGAAATGCTGTTAGCATTGACTGGGTACAGCCAAGTTCAAGTAGAGTCCATTAGAGACCTGCTACTCTACTTGGAATGCCACAAGTCCATGGGGCTAGATGGCATCCACCTGAGGGAGCTGGTGGAGGTGATAGTCCAGCAACTTTCCACCATCTATCAGAGTTCCTGATCAATTGGAGAGGATTGGAGACTTGCCAGTGTGATTCCCATCTACAGGAAGGGTCATAAGGAGGATCTGGGGAACTACAGGCTTCTCAGCCTGACCTCATTGCCAGGAATGGTTATGGAGCATATCATCTTGAGTAAGATCAGGTGGCATGTGTGGGACAGCCAGAGGATCAGGCCTGAGCAGCATGGGTTCATGAAAGGCAGGTCCTGCTTTACCAACCTGATCTCTTTCTATGTTCGAGTGTCCTGTCTGTCAGATGAGGGAAAGGCTGTTGGCAGAGTCTGCCTCATCTTCAGCAATGCCTTTGACGCTGTCTCTCACAGTACTCTGCTGGAGAAGCTGGCAGCCTGTGGCTTGGGCAGGTAGACTCTTTGCTGGGTAAAGAGCTGGCTGGATGGTCAGGCCCAGAGTGTGATGGTGAATGGAGTTAATGAAGGCCAATGGGGTGAAGTTCAAAAGAAAGTGCCAAGTCCTGCACTTTGGCCACTACAACTCCATGCAGTGCTGCAGGCTTGAGACAGAATTACTAAAAGACTGTGTGGAAGAACAAGATAAAGAAAACATTATCACTCCAAGGTGATAGTTTTTTTTCAGCCTACACATTGCTTTGGAAGTTCAACTGGGCCTTTAGGCTTTGCCTCCTCCAAACTGCTAATGGTAACCCAAATTTTGATTTCCATCCTATCCACAAATTGGGCAACTCAAGAGATAATCAGGTTATTCTGGTGCTGAGATGCTGATGATTTCTAACCTTCATTCTACTTATAGAGAGATTTTTTAAGGCCTGTGTTTCTTTGGACTCTTTTTTTAGTATTACAGCTCACAGTTACACTAGAACACAGTGCAAGATGATTAACAGAACCATGTGTCAGTAATACTTTTGTAACTGCTACTTATGGTCCATGCTCTCTAATTAAGTCAATCGATAGACAGATAAGTCATCTACCAGGCAGCACTGTTGTGTCTGTGATTAATTATGGGGAGGATGGAAGGTCAGAAATTTCACCTTTGTGAAATAGGTTCATTTGTTCACTAATCTATGTGGACTGATACCGCATCGTGGTGCGGTGGTGACCACCCGGACTGTTCTGATGCAGGACAAACATCATTCTCCCATCTCAAATATGCTGTCCCAGCATTCATCTACACAGAACAGAAGGATCCATCCAGCTCGCTGTTCTTTTGCATCCAGTTCTTGCTGTTCCCACTAGTAGAGCCAAAGGGAAGGCAGTGTATTTGTTTATGCACAGTGTCTCCCACTCATCAGCTGGAGCAAATCATGGATCACAGCCATCTATATCCTGAAAACAGTTTCCCTTTCCCCTCTTCAACTCTGCGTGCCCACAGTGGAAATAATAATAATAAAATAAGAAGGTTCCCATATTTGGAGATAATTACTTTTTGTAGCTCCTGGGACAACATATTCCATGTTCAAGGCACAGCAGTCCAACTGGGATCCTCTAGATTAAGCTCACTATTTTCTCCATTGAGATATAATACTGGAAAAGCTGAGGCATCTACCCCAGTACCTTGTAATGAAACCTCAGCCCTCACTTGCCCCTGGGATGGTAACCACCTTAGCCGCACAGGAAGACAGGGACAAATAAATACTAAAATCTCCATTCTGCCTGTCAGTAACAGGGCTGTGAAGAAGTTTGGTCCTATTTGAGATGGAGCATTCTGGTTGGTAAATTCTGAGTTATGATCCCTGTCACCTAAAGAGACTGCTGCTTTCCGTCTGTCCACCGTCACCAGAGAAATCTTCTCTCCCTTGCAAGAAAATCACAAAATCTTATGTACTTCTGCAAGCCATGTCTTCTGTTCCCAGGATCAAATTTCAGGGCTGTGAGATGCATGTTTTCTGGGGAAGAAAAAAAAAAGGGGGGGGGGGAACAAAGGAGACAGTGTTTGGTAGTCAGAAGGTGAAAGCAAGCACTAAGCATTAAGAGAAATATTTCATATCAGGAAAACAAATGCAGCCCATGTCTGGAGAATGGAACAGCAAATGTTAACAGCTACTTGCTCTGTTGGTGTGCCTTATAGTGATTATTATTTCAGATAACTCAATGAAAATTATCTCCTATAGCTTCTTACCTCCTTAGCAGAACAGTGAAACTTGGTTCTTGGTTCTTTAAGTCTCTGAGTCTCTAATCACTACACAAAGCTGTAGGACTGAACTTTGGCCAATGCTATGGAGGTCATGGTAAGTCTGCAGTGAGTGCAATCAGGGGTGTGAAGACAGGAAGGGAAAAAGAATCTGAAAGACGGACATAGAATGGAAGAATTCACTGACATGAAAGAAAACTGCTGCTTTAAGGATTCCTGTAGGAAAATACCAAGTCAGGTGCTGATGAATAGTAACTGCCCAGGCCTCACTCCTGGCCTATTGTGGGGTGGATATTAATGGAATAGCAGAGAGTATCCTCATTCAGCAGGACAGCCCTGCTTTGCTCTCACCTGACACGTGGGGGGCTTACCTAAATGGTTTTGGGTAGTACTTTAAATACAACTGTTACAATTAAGCCAGGACAGCCCTTGGCATGGATGCGTTTTCACAGACTGGACCTAATTCCCATGTGCTTAGCAGAGAAAGCTACATGGACAGGAAAGACTCCAAACCAATATAGCTACAACCACACAAAGGCTTGCACAGCTGCCATGACACTAGCAGTAAATCACGACTGTCTACCCAAAGGTAGTAAATTGTTGAAACAAAAAAAGCAAACCAAAACAATCCATGTGTCTCAGTTTAAAAGAGAACAGGCAATTATTGTTTCACCGCATTTTTATCTTTCCAGCTCCTTGGAGCTGAAAACCAGAGAGATACGTGGATCCACATGCAGCAGCAGGGGACAAAGGCAGTGAAATAGAACCATATGGAATAGAACCATCATGGAATATCCTGAGTTAGAAGGATCCGTGAGGATCATCAAGTCAGCACACCAAAGCCATGCCCACCACTGGGCTGGTGGTCAGTTTATCATTCTGTGGGAAAGGAGTAGGGTGCAATGAAGGATATGAAGAGCTGGAGGTTCTGGAGGGCTGGCTGTAAGAAACAAGGATGGGAAAGGCCCTGAGCAGAGTAACGTGTGATGGAATAAAGCAGTTGGTGAGGTATTGGAAAGCAGTAAATCTTCAGCCCCAGCTTGCATCTGGCTGTTTCATTCACTTGCTAGGTTGCTGGTGAAAGGGTTATTCATCAAGTGGTCGCATCCTGAAATGTACTGCATTTTAATAGAATACTTGGGAGCAAGATGCATTTTTTACTCCTAATCTTTTACCACAGCCAAAGTACTATTGTGTGTGATATAAGTAAATTAACAAGAACCTGGTGAAGCACTGATTTCTGCAGTGGTGCTGACCCCACTGCTGGGGATAGGGCTGTGCTGGGATGGAAGCCTCAGCTGGCACTGCCACTAAGCTCATGATCTTGACGAACCCGAGTAAGTGTTCACACAGGGAAGAGAGCAGCAATAGGAATAACAGTGTGCTAATAGTAGGTGTGATGCATTTCGGTTAACAGCATTCCCAAATGCTCACAAAAGATCACAACCTCCTCACAGGATGAAATCAGCTGAGGAACGTTTTGTATAGGACAGGAAAGAAGCTGAATTTAGTGGATTATGTAGCCACAGCAAACAGCATGCCCATTCTCAGTGCAGAAATTAAGCTTACGTCCAGAGGTCCTATGTGTCCTGTTGTCCTGCTGTATTAAGGTTAATTGTTGGGAAGCTCATAAAGTGAGCAGGAGGCTCACCTAGCATGTAAGGTACACCTTATCATAGGATCACAGAATTGTTTGAGTTGGAAGGGAACCCTTATATGTCATCTAGTCTAACTCCCCTGCAATGAGCAAGGGCACCTACAGCTCCATCAGGTTGCTCCAAGGGGGGGGGAGGGGGGGGCACTGTCCAGCCTGACCTTGCATGTCTCCAGGCATGAGGCATCCACCACCTCTATGGGCAACGTGTTCCAGTGCCTCACCACCCTTACTGTAATAAACTTCTTTCTCATGTCCAACCTAAATCTCCCCTCCTTTAGTTAGAAACCATTTCCCCTTATCCTATTGCAACAGAGCCTGCTTAAGAGTCTGTCTGCCTCCTTCTTATAGTTCCCCTTTAGATACTGAAAGGCAGCTCTGCGGTCTTCCCAGGGCTTTCTCTTTTCAGGCTGAATGGTCCCAGCTCACTCAAGCCTTATGTTTTGCTGCCTTTATCTAAGCTACAGAAAAGTGTCACTGTGTGCTGCAGCCCTTGCACAGGGCTGAATGTACTTCCCCAGAGATGCAGAATTACCTAATTGGGAAGGTAAATGCTTGGGCTGACACAGAGGTTGAGATGGGTCAGCATCGGGAGTGAACCATTTTTCCTCTTAGCATGCCTCCACCCCGGGTTTGAGGAGGGAGCAGCTGGGAAAAAAGCAGCAGCATTGGTTGTTACACGCAAAAGCCAAACCAAAGCAAACCTCTCACAAAAGCTCAGCCTTGGTCCTGATCTGCCCTTGCTCTCCCTCTGAGATCACTAGCTTTTAGTCTCAGCCACTCAAAGTTCAAAGGGGAAGATGCCGAACCTGTGCTAACTCTTGCTGCCAGAGATTTATTGAGCTAACATCTTTATTATTCAAAATATTTAAACAAGTGGTGGTGTGGTCACTCCCTCTCCTGGAGGCCCATGGGTGCCAGCCATAACACACTAGAACAAAGCAGAAGCTTTTGTTCAGCACAACTTTCCTTCTCTCTTGTGTTTCCTCCTGTGAGAAATGACCTCTGATCAAGGGCAAGTGGAGGCTGGAGCTTTAAAACAGATTATTTTGTTCAGCGCTGGAATGGAAAGCAAACGCTCCTGATTCCCCTTTGATGCCAGCTGACCTGAATCAAAGCCTGGAGACCTCTAGCTGATAATGTTTACCAGATGCCTCAGAGAAAGGAGGGTTTCCTATCGAGATTCTGGCTTCTAGATACCCCTACCGAAAACCTGAATGCCCAAGGACGTGGGTGGGAATTCAGTGTTCGGCTGCTGTGGCAGAAAGCTCACACAAGAGAGAGCTGGCAAAAACAAAGCAATGATAGGTCTGCATAGTCTAGTAAGTTCAGGTGTAATAGCAGGGGTCAGTACAAATGTCCTTGTTATGGATTCTGCAGCACAACTCCCAAGAGTTGGTTGGGATCTGTACTCTATTCACACCAAGCAAATCTCCATCCCTGCGTCCCTGGGGCTGAGACATCCCCAGAACTATCCCCACTGTAGGTCTACTTGTCATCCAGCACAGCTGGGAATCACACAGCAGAGGACCAGGAGTGTGGCACAGAACTGCTTTTGGTGCCCACCCATCTTCGTTCTCCCTGTGTCCTGATTCTTTTTCCTTTTATTTTTCTTTTCCTTTTTTACTTTCTTGTCTGTGCATGTGTGCCAATAACAGATTAATTGTCATCCTCAAGAGAGCACGTTAGGGCAATTTGACCCAGCATGAGACCTCTCATCTATCTTTTCTTTTCAAAGAATTGTGTGTAACTAGCTCATACAGCCAGAGGGCTGTATGCCACCCTTCCTTACCCTGTGCTTTGCTGTGTTTGGAAAATAATTAACTTGTTACAGCTGCTGGAGTAACCCCATATCCCCTCCTGCATTGCTGAAATGCAGGGCTGCATCTACTTCCCCAGGTGGGTCCTGCTGCCACCTTCCCCCACCTCCACTAAGAGCTGATAGAATGGCAGGCCAACATCCAAGCCAAAACTCCTACTAAGGCTTTGGTCCTTCCAGGCATGTCCTGCTGCAACCCTCCATGCCCAAGCCTTTCAGTTCATCTCTTTTGGTATACAGAAGTTTTAATTCTGAACTTGGTCTGTTCTTGGCTGCATCATTAAGGGTGCTATGAATCTGATTCAAACCTTGGTGCTCTCCTCAGCAAGCCAAAGGATGCTGTAAAAGGGACCCTCTGCAGAGAGCGTGCTGTGTGTTCCCTAATGTGCCACTGGAAGGCAGAGGCTCTCCCTGCCCAACCCCGAATGCCCAAACCCAATCAATGATAAAAGGAAGAGTCAGCTGTCCCTGCTGCTGGTGGGCAGCTGGGTATCTGTTTTGACAAAGGCTGTGTAAGAGGCCCCCCGTGAGCACCCCCTTGCTTATATTCCTATCAAAAGGAAATCTGGTCTCAGGAGGGTATTTTTTTCCTTGAGAAGTTTTCCAGCCATATGTTGCAAGTCTCAAAAATTCACATCTGAATCATTTATTTTTAATAGGCAAATATCTTCCTTCTGTCCCTCCCTTATGCAGACTTCATTAGAGGGAGCAGAAAAAGAATTATAACTTTTTCTTTTTAAAACAGGAAAGACGATGAGTCTCCCTCTCCAACCCTCGGGTTTGTGGAGGGTTTCCATGAACACCTCCCTAAAGGCAGCTCTGCTCTTCCCACCCCACGGTTCTGCTCGGGTGGCCACCAACTTTTTGCATTCATAGTGGTAGGACAAGGGGGAATAGTTTTAAACTAAAAGAGGGCAGGTTTAGGTTAGATGTCAGGGAAATTTTCCATGCAGATGGGCGGTGAGGCAGTGGCACAGCTGCCCAGAGAAGCTGTGGTGCCCCATCCCTGCAGGTGCTCAAGGCCAGGTTGGATGGGGCCCTGGGCAGCCTGAGCTGGTGGGGGGCAGCCCTGCCCATGGCAGGGGTTGGGGCTGGGTGGGCTGTGAGCTCCCTTCCAACCCAAACCATGCTGTGATTCTGTGATTCTATGATCACTGTGGAAAACACACTTCATCACTTCACCAAGCCTACCTGTTCTCAAAGCCCCTTGCAAGATGGGAATGAATTCTGTGTTTTCTTTCTCTCCTATTGTCTCCTGGAAGCTGGTGATGCAGATTTATACGCACTTGGCTAGGTGTGGTGGTTTCAAATGTATTACCTCTTTGGCTGCCATTTGCTCCCAAAGCAGCTGAGCAAGACAACCTGCCCTGCAGCACTCCTCCCCCTACCATCTAGTCAGGCTCTGCTTTCTAGCACTGACAAACCCTCCTGTTGGGCACTGAAAGGAAGGTGCCCTGACTTTGGCCTCATACAGTTCACCTAGGCTACAGGTCGGTACACTCAGCAGAGTTCCATACAGTACCTGCTTCTGAGAATCAATCACCTAAACAGCACATGCATTCAATTCCATGCTGGAATCAGAGTGTCATGTGCAGCGACTGGGTGTGCACCAGTATGTGTAAGCAAGTGGATGTCTTTGACCTTGGGTTCTTGATAGGTGTTTGACGCAGTCCTACTTCCTTCTCTCAACAGTAGGATTTTCTGCTTTACTACTTTATTTTTAGAAAAACACACTGAAAAAAAAAAGAAAAAAAAAGAATTGTTAACTGTGGCATGCAGTCTCATCTGTGAAAGTACCTTTTCAGAAGTATGAGTGAACACTGTGCTGTTATATCTATGCATATTTTGCTGACTTGGAGGTTGGTACCATTTCAAAGACTTGCTTGCTAAGCCTGATTTGTGCCCTTTATCTTTTGATGTTTAAGAAGCTTTTCTTTGCAAAATCTTCTTTTCTATCAAGGCAGTTCAATGAACGTCTTCTTTTGCTCACCTTCAGAACCACAAATAGCATCTTTCTATTCTCTCTGATTTATCTTATGTATTCTCTTGACTAGAGGCAGGTCATAAATCTGTCCTAATTTCATAGTTTGTGTTCTTTTCTCTTTTCTTACAGTTCTACCATTTTCTGAGACATTCACACTAATGAAATACTTGGTGTAATCAGCCTCTGAAAGCGAACTGTGGTGTATCTCACTTAAACAGTAAAGACATGGGCTGGGCTCCATCAGAAGAGGGGTGGCCAGCATGGACAGGGAAGTGATTGTCCCCCTCTACTCTGCTGCTGTGAGGCCCCATCTGGAGTACTGGTCCAGGTCTGGAGATCCAGTACAAGAAAGACAGGGAGCTGTTGGAGAGGGTCCAGAGGAGAGCCATGAAGATGATCAGGGGGCTGGAGCACCTCCCCTGCAAAGACAGGCTGAGGGAGCTGGCATTGGTCAGCCTGGAGAAAAGGTGACTGCGGGGTGACCTCATTGCAGCCTTTCAGTACCTAAAGGGAGCCTACAAACAGGAGGGGAATCAACTCTTTGAAAGGGTAGATAACAGCAGGACGAGGGGAAATGATTTTAAGTTGAGGGAGGGAAGATCTAGGTTGGATGTCAGGGGGAAGTTCTTTACAGAGAGAGTGGTGAGGTGCTGGAACAGGCTGCCCAGAGAGGTTGTGGATGCCCCGTCCCTGGAGGTGTTCAAGGCCAGGTTGGATGGGGCTCTGGGCAGCCTGGTCTAGTGTTAAATGGGGAGGTTGGTAGCCCTGCATGTGGCAGGGGGGTTGCAGCTTCATGGTCCTTCAGGTCCCTTCCAACCCAGGCCATTCTGTGATTCTGTGACATAAAATGCATCAAGATGAAGCAGAGACAATTGATTCCCTGCTGCCATTTCATCAAGCATTTGCACTTTTTTTTTTCCCTTTTAAACTACCGCTTCTTACATGTTCAAATGCAAGAAATAAATTAGTAAATAAATAATAGAAGTGTATTTAAAAATAAAGCGAAGGGTCAGAACTTGTACTTGTCTTCTGTGGCAATTGCACTGATGTAGTATTTAAGACCGTGTTCTGGACAGAATTCCTTAGAAGAAAGAGGAGCTTTCTTGATTGATTTGGCTTGGAGTTTTTTGGGGGGCAGCTATAGCTGCAGGGTAAGAGACCCATTTATGTCTTGTTTGGAGGCTTTAAAACAAAGTGCTCAGTGACAGTTCTGTAACTTGTATATCTCTTTGCTTTTCTTAAGACTTTTTCTTGTCAGAGGTGTTTACTGGAAAATATTACTATTATCATTATATTAATTTTAAAGAGAATTTGCTACTGCTTCATCTCTCTCTCTCTCCCTCTAGAATCATTATTTTCTGTTTGTGACATCAAAATCTTTGTTGTGAGAGTGTTTGTCAACTCAAAAGTAGAAGAACATTACATCAGTCAGGAAAATAGCAGCAAGAGCTGAAGAACTTTCAAAGGTGCCCTGATTTTAGGTTCTGATGTAAACTGTTTTTCCCTGAATAAGATAATTCGGTGACCAATAGGCCTGCTAGCTATCATGTCCCTTGCTGGCATGTTTAACTTCCCAAAACTGCAATGGTTCACTATGAAATGGTCAGAAATAACTTCTGACTTAAACTTCCATACCAAAATTCACCATGAAAACATAAGTAGATCCTCAGGAACAGATTCCCTGATAAAATTCTTCTTTGAATGTGGCTCCTGCCAAGTTGGAATAAAGATTAATTAATTCACAGCTCCTGCAGGTCCTTTGTGTGTTCCCTTGATGCTCATTTTAGCTGGTGGGAATAGGAAAGTTTTGGACAAGAGGCCATGTTCCATGTTTCCTCTCTTTCTGGAGGTCGGAATTTGGCTACAGCAGGAGAGGATGAGGTGGACAAAAGCCAAACCTTCTCAAAGCAGTAGCAAGCAGCCTCTCTACAGGGTGATCTATTTGCCCTTCAGACTAAGAACTGAGATGATCACATATTTAGAATCATACAATCATACAATGACAGAATGGTTTGAGTTGGAAGGAATCTCAAAGCCCACCCAGCCTCACCCCCTGCCGTGGGGCAGGGCTGCCCCCCACCAGCTCAGGCTGCCCAGGACCCCATCCAACCTGGCCTTGAAAATTAGAATCAAATGGGGAACAATTGGGGCTTTTGCTTCCAAAGGCAATACAGGGTGCAATCCACCTTTGAAGATGATATGTTTGGGGTTTTTTTCCCCTGACAGATTCCTTACTCTAGCATGGTCCTAGGACCCTTTCTTTCCCTCTCTCCTCCTACCTTTCTGTGGTGATCTAAATTGACTGTTGCAGGTTTTATTTTTGCCCCCAAGAGTTTAAGTTTGTCTTGGGTTAATGGAATGTTCTGTGTCAAAGGACAAAAGAGGAGTGGATCCTTCCATTCTGTAGTTGGTATGACTGCCAAAGTCTGGATTTATTGACTTACCAGGCTTCTTCCAGTTGCTTTACTGATGCTAGTTGCTAAGGCTGAGCCTGTAGGAGAATCTAGAATATTCCCTTGACAGTGCTTTACTTGCGCTTAGACTTGGGTTGAAAGTTGGACTTTAAGTTGAGCTCTGAGAGCTGTAAGCTGGCCCAGAGAGAGAAGCCAAAGTGAGTATCATGCTATTGAACCTGCAGCCTTCATTTATTTGAAACCTCTTGACTTTGAATCCGATATTCTTCTGAATTTGATTTTTGGAAGAGTCTTCATCATTCTCCTTACAGCAATGGAGTCCCTTTGCAGCTCATGGTCCTAAGGTTGCTTGAGGTCTTTGAATGCATTAACAATTAAATTATGGTTAAAGAAGCAACAGAAAAGACATCTGGAAGCTGCCACAACCCTACAGACTCTCTTTATTCTATACACATATTCACTGCAGTTTTTGGATGAACTTGTGGGACAGCACTGTCATGACCATTTTCTTTCTGGGTTTTTGAAGGCATCCACACAGTTCTTCTGTCTTTACTCCACCTCCCAGTGCCTACTGATTTTTTGCCACATCTTTTTCAGCCAGTCTTGCAGTCTCAGCCTTTGGATTTGCAGTAGCTATGTGAGTATCAGAGTGGTTACATCCTCACACAATGGGCTTGTAATGATCCTGTGTGGCTGCATTACCATTCTGGCCAAGAGGCAAGAAGCTGTCCAAAAATTCACTGCTTTTTTGTCTTCTGTCTAACCTCTGTCTTTATCTTGGCATGGGAACTGGAACAAAAATATCTGGGTACAAGCCAGGGCTGAAACAGGGGTACTCAGGATCCGCAATGCTCCACAAGGGATGAGTGCAACATTGACCTCCATAGAGCAGACTCACCTACTGCAGTGTCTCTATGTGTTCTTGTAGCATTTCTGACACTGAAAGCACAGGGAACTGTGGTGCAAGCTTCTCACAGTAGACAATTTCCATAGAAGATATAAAGGAGATAGACAGATCCATTCTGGTCCCATAGTAAGAGCCCTGCTCAGCTTCTTGAATAATTTACAAGCAAGAAAGCCACCCCTGCCTACAAAACAAGAGAAGAATATATACAGCAAAATGCTGTCACAGTGATTTTAGGGAGCTACTTTAGAGAAATCATGGCAGAAAAAGCAGTAACCAAACACACACAGGTTAATGGGAAATAGAAGATTTAGAAAATAACCATTGTTATGTGAAAATAAGGAGATGCCAGCAGACATGGTTTAACGATGGGCACTTTATCCTCATCTTCTTCTATAACAGGAAAGCTGATTACATTCTCTTTTCACATGAAAAATAAAACAAACAACTGAATAGGAGGGAATGGTACATTGTTAGTTGCCTATTTAAAAACATTAGAGCTGCAAAGAGTTATTCCAAACACATTTTCTTCGTGTGGCTCACTAACTCATAACTCAAGTGGAATAGCTAATGAATTTGGGGCATTCTGAAATGAGCAAGCGTGCTTCACAGCATCTCCTGTAATCGGTTGCTCTACGGGGAGACGATTAATTTATCAAAATTAGAAGTTTTTGATGGGGCTGTTTCACATTTCTCGTACCTGTAGAGAGGAAAATGAAGCAATGAATTAAGAAAAAAAAGAAAAAGAAAAGAATTTCTCTAAAAAGATGACTCCTCGGCCAAATAAGATTGAAACTGTTGTGTTAGTGAATTTATTTTGTTAATGGCAAGGAAAGTGAGCTCAGAAGTAAAGCACCATAGGGCAGTGGCATGGCTTGAATTTTGAATGGTGCTGTGTGGAGCTGGGAGCTGGACTCAGTGGTCTTTGTAGGTCCATCCCAACTCAGGATTAGTCTGTCATTCACGACTCAGTGAATCTTTGCCCCAGGGTAGTGGAAGCCAACCAGGACAGCAGTACATGGCCAGCAAAGAGCCCTATGCCTGATGTCTGTCAGTCTCCAGCAGCCAGTAGATACACATGTGCTTACAAAACCTGATGACTTCATGTGTATTTATCCTGAGTTCAGCACAGTGACATTCTGAGCTGGGGGCTTTTGAGTGCTACTAGAGCACAAATATTGGATAATAATTCCTAAAAGAAAGAATAGGAAAATATACCAACCAAAATCTCAGTCCACACTCTATCGAAATCAGTGGGGCTTTCTTCTGAGGACTTCAGTTTGGCTCTTTGGAAAAATTACACTTTCTCATGAAAGAAAAATTCAAAGTGTGTTTTTTGGTGCTGTGTTCAGACAGTAGGGCCTCTTTCATGTTTTCTCTGTGTAATGAAGATTTATAGATTTATTCCTAATGAGTTAACAGCAAGGAGTAAAGCACAGATTCTACACACTAGATGTTATCAGAGAGACAGTGAAACCTACATGACATTTCAGGAAGAACTTTCAAATCCTGTTTCCTTAGATAAGCTATCTGCTCTGTAAGCAAAATTGTTGTGACTATTTTCTTTTCCCACTTGGTTTTCATTAACACAGCCATTTACATAAAAACTAAGGCTCTTGTTTCTGAAAAGTTCATATTCTCCTGCTGCTTGTTCCCCCTCCCTGATGTTTTCATTCTTTGTTAGCAATCTGATAAATCACTTCCACTAAACTCAATTATGGTATCACCAACAGGGCTTTATCACTTTGGCGATAAGAAATAAGCAGCAAGCACAGTCACAAAACCTGCAAGAGTACAGATTATGTTTCCGTGTCATTTGTTCCATTAACAGCTTGTATGGCATGTTTAAAAAATGGGAACAAAAAGAAGACATGATAGAAAGAGATTATATTCTTTACATAGCTCAGATGCTTACAGTGAGGTAATGCATAGAATATGAGCCTCAAGTAATGCCTTCTGAGACCAGTGGAAGGGCTTTCATCAGCTTCAGTGAGTTTCAAATAAGACTATGCATTTAGAGTGAAGCAGAGTACCACTGTGTAATCAACACTGACAAAAATTGAAAAGGGAAAAAAAAATAAAGCAAGTGAGAGAGGGAAGGGAAGGGAAGGGAAGGGAAGGGAAGGGAAGGGAAGGGATGCACTTTTGCTGACTTGGTTTCATAGTGGAATCCGTTGAAGCCCAAATGGATCTAAATCTAAATGGAAATAAGGAAACCACTACATCTGAATGGGATTTTGCTGATCCTAATTAACTCAGCAAATGTTGAAATATTTTGGTAATTAAACTTTAATTTTAGAAGCTGAATTCCTTCTAAATAAGCTGCTGGAATTTACCTTTGTTTGGAATATCAACAGTTGTCTACAGTACAAGAGCCTGGAGCATCATAATGACAGCCAATACCAGCCTAAGCCATCACCAGAAAAGGATTTGAAGAAGAGAATACGCATGTTAAACTCTTGCCAAGAAGGCCTGTGAAATAAAAATCAGGAAGTTTACTCAGCAAATTTTCATCTAATATTTAATATTTAATCTAATATTTAAATCATAGGATGTTACATTCAACCATACTGCAAAATTAAATGTGCTGTGGGAAAGTCAGTGGATGAAACTGTGATGATAATGATAGACTACTGAAAAAGAATAACATCTGATTAAATAATAACCATTCAAAACAGGTTTAAATGTTTCCAAAATAGAGGCAGACTGTGGCTTGCAAAGTATAAGGAGTACCTACAAGGCAGGAGAAAGGCTGTCAGAGCTGTCATGAATAACCTTCTCGACATGACTTCCCAAGGGAAGACTGCGGAAAGCCCCAGCTGCATAGAAGAGGTGCTTCACACAGGAGCAACGTGCCATCCTGCCTCTGTTCAGCATCAGCAAGGCCACTTCTGGAGAGAGACAAGCAAACTGGGGAGGGAGAGCAAGCATTGAGGATGGCCTGTAGGAGGACAGTCAGTGAGCCTTGGCTGGGGGCTGAGCCTTTCCAGGTGGCTACAAGCACGCCGACTGGTTTTTCAACCAAGAAGGAAGCTGAGAGGTGATGTTCCTAAACATACATAAGAGTCATATCCATATATATGCTTTCATGTATTCTTTACAAAGTATAAGTCCAAATAAAGTTGCAGACAAGGGCATAACATGAGACAGTTGATAGGAGCTGAAGTCAGACGAATTCAACCCTGACACAAATGTAATTTACCACTGCTAAAGTCAATGGCATGTCAGCATGCCTGTTGGGGGGGAGGCAGCACCAATCAGTTACACGAGGTGCCTCTGCACATTTAGGATTATACACGTGCCTTCCAAAAGACTGCTTTTCTGAAATCAATACTACATAATTTGCACAAAGACACCAAAGGGTAAAATAAGCTGTAGGGAATCTGATGCTGAGGGGGTGCTGTGGCAGAGGTATTCCTGGCACTGATTTGTGTATAACTTACACTGCTGTGGATGGCTGTGGTGATGGGCATGCGAATTTTCCCCTCTTCACTCTTTCCACAGAGCTGCTCACTTAACGCTAAGGCCATCAGCACCATAGACTTCCCTGCCTCCAGGCTGAATGCAGTTGCCCAAAGGCCTCTGGAAGGATATATTTATATATATACAAGATACACATCACGGTCTATATTACAGCTGAAGGCAGAAAGAAAAAGGTATAACGTCAGCTGGGCACGATGAATGCAAATAGGAAGGATCACAGCACACCAGAACAACAGTTGTGCTGGGAGATGGCATTTCTTCCATCCACGACATTTCAGCTCGCCCATCACTACTCATGGAATTAAACCAGGAGAAGCCTTTTGGTGGCTCCTGCAGGTGCCTGCAGCACTGAGCACTACCCAGCTGCAAACAGTTCCCCCCACATGCCTATTGCTGCCCATCCCATGGAGCCCCGGCTTCATTCACGGCTTGAAATAGAAGGTGGCAGAGGCAGCTCAGTGCCCTGGAAGGTCAGGTCAGGCTTCAGGGCCTCCAGCTGCCTGAAAGCTGAACAGAAATGAAAAGCTGTTGGTTAAGAAGTGAGCTCCTTGGGCTTCCTGCTGAGCCTGGCTGCAGCCCTTTAATTAGGGTTAGCTAATTACATCTGACAGAGGAAAAGAGGCTGTCAAGTAACATGGGAGGAACTCTTTTTGATTCAGCAGAAAACATTTTAACTGCAGGAGCCTCGCAGGCTGACAGGAAGCCTGGGATCAGGATGCACCGTCTCCTCAGGAGCATTCCCTCCCTGCTGAGGACAAGTCCCTTGTGGGAGAAACCTGCATCCCACCCACTGCCAGAATCAGCCACCTGGGCTATTTCATGGAATCATTAAAGTTGGAAAAGCCCACTAAGATCACTTGGCCTAAGCTTCAGCCCATCAACCAGTATGTGCTTATCAAACGCTGGGCTGGGGCTGAGCTTTTCAGAAGTAGTTGGCAGGGTGCTAAAGGCACCCCATCCCCATCCATACCCAAGGACCTGGCTTTCTTAGTTCCCAGGGCCATCCTTGGCAAGCCCAAACCTCCCTGCCCTTCCTACAGCTGAGAAGCTGGCTCATGCTACCTGCCTGTGAGTTGTTTCCTAATGCAGCCAAATAATTGCAGCATCACAGAAAATCCTACAGCCCTTAAACCCCAACAAAGTGGGGTTTGAAGAGCTGGCGATCACAAATAGTTAACTAACAAATGTTTACAGTGCCTGATGATAGTTGCTGGCACTAGGACAAGGGCAGTAAAAAGTGGATTAGATGAAGATAAATGCGAGACACAGGCAGAAACAAGTGCTCCAGCAGATGTGTGTGGAAATTAATGGGGTGGTGATAATAACAAATTCTGATTCGCCACACAGTAAATGTGTCTCCTGATAATCAGTTTCTAGTACAATACCAGGCTCCTAAGCATGAATCAGAAATCCAAATGAGATGACATCTCAGCATTGAAAATGCTTTGGGTAGATGCTGAAGAGCTTAAAGAAGACAACTGGGAAAGTGGTGCTTATTTTGTCCCCTGCAGTCTTTCCACCCTCTCAATATTTTATCTTTGATCATAGCAGATCTGTGATCCAGCCTCTTTACGAACACCAGGAGATCTGTGGTCCACGTTCTGCAGCAGAGATCCATTTGAAGCAGGGAGGTGAGTCCCTGTAGTCCCCGTGGGCTCGCTCATCCACTGAGCTGGGACAGGAGAGCTCTCACATGGCACAGTGCTCAGCCAGATGTGTTGTTAAACTTCATGTGTTTATGTTTGTAAAGAGAAAATAGGATGAAAGGCATTACAGAAATGCAAAATATGATTTGTTATGTTTTAAAAGTCATTCTGTTGTATCAGTACTATTTTAAAATATTTGCACCCTGCAGACCTTTCCAGATAAGGATCCCAGCCCATCTTTTCCAGTCTCATTTTTTAAAGAAACGGAGAAGTTTACAACCCTTTGGACAATGTCTCTTTGCTTTGGCCACGCCATGATGTGCATCCCACAAAAACAATGTCAGAGTGCTTACCTCATCACAGAATCACAGAGGTTGGAAGGGAGATAATTTGAGATAATTGAGTCCGGCTCCCTGCTAAAGGAGGTTCTCTACAGTAGGTTGCTCAGGAGAGTGCCCAGGTGGGTCTTGAATATCTCCAGAGAAGGAGACCCCACAACAACTCTTGACAGCCTGTTCCAGTGCTCTGTCTCTGTGTTCATCACTTAGGGGAAATGGCCTGAAACAGAAAAAGCTTATTGGCCTTTCTGATTGTCTTTAACCTAGAACCTTGCCCAGAGTGCAATATGAGGGTGCGGGTCTGCAGTGCAGCTTTCTTGGACTAAAAATCATTGAGTACAGACACTTTCATAATCCTTCAGAACAGATCCATTCACTCACCCTTCAATCCTTGCTCACTGTTTTCCTGCCCTAAATCACAGCTTGCACTGTGAGCATAAAATTAGGACGCAGCTCTATATGCCAAGAGCTTGCATATTGTGCAATATCTATATGTCAAGGCCTTGAAGAGGTCCAGCTTTGCAGTAGGAGCAGTGCTGTCAACACCTTTTCCAGTGCAGCAGAGGTTTGGGCAGTGAAATTCAGTTTGCAAAGGACCATGTACCCATTTTGCCCACTTACATGGATCTCCAGCTGTAGCAGGGTGGGGAGAGGAGGAGGAAAGGAAGCTCTGAGACCAGTGTCACTGCTGGGTACTGTGAGAACGACCCACTTCATTACCCACATTTGGTATTCCTGGCACAGTCCCCAGAGTAAGACTGGGTGGGGTGGGAATAAAACCTGCAGGCATCACTGAGCACCTGCCAGATACCAGCGATTTGGGAAACCAGGTAGCACTAAAGACACAGACAATGCAATTTATGGATTTCTGTGCTCCTTCCTAAAACAAACATGGTGTTTCCAATGGCAGCAGACACTCCATGATCATTGTATTTGAAACTTACACTGTACCATTTGGGTTGGGCCTTTCGTGAGAAATACTTCCATACTTCAAAGATAAAAAACAAAGCCCCACCCCAGCAGAACCAAACCACCAAATTGTTACAAAGCCATTAAATACACTTACAGAAAATTTTTCCATAGCAGCACTCCATGCCCTGGCCCCAGGCTCCCCAGGGCTGGGTATCCATGACATTTCTCCATGAAGATGCAGCTCTAAGAAGGCCTGGCAGCTCCTGGTGAGGGATGGCTCAGCCCAGCTGAACATGTCTGTTTTCCCCGTCACCTCCCCTTCTGCACATGACCTGTTAAAAGGATTAAATTAAAAGAATTCCCAGGGCTAATCTAGTGATGATATTATGAGAGACAGGAGCTCAAGTGCGTCCCAGGGATGGATGATCGGGTTGCTTCGGATGTATTATTTATGGGGCCATATGCCTTAGACAAGGATTGAAGTCTGAGCAGGAGGAGGGTTTTGATGGAATTCAGCAGTTTTACTGGGACAAGGTTATTGTAGAGTATTCCTCCCCCCCAAAAAACTGCAGCTTTAGGTATTAAAGGAACAAATCAGGCACTAGAGTACCCGTGTGTTGATGCCTTCCTTCTACAGGAGCCCCTGTAGAAGAGACACAGCACAGTGTTTTAGCAGAAGGGAGAGAGATGCATAACGTCAGGGCTCCAGCCGGAGTTATTGGTACACAGGCTGAGAAATGCAATGGTATAAACAGATCTACGGCTGGAATGTGAGGAGGCAGCGGGGGCAGCCAACAGAGGCCGCGTCCACAGGAAGACAGGAAGAATTTCACCCAAAATAGCCTGTTTAGTTACTGGGCAGCCCAGTAAATGAAGGATTTGTGTACAGCTATTACAGGCGACATAGAGCCAAATCGCAAATGTGAAAAATAAACTGTCTCTCTTTCTGATTTAGGCTGACGTGCCATTTAAATAATATGGGCCAAGAAATGTGAAATAAGATATCTCAATGAGCAGAACGTGTGTCCCTTCCCTTCCTGCCATCTCCTGTGGTGCCAGAAGCACGCTGTTTTTTTTTTCCCCATCAGAGTTGCCTCATCAGGTTTCTAAATATCAGTGTCGCCCCAGGCTAATAATGTCCGTGTGTTTCTTGGTGATCAGGAATGAAACTTATCCCAAAGCTTTGGTTGGGGAGGTGCTGCTAAACCTTTACATGGAAATTTGCTGGAAGCTACCTGTCAGCTTGCTGCCCATTCTCCAGTAATTCAGACTAATGACTCGTCAACTCCTTTTTTCCTTTCTTTTACATCTGTCTAGAAGTAGTTTCTGCTCCAGTTGCTGGCTTAATAACACAATGCTATCTACCAAGGAAAGTCTCACCGTCGTACTTGATTTGTCTCATGATGGTGCTCATAATCCTTATTTAATTAGTTATTAGAAAAAAGAAAATCTGGGAAACTGGTTCCAGTACCTGTACTACAACTGCTTAAGAACTATTGTCCCACACAGGAACCTTTGACTGTGAAAATGCAGAAACAGGTCACAAACTACGAGAACAGTTGATGTATTCAAAATCACAAATACATTTATGCAGTATTTTTGTTTTGCTGTGAACTGGGATTCTGTATGGCAGAACATATCTCCCTGCTTTGCTACCTGTCTGTGATTTGTCTAAACAGAGTGGGAGCTGTGTTTCTGTCTGAGATGAGCTGTTCTGTAACCCACAGCTCAGTCAGGAAGAGCTGCCCTGCATCCCACAGGAGGAGAGGGACTCAGGCAGTGTGCTGGGGCTGCTCACCCCCACAAACCTCACAATGGCTTCTTTCAGTCCCACTGATCTCCTGGATGTGGCACCCTGGGATGCCATCTAGCACTTCTGGTTGGGTGACAGTGCCAAAAGAGCAGCAGAAGGGTCATCAGCTTGACCACTTGCATGTAAGGACCTACAGCAAAGGGCTGGATGTCCTCAACATATACTTCTCTATGATGGCTGACTCATGAGGACCACAAGCAATACACCAGAGGAGCCCCCAGCTGCGGAGCCACACTGGAGTGTCTCTATGAGCTGAAGTGAGGTGCCATGGAGGTGACCACTTGGCACCATCTTCAGCCTCTCAGTACCTGCATGTATCTACTGCATCTCCTGTACCTCGACAGGAAGCTGCATGAAGCTTAGCGCTTGGGGACACAAAGAAACAAACCATCTTCTTGCTACTAAGGTCAGAGGTAGCAAGACATTAAAAAGTGACCAAGACAACGGAGTGCCTTTTTGTCCTCATAGCTATAAAGCTGATGGCAGTGACAGATTTGTCTCCTCTCTTGTCAGCCCAGAAGCCACCACAGAGTTGGTTTTTCCTGCACTGGCTGCAGCTCATGTCCTGCTGCAGGGACATGACTCACTTACAGGGGCAAGACCTCCGGGCAGGACCCAGGGCCAGGATTTTGAAGTCCTTGCAGGACAAAGTGCTGAAGGAGCTGAAATGAAGTGGCTTTTGAGTAGGTGTCTCTGCAGAAACTTCTTCATTTCCCTGCTGGCCAGGCAGAAGAGTCATGAGGGCTTCTTAAATAATGCCTATATGCTGGTGGCGTTGTGTCTCCCTGTGTGCTGTACAGCCCTTATCACAAAGTATGATTGCTTCTAACCCACAATTATCTCAGGGATGGAATCAGGCTGCTGATTTCACCGTCATTTTAGCTGCTTCTGTGGCTACATGACAATGCTGGGTTGCCTCAGAGAGAAGAGGCAACCTCAAGTAGCCTCTTCTGATGAGAACCATGCTCTACCAGGCAGCCAAAACAACCTCCCCATTTGCTTGTTTTGGGATACCCCATTGCTCAAGCTCATTTGCTCATTTCCATGGCCTCCCTTGTCCTGTGTTTACTGAATGCACCACTGAGTTCATCTCAGGATACAGCTGGGAGGGGACTCTTATCTAATGTCGTCCTCATTCCTTCCTCCTGCTCTCTGGGTCACTCTACTGACAAATCACTTGGTCAATTATGGTCTGGGCTCCATCAGAAGAGGGATGGCCAGCAGGGACAGGGAGGTGATTGTCCCCTCTACTCTGCTGCTGTGAGGCCCCATCTGGACTGCTGGTCCAGGTCTGGAGATCCAGTACAAGAAAGACAGGGAGCTGTTGGAGAGGGTCCAGAGGAGAGCCACAAAGATGATCAGGGGGCTGGAACACCTCCCCTGTGAAGACAGGCTGAGGGAACTGGGCTTGTTCAGCCTGGAGAAAAGAAGGCTGTGGGGTGACCTCATTGCAGCCTTTCAGTACCTAAAGGGAGCCTACAAATAGGAGGGGAATCAACTCCTTGAAAGGGTAGATAACAGCAGGACAAGGGGAAATGGTTTGAAGTTGAGGGAGGGAAGATCTAGATTGGATGTCAGGGGTAAGTTCTTTACAGAGAGAGTGGTGAGGTGCTGGAACAGGCTGCCCAGAGAGGTTGTGGATGCCCCGTCCCTGGAGGTGTTCAAGGCCAGGTTGGATGGGGCCCTGGGCAGCCTGGTCTAGTATTAAATGTGGAGATTGGTGGCCCTGTCTGTGGCAGGGGGGTTGCAGCTTCATGGTCCTTGAGGTCCTTTCCAACCCTGGCCATTCTGTGATTCTGTGATTATGTGATTCTGTGGACTGGATGCAGGTGAAGTTACGGGGGAAGCTGAAAGCTTGGGGTGCTATCAGCTGAAGCCACTTTCCCGGCAGAGATCGCTGCATGGAGAGCTGTGTGGGAAAACACAACGGTGAAGGAAAGGGCTGGGCAGGGATTGCTTAACCCATCATTATGTTAAAAGGTGTTCACTGAATCAGAGCCTCAGGGGTCAGACTTGAACATAATTTTTCATTATTTCAAAGTGTAGATCTCCTCATGTAAGCACTGATATTTCTGGAGAAGTCAGCAATGAACCAACAGAAAAATGTTTTGAAGGTTTCCAGGTCCTGTTCCTTTTGATTTAGATGTCTACATTAGACAAACTGTGTTTTCCACAGTACACAACAATTTGCAGTAGTAGCATCATAACACAGCTGCAAATGCTGTTACTGAATCAAGAGCTTCTTTGATGCTATCTCCCATGAAAGCCTTGTAGATAAGCTCAGGAAGTGTGGCATAGGCGAGTGGACAGTGAGGTAGATTGAGAACTGTCTACCTGGCAGATCTCAGAGCGTTGTGACACTATGTCAGAAGCACAGTTTGGTTGAAGGCCTGTAGCTAGAGGTTCCATGCTGGGTCCAATCTTGTTCAACGTCTTCATCGACGACCTATATGAAGGGATAGAGTCGACCTTCAGCAAGTTTGATGATGATGCGAAGCTGAAAGGAGTGGCTGACACATCAAAAGGCTGTGCCACCACACAAGACCTGGGCAGGCTGCAGAGTTGGGTGGAGAGGAACTGGATAAGGTTCAACAAAGCTGAATGTACAGTGCTACACCTGGGAAGAAATCATGGCATGCATCAGTACAGGTTAGGATCTGACCTACTGGAGAAGATCTCTGTAGAGAAGGATCTGGGTGTCCTGGTGGGCAACAGGGTGGCTATGAGCCAGCAGTATGTCTGTGTGGCCAAGGTCGATGGGACCCAGAAGTGCATTAGAAAGAATGTGGCCTGGAGTACTGTGCCCAGTTCCGAGCTCCTCGATTCAAAAAAGACAGATATCTCCTAGGAAGCATCTGGTGAAGGGCAACAAGGATGATTAAGGGCATCTCCTATATGAGGAAAGGCTGGGAAACCTGGGGCTGTTCAGCCTAGATAAGAGAAGACTGAGTGGGGATCTCACCAATGTTTATGAATATGTGTAATGGGTGGGTGTCAAATTAATGGAGCCAGGCTCTTTTTTGGCAGTTATTGGTAACAGAACAAGATGCAATGGCACAAACTGGAATACAGGAACCTTCATCTGAACATGAGAAAGAACTTCTTTCCTTTGAGGATGACAGAGCACTGGAATAACAGCCCAGAAAGGCTGAGGAATCTCCTCACAAGGGGAGCGAAGGGGCAGCACTGAGCTCTGCTCTCTGTGACAGCAACATGGCCTGAGGAAAGGCATGGAGCTGTCAGGGGAGGGGCAGCTGGGGGCTAGGGAAAGGGTCTGCACCAGAGGATGGTGGGCATGGAACAGGCTGCCCAGGGCAGTGGGCATGGCACCAAGTGCTTGATTTCAAGGAGCATTTGGATACCACTGTCAGACATAGGGTCTGAATTTTGTGTGGTCCTGTGTGGGACTGGGAGTTGGACTCAATGGTCCTTGTGGGTCCCTTCCAACTAAGGATATACTTTAATTCTGTGATTCTGGCATTTACAAGGAGTACAAGTCACAGGGTCACAGAATCATCAAAGATGGAAAAGACCTTCCATCTTTGATGGAAGGTCATCAAGTCCAACCATCAACCTGACCTATGGAGTTACTAAAACTTGTCCCACATCCACAAGACTTTACAAGACAGAGCCTTATTTCCCCCTTTAACCAGACCTGCCCTGCCCTGCGAGACATTCCTTCTCTCTCTGCCCTTCTACTATCCCTTGCCTTGCCGCTCCTCCGCACGTATTCTGGATGGCAAGGCGAGGATGTAACACCCTACAGCACACCAACTTCCAACACCTGCAAAGAATTAAGGGAGGGTGAAACACTCCCAGGAGCCTGCCGTGCATCCTTCAGCCTCTACAAAATCCTGAATTCCTTTTGCATGAGAACATGGGTACATCTGCTTGCAATCATCGTTCCCCACTCAGCCGGCCTGCCGAAGCAGAAACATGATTCTCCACACTTTGGTCAGTATTCACAGCTGAGGGGCCAGGATTGGAGAGGAGCAGAATAAGCCTGCTTTTCAGCTGCACTTCCCCAGCAGCCTGCCTGCCCCAGTGCTCACAGTCCTGCGTGCTCCTTGCCCTACTTTCAGGGATTGAGAAATGCTTAAATAAAGAGAAACTTGTTCTGTGGTGGAAAAACGGTCAGTTCTTCTGGCTAGGCAATTGAGAAGGAGACGGGAAGCACGTTATTTTAAAGGTAAACTGATAAAATGTTTGTTTGCTGAAGGAGCAGGAGGAATGTCAAAAACATGTCTTTATATACTACCATACAAAAAGTTATTTGAGGATATAGTTCTGCCATGACAACAACCATGCAGGGTGTTATAAAGGAATATTTTATCTTTCAGTTGTCTGTGGGCTCATATAGGATCTTTTTCTGGCCATAAGCAGGCTCTTTGTCAGTATATGTATACGTGTGTGTGTGTGTGTGTGTGTGCATGGCTGTATGAATGCACACTCTGTAGCCATGGAAATAGCTAAAAATTTTACAAGGAAAGTGTATGGACACAGAGGAATACTATCAGATTCTCTGGTGATGCTATTGTTTTGTTCTTAATATTTTCCCCGTTTCAACTGACCAGCAAGAAAACTGCTAAAAATCCCTATATTAATGAAAGCATCACGTGCTGTCCCATTGCAGGTTGTAGAATAGAGTCACAGAATCATTACATTTGGAAAGGACCACCAAGATCATCCAGTCCAACCAGCAGCCCATCCCCACCATGCCCACCGACCATGTCCCTCAGTGCCACATCCACACGGTTCTGGAACACCTCCAGGGATGGAGATTGCACCACCTCCCTGGGCAGCCTGTGCCACTGCCTCATTGCTCTTTCTGAGAATAAATCTCTCCTCACATCCAACCTGAACCTCGCCATTGAGGTTATTACCCATTGTCCAATTGATGAGATAGACAAATTCAGTGCTTCTATAGATTTGCTAGATTAAATTTAAAAGGCAGCAGCCTTGAATGCTTCTACATAAAAGGACAAAATTTACTTTATGAATGCAATGAAGAATGTCATGTTTTGGGAATAAAGTGTATTTTTGTTAAGAATACAAAAGTATTCTTAAAATACAAAAGGTATTCTTAACAAAAGAAATCCTGACCATCAAGTTGCTCAGTATTCATGTGATTCCTGAAAGAAAGCTGAAGGCAATGTCTACAGCATCCTGTTTATCCTCAGCTTGGATTGTGCTTGAGCATCATCAGGTGGGGTGTCCACGGGTCTGGTTAACAGGATCTGAGATGACATCTTGCTATGTCCCTAGATGACACGGCTACAGAGAGAATGCTGTAGTGGGAGTCCAGCCAAGGAGACCTTGGCTCTCCAAAGCCTCTGCACTGCTCACATATGCCCAAAACTCACCATCCTTTTGGCTCTGCTTTTGCTGAGGGACAGTGTGCTTCTCCACCCTACCCTGACATGGCATTCAGAAATCTAGCTCTTTAAAAGAAAATCATCTGTGAAGCCAACTGGCAGCTCCAAGTGTTCTTGCTCTCCTTTGGCAATTTTATTAACTATAGTTGCAGAAATGTAGATCATCAGGAATTTGAAATTTCAGTACATTCAAAGAAACTCGAAGCCTTTTTATAACATTTTCCAGAAGGGGAACATAGGCATATACACAGATATATGGCTGGCCTTTACCATCTTGTGATTTATCCATATCTTAACTGAGGTGAAGATGAGATGCAGGAACCTAAGTGAGTGAGAACACATCCCTGCAGTCTGACAGGAAAGGTTTGCATGGGTGGCACGTGTATTTCCTAATTTCCTTTTCAGGTGCCTTTTACAAATGTCTGCTTTGAATCATAGAATCATAGAATGGCCTGGGTTGAAAAGGACCACAGTGATCATCTAGTTTCAATCCCCTTGCTATGTGCAGGGTCACCAACTACCAGACCAGGCTGCCCAGAGCCACATCCAGCCTGGTTCTGAATGCCTCCAGGGATGGAGCATCCACAGCCTCCTAGTGTAGTGTTTGCCTAGCTGTTGAGCTGGACTTCCATACAAGAAATGCCCTCAGTCACCACTGATTGTGGTGGACAGGCAGCTTTTTAAGAAAAATGGAATATGTATATTCACTGGTATGCACATTTGAACACCACAGTTTATCCACATGCATTCCCATGCACACATGCAGAACTTTTATCCCACAGTAGAACGACTTGTGCTAGTCAATGAAGATCCAAAGGAAAGCATCTGTCATTAAAAAAGCAATAGGAAGACACATTTATTTAGCACAAGCTGAAATACGGAGATGTTTTCATGCTGTGTTTGACTTGGCTTACCACAGGCAAGACTTAATGAAGTACAGAAGGGTTGTCTAAAAGAAACTGTGCAGGTCTGATGTTCACTGCAACTTCTCTCTGTTGGCTGCCCCTAAATGTTCATTTGAGTGTTGCAACACACTGGCACTCTAATAAATCCATTCTGGTCCTATTTAGAGATCTCATACTCAATGCCTTTCTTTCTTTAATACAGCTTCGTGCCCTAAATGCTAATGCAGGTCTTCTTGACCAACCTCTTCCTAATAATGACATATAGAGACGAAAACCTCTCCTGTGATGGGCACAGATGAGATTCCTTTATCTGTGTCAATAACCTTTGAAACCATTGTTTTTGAAGTGCAATTGCTTGATGAACTTAACAGTTAACAGAGCATGGGTCGAGCTTGGATTTTCAGTTAGAGGAAGGGTAAGCCTGTAGGCAAGTGTATCTCCGTGGCAGTCAGCCAGCCTGCTGGTTGGTTCTCAGTGTAGCAGTGGGAAAATCCACATCCCTTTTACACTTGTCTGTAAAGTCTGTGCTTGTACAGAACTCTTCTTACTGCTTGCCATGCAGCTTTCATCCTCAGCAGGTGGCACACGCACAAATGTTTTGCTTCTGGGAGTAAATGTAATTTGTCAAGACCTCATGCAATTGTGTTTCACTTCTGCTCCTTAGTCTTTCTGAACTGTAATGCCCTTTTCCTTGCTTTTCTGCCTGTCTGTAGACCCTCAGCTCATTGTAACCCTGTAATCAGCCACTGTCCTTTTTCAGATATTGCTTGAAGCCACTACTATGCAATTGAAGAGAAAATGGTAACGACTGATTTGAAGGGAACTTGACTTTGGCTGACATTTCTGTGTAAACTTCAAACAAGCAGAATTGTAGGTGATTTGTAAATGTATAAACTCTGTGCTACTACCTGTCTTTTCCTTCCTTTCATATCTGAGTGTGAGATACATTGATTTTAAGACTAGAAGACATCAGTATGGTCTGACCACCTGCATAATTCAGATCCCCTGACATCCCTGTGAAAATTCAGCTTTCTGGATCATGAAGAGTACTTGTGACAGTGATCATCTTTTAGAAAGAAAAATAATCTCCTCTTGATTAAGAAAGATCCACCTGTTCCTACACAGTCCTTCTTACATTCTTCCGGTCTCATCCAGGAAAAATGTTATCTTATACATATGCCATCTGAAAGCAATGCCTCTCTATTCCCATGGAAACAACAGATACAAAGAGCGCAATGACACTGTTTGACAGAACAAATTCTCAGCTACAAAACTCTTTTTTGACAGAGTCACCATCATTAGCTATGCATTTCCAGCAGCGATAAACAAGAGCCTGCATGTCACACTAGTAACAATCTGTGTGGCCATCTAGAACGTGACTTGATTTTCACATCTCTGTCACCACTGCTGGAGCACACCACCGCCACCTCTCTGCGCTCACATCCACTGTTTGTTCTCCATCAACATTCAGCAAGTGTAGGTGAATGTCAGTGGGTGCCATTTTTTCCTGCACGGAGGAGTTCAATGACACACCTGTGCTTCATATGCACTTCTATGTCAAATGCCTTTAGTGTCAGAGTGTCCCTCTGCTACCATCTGCCGCATGGCAATGATATGCAATGGAATGTTGGTGGGAAGGTTCAACCTCTTCTGCCATGGCGCCAACATCCACCTCTGATGTGTCAACATAGTAAAACAGGAAGCATTACTTTTGGAGCAGCCATCATAACTTCTACACACTCGTTAACTCCCATCCGATGTTCTTCCTCTGAAGTTAAACTCTGAAGTCATTACAGTGATTCTATCTGTATCTCTATCTGTACATTCATCACCAGTGCACAGAATCCTAATACTAGTGGACAAAACAGGCACATTCCTTAACTGACATTTTTCTTGTCACAAATTAATCCTCAGATAGTTTTGGATAATTTATTCCTGAAGCTGTTTGTATACCCTGGGAAAGGAAAAGGCAGATATATTTTCTAGTATTGTGTTATGAAGAGAATATGCTTAGATCTTCGGGTAGCATTTCTATTTTGTGTTTTATATATATATATACACATATATATATATACTTAAATATATATTAGTTTAGTTCTCTGTATGCGAGAGTTTATTTTTAAATGAAAATATGTGATGTTTAAATGGAAACCAGAGACAGAAATGGGAGAGAAACATCTGACAAAAATAAGATGAGATGGAATTTGTCCACAGTGAAACCA
This sequence comes from Lagopus leucura, assembly GCF_019238085.1. Taxonomy (NCBI): domain Eukaryota; kingdom Metazoa; phylum Chordata; class Aves; order Galliformes; family Phasianidae; genus Lagopus; species Lagopus leucura. The sequence continues at coordinate 44,947,906 of NW_024962262.1, read as the reverse complement.
AAACATGTGTCAGCCTTTTTTTTACCTTTTTCTCTCAGGTATGAGCCTAATCTGGAGTTGTCTGTGCTCTTACAGGTAAATGAATCTGTGCCTTGAGCAGCAGGAGCTTTCCTAGAGGAGACTGATGGATTGCTTCTAATATTGAGGCTGTAGGTTTGATGGGAACTGTGGTGTTGTCTTCTTTATTAAAATGTTGATCTAACAGCAGTCTGGTTTTTTTATCAGATAAAAAGAAAAAGGCCTCTCTCTGCTGTGCATTTCTCTGCTCCCTTTCCAAAATTTTCAGCATGGCTTGTCTTAAGCACAAATAAAAAAGGCAAATAAGATTAATGCTATGGAAAACTTTTCCATAGGCATATTTAGTGGCTTTGTAATGATTTGGCTATTTTGGGGTAAGGTTTTTTTTTATTTTTATTTTTAAAAGTGTAGAAGAACGTCTCATGAATGTTCCAACCCAAAACACACAATGGAATTTTCATATAAGATGACTGACCTTGCTGAACCGAAGGGCAAATGTTCCTTTTGAATCAGAAGACATGGATTCTGGTCTAGAGGCCTAGAATTCGCTGAGCAGAGCGCCAGGTTGGGTCTCCCAAAAAAATGTGCTCTTGTGTTGAGTGCTTCCTACTTCAAAGTACATACATCTCATGCACACCCTATTTTCTCCTCATAGAGAGAAGGCATGGCATCCTCTCTTACTGTCTCCAGTAAATAAGTGTTTAAAACAACACTGTACTGCATGTCACTTGCCATCACCACATCTGCATTAATCAGTAGGAAAAAAGCAAACTAACTGGCAGCCAGTGAAAAGATACTCCCAGTTACAACTTGAATAAAAACCTTATACCACCAAGTGGCCCCTCCTGCTCTACCATACTGTCATTGCTGTGCTTGTGCTTTTTCTGCAGGGTACAAGGACTCCTCAAGGATTTGTCTGCAGCTTTGCTTCCTCTTGTACAACTAAACACCAATCTGGACACCTACAGAGAAGAAAGAGATCACTACTGCTGAAGAACTGCTGTACAATTACCCTGACTTAAGTCTATCCCAGCTCCCATGATAGTTCAGATATGTGTTTCTGACACAGGTTAGCTTTCAGGTTAAATTGTATCTATTTTGGCCCCAAGCTGAAGGATCAGATCCACAGAAGGGCCTTTTTTTTTCCCATCAGGACATTTTTGATATGGAGGAAACCACATGCTGGAGGTGGACAGCAACTCAGCAACTCCTCCATCCTGCAACCATCCCCAAGGGCAATAGCTCCAGTGCATAACAGCAATTATGCCTATGCTAAGAGGAGCTAACAGGGACTTTAGTGTCTTGTCTATGTGATAAAAGTGGGCAGGTGCTTCTGGTTGGGTGAATGAAAGGCAGATTCAGTCTAGAATGTGTGCAGCCCTACTAGCACATGTACGTGTAGGCAACACATGACAGCAGAGAGCCAAGGAAGAAACGCACGCCTTCAGGTAGGAGCTATATTTCTGTACTACAACATTTTGCAAGATCCAGGCATAGCAGCAGCAGACTGGAATTTAATTTTTCCGAGATGAATGGGATTCCACAGTGCTCTTATGATTCAAATGGAATATGTGCATGAATATTTTCAGGACAAGTACTTAAATGATCACAACAGGCAAAAATATCCCCTCAAGCACCCACAGTCGGCAGCGTTGTGATGCTAGGTTGGCTAGGGCTGCCTTTGAAGCCGTTGGCATCTAAGCGTGGCAGGGTGCAGAGGGATTTCATGCTGGAAGATTAAAGATGCCATGATCTCTTACTCAGCAGCAACACGAGAAGGCTACAAAAGGTGCACTCTCCTGGAAACAAACTGAGTTGTAAATCAGAAATGTAATCCAGCATCAAATGGGCAGAGGCATGGTCTCCTTTGTAGGGAGGGTTTGGCCAGGTGCTGGTAAAGCTGAAAGCACAGAGATGAGGCAGAGCTGGGGAAGGAGGCAGTAGAGCAAACCATAGGGGTATAAGATCACGTGTGGTAACATCAGGAGGACAAGCTTCTGCTCTGATAACCGTAGAGCTACGCTCAGAGCTGAGATGCTCTAGATACTTCTAAGGCTCCTTTCTGCAGTGCCTGGCCCCTGGGCTGGGGCTTGGTGGCTGTGAACAGGGTCCGCATCATGGCAGTTCCTTGGGGTGGAGTGAACAACATAGCCCTCTTCGGCAAAATGGAGAAGGTTAGTTTCACCTGTTTCACTCCATTCCCACTTCTGGACATAGCTTCCTTGCTTGGCCATCTAGAACATCACAACTTCCCAGTCAGGGTCAGGGAAAGGGGCTGCATCACAGCGTGGTGGGCATGGAATGGGGTGCACAGGGCTGTGGGCATGGCTCCAAGCTGCTGGAGTTCAAGGAGAGTTTGGATATCTCTCCCAGATGTAGGGTTTGAATGTTGAGCTGTCCTGTGTGGGGCCAGGAGCTGGATCCCTTGTGGATTCCTTCTGACTTGGATATCCTATGGTTCTATGACAACTTACTCAGCAATAGCAAACCTGAATACAGTCCCACTAGTTTAGTAAACACTGGATTGGCTCCAAAAAGTAGAAAGGGGCAGTGCTGGCAGGAAAGGAGAGAGTCAGGTGGAAGAATGGGATGAAGATTTCTGGTGAAGCAAGAGGGGGGAGATAATGATTTCTAGGTGAGGTTTTGGTTGGGGACATAAGAGAACTGGAAGACCATGGCAGGCAGCAGCAGCCACCTCATATATAAGTCTAGAGCTTGGGCGAAATAGCAAAAGTGTGCATAAACCATTAAGTGAATTATGACATGTAGAGAGGGGGATGCTAAAGCCAAGCTGCTGAAATTAAGACGTTTAAGACTTCACATTTTCATCATTTGCAGCCTTTTTTTTTTTTTTTTTTTTTTTTTTCTGAGGCAGTATGCACACATTCTGGATGTATACCATAAGGGAAGGGAGCAAACTCAAGTCAAAAATAGCTCAGAAATACGAGTTCAGAAAAAAAGTTTTGAAACATTAAAGAAATGTTAAAAGAATTCAATGTTCTTCCTTCTGTTTGGAAATAAAACACAAGTCCTGTGGTTTTCTTGGAACAGGGAGCAGGAACAGCTCAGAGTGCCAAGCACCTCCACCCTACAGCCAGCTACCAGAGCAGTATGGTCTGGACTTTTTGTGAAATACTCATTAAGTGAGAATCATAGAATCACAGAATGGCCTGGGTTGAAAAGCTCCACAATGATCATCTAGTTCCAATCCCCCTGCTATGTGCAGGGTCGCCAACCACCAGACCAGGCTGCTCAGAGCCACATCCAGCCTGGCTTTGAATACCTCCAGGGATGGGGCATCCATATGACACCTCTCTGTACGTCGGGAGCACAGTTCAGTGCTGCCATGTTCTGGATCCCACAAGTTGTTTCAGTGGATCATTAGAATCTTCATGGTTCTTCTCTGCAGAAGATGAAGTGTTGGCTCCTTCAGTCCCTGGTCTGCATACAGCTCTCCTGTTTATCTGCTCAGCTATGCTGACACCAGGTCTCACTATTTTATCATGTCTCATTATACTTGGTGGGTTTTTTTTTCCCCTTGAAAATCCAGCTTCAAGGGTCCTGTGATTATATAAGCTTGCACTGCATTTAAAAACGTACTTGTGTTGAAAATATTGAAAACATGAAGCCTAACAAAGGAAAGAAACCAAAACCAACCTTTTAAATTCTATATATACATTTTTTTTCTATACTTGAAATTTCTGGATATCCTTGAATGGCGATACTGATGGTATCTCTTGCATTTTAATGAAGGTAATCGTTCTCACAACAGCTGCTGTGATGAGATACAAAAGCAGAGGTGTTCCTCTATTATTCATGGATCTCTCTGTACTTAATTTCAGTCCAAATGTACAATAGTAATACAGGAACGCAGATGCTTTAGAACTCAGTGATGCTTCAGGGCAGAAAGATTTCTGTGTCATTTCAGATAGAAGCCACTGGGCTTAGAAAACAGTGAGCATAAATGTAGAGGTCACACAGATGAAACAGAGTGCTCAGCAACACAGAGTGAATTGTGGAACCATATAAAAAATGAGACGGAGTCTTATTTGCCTACCCCCAGCAAGGCACAGGGTGTGCAAAATGCTCTGAGGACCAGGCAGGCAGGCAGGAGATGACCAGTGTTCCTCCAAACCAAGAAAAAGACAGTTTAAAGAGAGTAATGTCATTGTTAGTGGAAAGAACCCTGGAAAACACCGCAGTTTCAAAGCAGTGTGCGGCAGTGACTGCATTTTTAACTGGCAAACACCAGAAAGCAGCACCACAGGTGTATCAATAAACATGAGTGCTCGTTTGAAGGTACAAACTTCCAGTAATGATGCAGTAGTCTCAAGCTCAGCAGAAAAGTGCTGCAGCACCAGGCAACAACATCTTAGTGCTCAAAACAACCTAGACTCGATATACAGATTGCTACTGGGAAAATGCCAATCACCTCTCACTGCTGGCTTAGAAAAGAAATAGTGTTATACCTTTAACAACTTTTTTTTTTTTTTTTTTTTTTTTTTTTTTTTATACTTTTTGCTCAAAAATTCTGTCTCCTGAACTGAGAAAGTGACCTCTTTTGGAAAGACACCGCGCTCAGTTTAACCTTGGGCAAGATGTTTGCCCATCAATCATTTCTTCCACCAACAGCAATGATTTTCTACAATAGCCATGCACTCGAATCAATATATCTCTGGGTTTCACAAGATAACATTCATCTGAGTGGCTTTGTGAGCCACGATGATATATGTGGTACACTGATGAGCTTTGGTGCCTTGTATTGCTTCGTATTATATGGAACCCTATAGAGGATGGTGTTGCACACAAGGTTGGTTACAAAGTGACCAGCTTTGATATAACGAGGTAACTATCTACAGGGTATTGTGCTGCTTTACAAATTATCTGCATCATGGGTGTTTCATGCAGCCTTAGGTATGCATTCCTCTTGTGTCACTTTAGCTACAGTCTGCAGCTTTCTTTTCAAAGAAAGCCAAATGATTTTAGTCAAGTGATTGTCGAAGTTAAGCCAATTAAAGAGCACACTGATACTGAAGAATGGGGATTTGCTGCAGCACAGCATTATGCACAGAGAGAGATGATGCTTGAAACTTGGAGTAATGTGGAAAAAGCACTCATAGGTGGTGATGGAATGGACAATAACTTTGGTTCTCAGCTGCATGAGAGTTGACCTTGAAGAAGTACACCTGGGATGAGCTTTAGGCTGCAGGCCACTGAGGAGGCCATAGGAAGGCAATGGATGCAGATCGTGTGAGTCAGAAACAATCCTTGCATCTGCTACAATGCATGTATTTATGCACACTTGTGATAAACAGGAATGCACAACTCCTATATGCAATGTGCAGATAGAATCACTGAATCATTAAGGTTGGACAAGACTACTAAGATCATCTCATCCAACCATCAGCACATGGTGGGGACCACCATGCCCACTGACCACGTCCCTCAGTGCCACATCCACACAGTTCTTGAACACCTCCTCTCCTCTCCTCTCCTCTCCTCTCCTCTCCTCTCCTCTCCTCTCCTCTCCTCTCCTCTCCTCTCCTCTCCTCTCCTCTCCTCTCCTCTCCTCTCCTCTCCTCTCCTCTCCTCTCCTCTCCTCTCCTCTCCTCTCCTCTCCTCTCCTCTCCTCTCCTCTCCTCTCCTCTCCTCTCCTCTCCTCTC
>NW_024962262.1:44803570-44941886 GCF_019238085.1 Lagopus leucura | reverse complement strand
TCCTCTCCTCTCCTCTCCTCTCCTCTCCTCTCCTCTCTTCTCCTCTCTTCCCCTACTCTACCCTACCTATCCTACCTACCCTACCCCTACCCCTACCCCTACCCCTACCCCTACCCCCACCCCTACCCCTATCCCTATCCCTATCCCTACCCCTACCCCTACCCCTATCCCTATCCCTATCCCTATCCCTATCCCTATCCCTATCCCTATCCCTATCCCTATCCCTATCCCTAACCCTATCCCTATCCCTATCCCTATCCCTATCCCTATCCCTATCCCTATTCCCATCCCATCCCATTTAAGAACTGGTGCCTGTACGCTGAGGATCCGCTCCTGAGATCTGCATTCCAGAGCATCCCGGTTCCGGGGCCTCCCTAGCTCTGCTCCCCCCACCGCAGGGCCCCGAGCCGGGTGAGGGCGGGCTCGACGTGGGCGTGGACGGGGCCACCCCTTGCTCCGTTCCCTCCGACCCGTCCCGTCCCGTCCCGTCCCATCGAGGCGGGGAGCCCACCAGCCATGCCGCCACCGTGCCCCCGCGGAGCCCTGCCCGGGGCCTTCCTCCTCTTCTTCCTCCTCTTCGTCGTGCCGTTGCTCTGCGCAGCTCCCGGTGAGTGAGCGCGGGCTCAGCTTTCGGTCGCAAGTTCAGCATCTCTCCTCTATAACTCTTTTGTTTGCAGTCGCTGCGCCGGGAGATGGTTTGTGGGGAGCCTGGTGGGGAACCCGGCTCTGGCTGTGTTGGCAACCTGTGCTGGCATGGGGATCCATCCCAAGAAGCGTTGGGGAAAGGATGTTGGGTTGCAGGAGGGTTCCCTACAGCTTCTGTTGAACTGAGGCAGGGAAACGGGGGCACGGGGAGGTGCGGGTGGAAGCATGCTCCAGGTTTTCTTTGGTAGGAAGGAGTCGTTTTGCCATTGTTATTTCCTTCTTACCAAATAAGAGTGGATAGATAAGCATGCATTATATTTTTACTTCTCTAGATATTTCAAGAGGAAATAAACTTAAGCGGATGCTTCAGAAACGAGAAGGTAAATAGAGAGGCAGCCAATTGCCTGCCCGCTTCCCTGCCGGTTCAACTGCCACCCATCGCAGATCTCAGGGTGCTGCTGCTGTGCCCCTGTCCCAGAGGCAGCACAGCACTCAGGAGCTGTGTAAGCACTCCAAGCAGACCCCACCATGCACAGCTCTGCTGCACCATGAGCGCACACGGCGGCCACGCGTCCCTCCCATTCCTGCAGCTGCAGCACACAGAGTCTAGGCTCCCATTCTCCGTTTGGACTGTGTATTTCAATTCTGTGTGTAACATGTCTTGAGCTTGGGATAGCTGTGATAAAAGCAAAGAGAACAGGGGTAGCTATGAGGCCATCGTATCGGCAATCCCTATTTTTATTATTGCTTCACACACCGCTCTGCCGAGCACAAAGATGATGAAATAACACCAGAAATGTGGCACAATTTAGGCTGATTAAGCACTTCTCGGCCTCTCTTTGGGGGGGGATTCATTCCAGCCCCCATTGCCATGAAGCCAGAGGTGTCGCTGAAGGAAGAGGCGGCCAAGGGGTTTCTGCGCAGCCTGAGGCGCCCGCGGCGGCAGCTGTGGGACCGCAGCCAGCCTGACGTGCAGCAGTGGTACCAGCAGTTCCTCTACCTTGGCTTCGATGAGGCGGTGAGTGTGGGGCTTCCCCAGGCTGTGGGAAGTTGTAGTGAGGTGGGGGTCAGTCTCTTCTTTTGAGTAACAGTGATAGGAGGAGAGGGAATGGCCTGAAGTTGTGCCAGGGGAGGTTCAGGTTGGATATTAGGAAAATCTTCTCAGAAAAAGCAGTGAGACAATGGCACAGGCTGCCTGGGGAGGGGGTGCAGTCACTGTCCCTGGAGGTGTTCAAGAACCGTGTGGATGTGGCACTGAGGGACGTGGTCAGTGAGCATGGTGGGGATAGGCTGGTGGTTGGGCTAGATAATCTTCATGGTCTTTCCCAACCAATGTTACCTACCTGAAGTGGAGTGTGCAGCCCTCACAGCTGTGCTATGACCCTGCACGGGAAAGAACACTGCCTGGTAACGTTCAGCCAACCTCCTTTTGAACCATGAGGGTATATTTCTAAGCAGTAACAACACCGGGGTAGGATCAGGAGCCCCCAGGTGATACACACACTGCACAGAGCTCTGCTCAGCAGACACTGTGTTCAGTTGCAGTCCCAAGCATAGAATAATCCGTACATAAATAAGAGGTAAAAATAGTCATAGATGCTGGATTCTTGGCTTTTGACAGCTGCATGAGTGTGCTTAATGAGATTGCATTGGCACAGGCAAGCTGGAATGCACATTAGACCTTCATGTTATGTGGATTGCTTAGAAAATGAATGCATTCATTTTCAAAACTGGAACAATTTAAAAAAAAAATCTTTTGCTTGCACTGAAATAATGAAGGATACATTTTTTGTTGCTCCTGGACATTATGCAGATAAAAGTGACTTTTTAACAGCGAGGCTACACAATATGGAAATTAACAAAAGCAGTTTTATGAATCAGGAACTGAAGGCTGGGTGCGTGTAGTAAGAAGTTAAGTAGAAAGGGCAAACCATGCAGACAAGATGGGTTCCTCTCTACAAGTTCCTGTGTGCACTGACAAATGGAACCAGGCCTGTTGTGGGAGGCGAGTCCACTCAGGAGGTTTTGAGGAGTATTAAGACACAGCTTTAACAATGAGATAACTGTCAGTTCCAGCAACGCTTCAGAAAGGACTTAGGCTGTGTTTATCCATTGTGTATTTTGCAAAACTTTACAAATCTCAGCCAGAAATATTTCCAAAGAGCCATTCAGATGGAAAGGCTTTGTTTTGGCGAGCATTTGATATCCTTGCACACTGTTTTTCCACTGCTGCCGTGAGCTGCTTCTAGAGCCTTATGATTTTACAAGAGAAAAATAACAGGCATAAAGCAAAGGGCGATGCACTCGCTTTGCACTCAGGTATGCCATGACTACAGCATGGGGAACTGTGAAACCAGACTGGTACATCTCACAGAGAAAGTCTCCTAGCTGCAGAGTTTTGTAAAGCAGGCGAAGGATTTCTGAAAAGATATTCCAGATCTGAATTATTCGCGTGAGCCAAAGGGAACCCCTCTTTCACCTTTTTCTTTCCATTTCATTCTCTTCTTTTCTTCCTGGCAGAAATTTGAAGACGATATGTCCTACTGGACGAGCCTGGGGCGTGGTGGCAACGAGTACTATGGGGGGTACTACCAGCACCACTATGATGAGGACTCACCCATCGGCCCCCGGAACCCACACACCTTCAGGCATGGGGCAGGAGTCAACTATGATGATTACTGATGGTTTTCGTCCTCCTACAGCTGGGGTGCATGGGGCTGGGCAAAGCCAAGCTCTCCCCCAGTCAATGTCTCTGTTTCCCTCCTGTTCATGTACAACAGCAGGAGCCAAGGAGCTGCCAAGAAAGAAACATGACTTTTCTTTTGGTATTGTTACTTAGTAGTATGCGATATATGAAGTGTTACAGAAATAAAGCTTTTTTGATAAAGCTTCCAATTATTTAGTAGAGTCTGTAACAGCGAGTTTCATTAAGCCATACTACTGGAAAGCACTTTTAAAAAAGGTTTCTTGCTACTTTTTCTACACTCAATCACAAAATTACATCATATCATCTAGGTTGGCACACAGAGTATGTAGCATAACCCAACTCATTTCAGATGTGCTTACTCATTCAGTTTTGTATCAAGAGACAAATCCAATTATTCCTCAGGGGTGACAGCAGGGAGAGGGAGGTGATGGTCCCCATTTGCTCTGCCCTTGAAAGGCCCCACCTGCAGTACTGCATCCAGGCTTGGGGCCCTCAGCACAGGAAGGATGTGGAGTTGTTGGAGCAGATCCAAAGGAGGCCATGAGGATGATCAGAGGGTTGGAGCACCTCTCCTATGAAGACAGGCTGAGGGAGCTGGGCTTGTTCAGCCTGAAGAAGAAAAACCTCTTGGGAGACCTCATTGCAGCCCCCAGTACTTGAGGGAGCTTACAAGAAAGGAGACAGACTTTTTGTGTGGTCTGAGAGTGATGAGACAATGGTTGAGACAATGAGGAATGGTTTTAAACTAAAAGAAGGCAGGTTTAGGTTAGATGTTAGAAGGAAATTCTTTACTTAGAGGTTGGTGAGGCGCCCTGGAGGTGCTCAAGGCCAGTTTGGATGGGGCCCTGGGCAGCCTGAGCTGGTGGAGGGAGCCCTGCCCATGGCAGGGGGTGGGGCTGAGTGGGCTGTCAGGTCCCTTCCAGCTCAAACCATTCTGTGATTCTGATTCTATGGAAAGAAGAAAAAATTCCTTTCAATTGAATTGCTGCCTTGCTGCCTCCCCTGCTATTGCCATACCCACTGCATGCAGCCTTCCCACCCAGCCTTGAGTGACATGGAGCTTTAACAGATCCTGTTGGCAAGGAGACCAATACTGCTCCCAGTGCAGAAAAACTTGCCTTCTTCCAGAGCCTGTCATAGGAAGGGATCCTCTGGGGCAATGGCTACAAGCAGGAATCTGATTTCAGAAGTAGTAGCTGAGATGCAGGGTGTCCAGACTCAGAGCCCACTGACCACCTCAGGCAGAAGCTGCCTGTGAATGTTGCCCATGTTGTGTCCTTCCTGCTTAGCTGCAAGTTCTCAGTCCAGCCTGAAAGAGGAGTAAAACAACAAAATAAGGGAGCCAAACTGAACGAGCATGTAAGTCACTCCTCTGCACACACATGTGTGCACTCACACTCATGTAATGTCCTTCAGAGACCCACCATTCCCTAGATCTTGGAGCTCTTGCACTAAGCAGTAGACTCACTGCCAGTTCAATGGTTTTAAACTGCTGTGTTTCCCAGGAAAGGAGACCCTTTATTCCAGGTATGGCATAGTCATGTTCTGAGTCAAGCACACTCTCTTTGCACAGTTGGAAAACACCTATTCCTACCCAAACAGTTCTATTTTATGCCCTATAAGAAAAAGTGCAAAGAATTTGGCAGTGTTTGAACCACACTGATAATTTCCATCATTTCCAAGAATATAAAACTGGGAATTCAGACCTGCAGAGTAAGAAGAATTTAAAGTGCTGCAAATAAATGCCATCCATCCGTAGGCCTTTGCAAGCTGTGTCTGTTCCTGCAGGCTCACTCAATCCTGCAGCCGTGTCTTGCACACTCCCACAAAATCTGGGTTTTCCAAGACATTAAAACAAATATTTTCCATTACATTGTGCTGCAGTTTCCCACCATTTGCCGAGTACGGAATGAGCACTTCATGGTGCTGTGTTGGGAATTTGTGATTAAAATTGTCTTGAGAACAAGTGAGCGGGTATGAGCCACCACAGGTTTGTGCAAAAGGAGAACTGTTATTTGTCACCAATGCATGGAGTGCTTCAAAGTTAACCACATTAATAAAGTTCACAAAATTCATTCAGAATTGTAGGGGTTGGAAGGGACTTCTGGAGTCCATGCTAAAGCAGGTTCCCTACAGCAGATTGCAGAGATAGATGTCCAGTGGGTTTTGAATATTCCCAGTGAAGAAGACTCCACAACTTCTTTGGGCAGCCTGTTCCAGTGCTTTGTCACCCTTACAGCAGAACTTTTTCCCCAGTTCAGATGGAGCTCCCTGTGTTTTTGTTCATTGCCCCATGTCCTGTCACTGTGTGCCACTGAAAAGAGCCTGGCCTCATCCACCTGACTCCTATCCTTTAGATATTTATAAGCGTTGATGAGATCTCCCCTCAGCCTTCTTTTCCCCAACCTGAACAACTTCATGTCTCCCAGCCTTTCATCAACAGGGAGATGCTGCAGGCCTCCCACCATCTTTGCAGCCTTCAGTCGGACTGTCTCCAGCAGTTTGCTATCTTTCTTGAACTGAGGAGCCCAGAACTGTACACTATACTCCAGATCTGGCTTGACCAGGGCAGAATAAAGAGAAGATCACCTCTTTTGACTTGCTGGCCACGCTTTTTGTAATGCACCCTAGGATCCCATTGGCCTTCTTGGCCATCAGGTGACACTGTGGGCTCATGGCCAACACAGTGCCCACCAAGACATGCAGGTCCTTCTCTTAAGAGCTACTCTCCTCACACTTGCTCTTATTGAACCTCATCAGGTTCCTCTCCGCCCTGCTCAGCAGCCTGCCCAGATGTCACTGAATGGCAGCACAGCCTTCTGGTGTATCAACCATTCCTGGCTTTGTATCCTCAGCAAGTTAAGGATTTTCTCTGAGTATTTCCGTCCCCAAACACAAACGGAAGACTCCCTCTCCCAACTGTTCTCTTCTGCTCACAGATAGCATCACATCATTGTCCCTGGCTGACTCAACACTGACACCATGTAACCTCTCCACTAGGACAGAAAAGTGGCACTGTTCATTGTGGCTTCCTACAGAACAGGGATAAACAGGCCACAGCCCGTATCTTAACATTCCACAGCCTCACAATGCTGCATCCCCAGTTTGCAGGTGTCAGCCACAGAAGTCAGCCAGAATCATGCGCTTTTATTCCAAAATTGTTTCCTGGATAGGAGGTATAGTTTTCCTTCCATGTAATGGTGGGGTGGACAGAGCCTAGAATGAGGTACTTGGCTTTGATAGCAGTTTGGGTACGACACTGCTTCATGCTTTGGACTTTTCAGCTGGCTCAGCCATGGCACAGAGCACAGGATCTTCTCCTTGCCAAAGAACGAGTCAAAATCTAGGCAAAACAGCAAGGATGAAACAGCTGTTCCTTGTTCCAAGCTGTAAAGCAGCAACAAAACAAGGCAGACAAGAAGTTGTCACCACATGTGCTATTATAGGTAGGTGAGTAAGAGAAGGGACTGGAAAAGAGTAGGGAACCAGAGTGATTATTTGCTGGAAATATGAATTATTTCCTACCATATTTCAATTATTTCCCTACTGATACGGAATCACCCTTCCGAATCTCCTGTCATAGGGAAGGAGCTCCACTTTTATCCATAGCTATGGCTGCTATTTGTTGTAGCTCTGAGTTGGTGCTGCAAATAAGAACTTCAACATGCGAAAGCTTTTCACAAGCGTGGCACAATACAGGTCTCAAGACCACAAATATGACTCAGGTGGAGATTTCCATCTTGGTCACTCTAGCATACATAAGTACTGTCTGTATGCCAGCAGCCCCACTGAAGTCCAGATCTTTTCCATGCCATGCCAGCAGTGGGAAATGTTTAGAACAAAGCCACTATGGAGCTGTGATGGCTACATTTCCACTGCTTTCAGGGGGAGGATGTATGGATGTTAGGACTGGCAATGCTAAGTATACACTTCCCTTACTGTTAACAAAGCATCCTTTTTCTGTGGACAAATCTCTGAGCAACCTCTAACAACGTACAAGGACTTCCTGGCCTCAAGTAGCACTGAACTTAGTACTAATAAAGGCCTGGGGACTGCCTTAATCCATCACACTAATCACAGCCCTGTTTTGCTCTTTAGCCTGTTCTCCAGGGCTAATGAATTTATGTAACTGCATTTGTCATTTCTCCTTGCCTGCTTCAACTCTAAACCTGATTTCAAACATATTTTTACAGTGGTGAACTTTTTTTGGTCAAATATATATTTCTAAAAGTTTCTGGAAAAAAAAAGAGGCATTCATAAGTATCCCCTGGGCAGTGGTTGCTTAGCCAGAATCATAGAGAAGCTGCAAATGCCTCAGACACAAGAAAAGACTGTCAGATGACTACTTTTTTCCCCCAGAGCATAAAATCTAACCTAAAGATAAGACACAAGGCTTCTCTAGTTTGTGTGATCACGCAACTTATTGCTTAAATTGCATCTACACGCCTCATTGTGCTGCCTGTGGATAAATAATGTACATTACAGAGCTTCTGAGCAGCCCTATGTGTAGACATAGAAGTATATTATATATTAAAAAAGCAGTAATATAACAGTGGATCTCTTAGAATCATATAATAGTTTGGGTTGGAAGGGACCTTTAAGATCAACTAGTTCCAACCCCCCTGCTATAGGGAAGGACACCTCCCTCTAGACCAGGTTGCTCACAGCCCCTTCCAGCCTAGACTTGAATGCTTCCAGGGAGGGGGCATCCACAGCCTCACTGGGCAACCCGTTCCAGTGTCTCACCAGCCTCACTGTAAAGAATTCCTTCCTAATATCTAGTCTAAATCTACCCTCTTCCAGCTTAAAGCCACTTCCCCGTATAAAAAGTCCCTCCACAATTTTCCTGTAGGACCCTTCAGGTACTGGAAGGTTGCTATAAGGTCCCCCAGGAGCCTTCTCTTCTTCAGGCTGAAGAGTCCCAGATCTCTCATCCTGTCCTTGTAGAGGAGATGCTCCAGCCCTCTGATCATCTTCATGGCCCTCCTCTGGACCCATTCCAACAGCTCCATGTCCTTCTTGTGGAGGGTGTCCCAGAAGTGGACACAGTACTACACGCAGGGCCTCCTGAGAGCAGAGGGGCAGAATCACCTTATCAACCTGCTGGTCACGTTTCTCTTGATGCAACTCAGGATACGGTCGGCCTTCTGGTCCACAAGTGCACATCAACTGAGACTCCCAAATCCTTCTCCTCGGGGTTACTCTCAAGCCATTCTCCACCCAACCTGTATGTGTGCTTGGGATGCCCCAAACCAGGTGCAGGACCTTGCACTTGGCATTGCTCAACTTCATGAGGCTCGCACAGGCTCACCTCTCAAGCCTGTCCAGGTCCCTCTTGCTGTGGTAACTTCCAGGCAGTAAGAGCGGTCCTCCCTGTGAGGTTGGAGGAACCCACAGCAGAGAGTGCCTTGCACACCACTTCTTCCAGACAGATCTCACTTGCCAGCACCAAGCTGCCCCATTCACCATACCCACTGTGCGTTCCCAGCTGCAACAAGGGGATTTGTGTCTAACGTGGGCTTAGTGGCCCTTCAGCATGAATCACTGTGACTACACAGGCACCATGCTAGTTTCACCCTGCCTGCCTAGGTGACAGCAGTAAATGTGAATTCTCAGATTTCCCCAACCCAAAATTACCAATTCAGTGCTTAAGAACAAGCAGACTCTATTTTAATTCACGCCGTTTGAGAGGGCCAGGCCAGCCACTGGCTTAAAACACAAAAGGCAACAGCACCTCACCTGCTGCTCCTAGAAGACATTATACAGAAAGAATATGGGAACTGAACCAGGAGTCACTGAAACAAAAGCTGGAGGTGATATAATGGAAGCAGCAGATCAATACGGTCTGTCACTCAGGCCCACTGGGAGGCATACTGCATACAAACAAACCGACTGTATCAGTGCCAGCCATTTGCCCTCTGCCTGATTTGCTCTTTCTATCGTGGAGATCAGGCTGTGAAGCAATCTAAAAAGCTTTTAAATTCCTATCTGTAGTATCCAAACATTCAGACTTCCAAAGGGATTTTTCTTCAAAAAATGCACATTTCATGCTAGCCTCCAGGAATATGCTTTTTCCACTACAATTTAAATGCTTTGCACAAAAGTCATTGAATTAAATTAAAAACAGTCCTGGAAGTAACAGCTGGTACCTTCAACTCCCATTTATTCTCAAGGGCTGCTGGAGCTGTGTTGCACCTTTGTGTACAACCTCTTCAAATCCAATACAAGGAGGAAGAATACCTTACCCACAAAATACTCTACAGCTTAAGTAAGATTATTTAAACTTGAGTCTTAACACTTAAGGGTTAAAAACACTGTGCTGGAAGGTGATTTGCAGTTCTCAACGCAGAACTGTTAATGGAGGGGGCACTAATTTCACATGTATCCAGCTGTGATTTTGAGCATACAGAGAGGCAGTGATTTGTGACTGTACTGGTAATTATAGGTTGGACTATGCACATTCAGAGCACACATACCATGGTGTACTTTTGAGGCAACTTAATATGGAAAAAATGCCCAGATCAACTATCCAGAAAAAAAGGCTTCAAGTCAAAAGCAGACCCCAAGCTGCTCAGCTGCAAAATGACAGAAGTGATGGATAGTAATTAAATTCTAGGCAAGTTGCTGTCTCTCCAACCAGAGGGGGAAATGCTCCCACAGGCCCTCCACCTTCATTGCACAGCAGACTTCCACTGGAAGAAAATCTGTGCGTGTGAGGGGGGGTGTGTGTGACAGAAATAGTTCTGCAAAGTTGTAAGCATTTACAGGTAATTCAATAAATGCTAAAATAGAAGCATTTCTTCAAGGTAGGGATGCTGAAGTTAGACTCTGCGTCACTGTCAACTGCCTGGATTGGAATAAATCATGATGCTTTTGTCCAGTCTATTTCGACAGACATCCTGCTTCCCTTCCTATAAAGCTACTAAGAGATGAACAATGCAGGACGAAATGCTGTTAGCCTTGAGCCAAGTATGCAAGGACTGTAACTTCCTAATTAACACACAATACATACACAGACATGTAATGCCAGACAAGTGCCCACAGTGAGACGCTGAAACTAAATAGAAGTTTCAATATTTTATTAAAATAGCATATTCAACCACTGTAACCAATAATACATTAACTTTATTCCCAGAGCACGCACAACACAGTAGTGATTCAAAATATCCTTATCCATGGTAATCAATGAAAATATCTCAAATTCAAGTGTACAACTAAAACTAAACCTTTGAAAAAATCTCTCGTTTAAAGAATACATAAAGCTCTCATACAGAATCCTTTTAAACTCCTCTATATTTGATGTCAGCGTCTCCCATCTGACAATACCACTAATCTTTTTTTCTTATGCATAGTAGAACTTCTCATATTTTATAGCATCCATTTTTATAAATAAATTGGCATTTTTCCATCCCATTTGTGTTTATCTTCAGCTTCACAAAGAAACCAGTAAATAAAACTGTCAAGGACAGTCACAACAAAATGATCTCACAGCAAGATATAAAACTTGAAGATACTAAAAGATGCTTCTACTCTATTTTTACATAAAAAGACAGATTTAAAAAGTGCAAGGCAAGATTTGCAGGGGAAGGGGAATATTTGTTATTTTTAGGCACATCCACTTCTTTAAAGCAAGCTTCAGAATGAAATTCCAGTTTGTTCTTCATGATACCTGTTTCAAAGTCTCTTTCAAATAAAAAAAAAGAAAAATATTACATCCGTCAAATGTCAAAGCAGGGCATTTCCTGTCCAACCAACAGTCTTCAGTTATGCCTTGTTCTTCCTTTTTTCATCCTTGCAGGTTTTGGTTTGGGAATATACTGATTGTTTGCCTGATATTCAAGTTCTTTACGGAAGTAATGAATTGCTTTATTCAAACCTTCTTCCAGAGGGACCTGTCCCCAAAAATGAGAGAATCGTATCACTCTGAGTTGACATCAGCTCTTTTCACAACAGTAACTTTTTTTAATACAGCTATCAAAAGACTGCTAGAAAGTCCTTTAATTCTTTGCCAATTTAAGTATAAACAGCACCACATACTGGTTACATCTCAGCACTGCTAATGCATCAAACTTCAAGCTTTCAAACTTCAGATGCATTTTCTGATGTTGCAAGTAAAAAAAAATCTAACAAATTCAAAGCATCAGATAGTTATGTTTGATCGACTTAGTGTTAAAACACATTTTCAGAATTCAAGAATTATGCAGTGAAAGAGAGAGAAATTTAAACCCCTTCTGTTTTTAATATTAAGAACCATCTTTTGCAGACTCTCACAGAATGGTGTATGCCATTGAAAGGTATAAAGCTGGTAGGCTTTATTTTTGTTATTGTCTGCACCAATATAAAGAAAAAGGGATACAGATAATCCTTCAGTATTTTATGTAACATTCTTAAACCCCACAGAAATAATTATAATTCTTCATATTCTATGCCTATATTTATACACTATGATTTGTAGACAGCAACAACAGAACTATTATCCACTTTTCTCAACAGCCATGAGCTCTGACATGTTTGCTGGTATCATCAATGCAGGAGAATAAAAAAGCAGTATAAAAGCTACATGCCTACAGCTCCATGTATTAATATTGCACTGATACTTCAGAGCAGATTTCAGTACTGAATGCACCAAACATAGAAGGTCAGTAGTGTAAAAGTTAACTTTCTTAAACTTTCTGTGATCATACATGTTCTGTGATCATTTCATGTGATCATCCTCCTTGTGCTCTAAGGTACAGTATATTAATATCTGGTGTCTCTGAATCCTTTCAGAAGGGTCTGGAACTACATTTTTCCATTAATAGGCTTGCATTTACTAGATGGGTTTGCAGGCTTCCTGGCAAGATTTCTGTAAATCTGAAAAGCCAACAAATTGTTGTGCTGGCTAGAACGAGGAGCTGACTAAGGAAGTCGTGCTCTTTACAGAGATTATATAGGCCTCTCCTCCCCAAACAAGCCAGATCTTATCATCAGCTTTGTTTGGTTATACACTTGCAATTATCTTCACCTGAAGGTTGAAAAGGAAAATAAATGTCATCACGGGCAACTTGTGCATATCAGCTGTGCTGAGTAATGACAATCTTGACCACCTCAGGTGGTGAGCAACCAAGCTTCAGAGGTGGACAAGCCTTACTGTGGATAGTAAGACAAGTGACTAACCCTAAGCACATTTCAAGCTTATTTACACATAGAACAAACCCTGAACATCTCTATGTATGATACTTGTAGCCCAAAATAAGAGATTCTGGTTTGGTTCAGTCCATCAGAATTAAAAACAAAACAAAACTAAAAAACACACAAAGTAGCATGTAGCTCTCTCTGATGAGGTTCACATTTTGCTCTGCCTGAGTTTCACACAGCTCCCTTTAAATGAGCTATGACAAAACAGAAAATTCTGCTGTCATATTCCTCCCTACAGGCAACCCAAATTAACATGCAACATTGTTATTAATCACCTTGAAAACAGTCTTACTCTATAGATCTTTCTAAAAACATTTTAATTAAGCTAAAAAGAATTTTTTCTTCCTTTCGTAATGCATGTCACCACAGCAAAACAGGAACTAAGACAACAGAAGCAACAGCAAACTCGTTAGGCTCTTTTAACTATGTACCACATCCTTCAAAGAATCCAACAGGCTTACAGAAAGGTAGCCACTTCATAATAAGCATGTGAAAAAGTTGAAAAGCCTATAAAAAAAATGGTTTCTACTTACGTTTGTCACACATGCCAGTACTAATCTGTTCTCCTGTATGGCACAAACCATGCAATTTATCCAGAAGTTCCTGAATCATAAGCTAGTGCAACAGTACGAGAGACTCCAGGCACTTTACAGCTGTTTTAAAACTGTCCTGGAGATAGTGTTAAGCAGATACTTTGAAAACTGAAAGATATCATTGCTATGTGGTCCTTCCCATGTTTTTGGGCACAACAGCAGTAGCGTAGCTGTACATACCACAGGTTCCCATCCAAGTAACAACTTGGCTTTTCTGATGTCAGGTTTTCGTTTCTGAGGGTCATCCTGTGCTTCTGAGAGAAACTGGATTTCACTCCCGCTGCCTATCAAACAAGAGGCTGTGCATTATGATCTGCAACTCACCACATGGTACATTTAGTTTTTCTACTACTGAAACATTAGGTGATTCTGAAGTTTTTGCATCGTAATTCCAACACTGAAAAGCATTCCATGCAGCTGTACTGCACACAACAGCTGAGTGAACCAGCTGTCCTAGAACAGCATGGATCACAAAACATTTCATGAAGATTTCAGCATGCATTCACAAAGGGAAGTAATGTTAACCACTTAAGTAACATTCTCTGATGAAGTAACCATCGCTGTAGACAATGGGAGAGCAGTGGATATTATTGACTTCAGCAAGGTTTCTGACACTGTCTTCCATGAAATTCACCTACACAAGCTGTTGATGTACTGCTTAGTAGCCAGGTCCACATGGTGGTGATGAGTAACACAAAGCCCAGCTGAAGGCCTACACTACTGGTGTACCCCCAGAAGTCAACACTGGGCCAATGTGAGTGGCTGGTACACCAGTACCAAGGCCATGTTGCCATCCAGAGAGATCCTGACACACTGGAAAAATGGCCTGTCAGAAACCTCACAAAGTTCAACAAATGGAATTACAGAGTTCTGTACCTGTGGAGGAATAACCTCAAGGACCAGGGCATGCTGGAAGGTAGCCTGGCAGGAAAGGACCTGAAGGTGCTGCTGGACATCAAGTTGAACAAAAAAGGGCAATGCTATTATTCACTGCATTAGGCAAAGTACTACAGGCAGGTCAAGAGAGGTCCTTCCTCTCCACTCAGTACTATGCCCAGATCTGGGTCCACCAGTACAAGAGGGACAAGGACATGCCAGAGACGGTCCAAAAGAAATCCATGAAAGAGACCAAGGGTCTGAAGTACCTATACTGTGAGGATGGGCTGGGACTGTTCAGCCTAGAAAAGAGAAGCTACAAGGTGAATTTCCTCAGCCTACGTGTATCTCCCTTCGGAGGTACACACCAAGAGGACAGAGCCAGGCCCTTTTTGGTGGGGCCCAGTGCCAAGACAAAGGAACAGACACGAACTGGAACAGGAGTCTCCCTCTGAACACCAGGGAAACACTTCTGTACTGGGTGGGCAACAGAGCACTGGCACAGGCTGCTCAGAGGCTTTGCAGCCAGCTCCTTGGAGATCTTCAGAAGATGCATGGACATGTCCATGGACAACCTGCTGTGGGTGGCCCTGCTTGAGCAGGACTTGGGCCAGAGCAACACAGAGATCCTTGTCAGTTTCAGCATTTCTGTTCAGTTCTGCATTTCTGTTAGTGTTTTTCCATTGCAAAAGCACTTCACTTGCTCTTTGCCCATACTTTTCAGTCTGACTGTTAAATACACATAGCACTTGTGTTCCCTCATGAAAACACACAGGACAGTTTATCTAATCTAACCTAGCCAACAGTTCATATGCCATCTTACTGTGAGATTTTATGGATGTAGAACTAAATTGCCACTCCAGGCAGACTGAAACAGGTCAAGTTGTTTGTGAACAAACAGACAAGGTAACGATTATTTTATCTGCCAGATGGGTTTGGTGCTGTGTTTTTCAATCCCTTCCCTGAACCGTGGATTTACAGATGTTTTTCAGTGGGGATGGTTCTCTATTTGAAACACCACATGTATCAACTTCTGTACTGTATGTCTGAACTTCTCTTTTTCAGCCACTTTTTACAGATCTCTCAGAAGCACTCATGGAATCTACAGACCAAAATCCTCAGCTAAGGGCACCAGCATGTTTCATCTCATGAGGAAGCCACATTACAAGACTGTGCACAGCTATTTACTTCCATTCTTGAGGGCTCTGAAGTGCTACAGATATCAGAAAAAGGGGAAGTCAAAGTGTTTTCTTCCAAGCCACACTCAGGAGAGGTGCTGGCAGCCCTTGAAGGAATCACTGGTAGATCAAAGAAGAGTAGAGAAAGACTGGCAACACAGCATGAAGTTTTTTAATGGTAATTGAAGGAGAACAGCCTGCACCATTGTGAAAATCCCCTTGCTAAAATATCTGTATTTCAGCTAGGATATTATGTAAGATGTTTTTACAGCATGCAGTGAGGAAAACTTCACTTTCAGGTAATTATCTAGTAACTTGCATAAACATTATATAAAATTACTGACATAAATCATGCAGATACACTGAAAGAATGTATTCATTTGACTGTTCATGCAGTTTTTTATGAGCTCAGAGGATTTGGATTATCTGATTAATATTTAATTATATAGCCAGGATACAATTGATTTTAATAACGTTATTAAGAAACCCAAAGCCCAATTAAATTATCTATATAATACATACACTAATCAAGACAAAATCACCTAATGACAATAAGTACTTCATGAGATCAACTGAAGAATTACTTCCTATACTCACCAACCAGTTTTTTGATTAACTGGGCAAACTCTAGGATTGTGTGCTCTTCTGGGTTTCCCTAGAAATGGGAAGGAATACTCTTTACAATAAGAATTTATAACAAGTTAGCTTTCTGACATTACACAGTTCTAATACAGTGATGTTGAGTTTTTTCAGTTTAGCATTATTACCACATTTCTGCTCAGATGAAAATAATTCAGTGTGATGTGGGGGGGTATTCAGAAACTATTATATAAAGAATAAATAAAATGCATCCCTTAATCATAGTAAAATTACATACCCCAATTCAGCAGCCCACACAACCACATCATCAGTTCAGTCTGTACACAACAACTTTGATGAGTTGAGGACAGATGATATAATAAAGACTTCATATGTATAAGTACACTAAGTTCAACCAATTTTGCTGCAGTTGATTACTTCCAAATTTACCACATCTACAAATTTACCAATACATATAGAGGCTACCTGCTTTCCTATACAATATTTCCTTCCTTAAGTCACACTTTTTTTCAGCAAACTTGCACATGAGAAACAATCTCAGCATTTCAGAATAAAATGCTGAAAGCTTCTTGCTAGATTAGCTCGTCTTCAGACTCAATTCCCTCCGTCCCTAGCATTCCTTGTTTTAACAGGCCTCTTACTACATCTTGTTTGACCTACAGCTGAACATTTATCTACACACAAATCTAAATGCTTGGTTTTCCAGAGGCAAAACACATGATGGATTTTAAAAATATCAGCATTCAGACAGAAACACAGAAACAAGCTTACAGCCACAAGAAAAGGAAGGAAGGAAGAAAGAAAAAAAACCAAAACAACTAGTGAGCTGCCCTGCAGAGTTGAGTACTTGATTTGGCAAAAGTTGACATACAAAGAAATGATCTGGCATGTGCACTCTTTTCCTATTCTTATATTCACTGCTGAAGGTAATGTGATAGCAAATGGGACATAGTAAAAACCTTAGTGGAAAAGATACGTTCTAAGAATCACAGTCAATATTAGAAAATTACCCAATCGAAAATAAACCCATTTTCTTCCAATCAAAGCCAGTATTAAATGATTTCTATTTAGTCAGAGCTAAGTATCCTTTTCAGTGCTCATTGTAGTTAAAAAGTAATTGGTGTATTTTGCATCCTGACCCTTTTCGATTTCATATTCTAATTACATGAATCTTCCTGTTAATACAAACAAAAAAACTCTAAAAATTTCTCATGTTCTTGACACTATCATATCTTAACACCTAGGTGCTTAATCTTCTTCTTATACAGAAAATGCAGGGTTAAAGAGATTTTTTATTCTGTTCATTACTTCTAGAAATCAGCATCTATTTCTTCTAGAAATTAGCATCAGTGTCAAGAAGGAAAACATGGGTGAAGTTGGTTAGTGCACAGTAAACTCAATAGAGTGAAGCACTCATACTCACCAAGTTGACAGGACTGCTGACATTGCTGTTCATCAACGCCACCAATCCATTCACAAGATCACTACAAAAAGAGAACAGATTGAGGCAATTTTCACTTCCCCATAAATAATGCTCTCCTCTAAAAGGAGAGCTGCCTCCCCAGAGCTCCGTTAAAGCAGATGAGTTGACTGAGAAAGGCTGAAATAAGATTTACAGCATATTTTTAAATGACTGCATGTCTCCGTAGCTTTTTGTTACACAGTCCCAGTTGAAAGATACATTGAAATGAAGGTGAGTTTTTAGGGGTTTGAAATATACTGGCTACAATCCCTCAGAGCACATTCAGGAAAATGAAAAAACAACCAAAGTTACTTGAAAAAAAAAATAATACTTCATCTTTCCTCTCCTACACACATTTATTAGGTGCTCATTTCCCACATATCTCACATGACAGCATCAACACCTGATTTTCAGTTTATTATTTCAATCACCATCTCTCTTCCTGAAAATTTTAAGACAAGTTTGTTAAAAAGTGTTTTGGTGATACCTCCTCACAGAAAAATAACACAGATATCTGATACAACAATATCAGCATGTCCCTGGACATACAAATCCTGACTTCTTTCATTACAGAATACCATCTTTAAAGGAGTGGCTTCCATCACCTCTGTTACTGCTTTCCCACTACTGAAAGAACAGCATTTCCAAGCACATTATGATTAAAACAACCCAGAAGTCTGGCCCTGATGTTTAGCTAACAAAACAGAGCAGAAGAGTCTAAGGACCAGACTGACTTTTTGTCAGTGAAAGTACATTCTGGTCTTGCTTATACTACAAACATCATCTGCTGCAATACCCCCTCAACTTGTTCCTTCCCCTAGAAGGGGACATGTGCACTGTACTGTCCACCACCAAGACACAAGGTGGCAGCGTTGTATTAAAATGCAGAGAGTTAAAAACTGTTCTGGCTCAAAGCAGCATTAAGAACCTTCCTATCAGGCACTGGCTGCCCCTTAGGAGAACACCACAGTATTTTAATTCAGAGCTCTAAACCAAATAATGTGTCGTTCCTTGGTATTTTTAAAAACTTCAGCATCTCCTTTCTGAAAGTAAAGCTGGTCTAAGAATGAAAACAGTTCTTGGATTAAAATGAAGCTCATACTAACTGACCAAGCTCAAAAGAATCAGCAAATTAAGTAAACAAGTATCAGAAAGCACAAACAAGGCTTACCTGACATACTGGAAAGCTCTCGTCTGAGTTCCAGGTCCATAGACCTAAAACCAGATGAAAATTAGAGAAGTTACAGAACTGTAAGAGTCTTCTCCAGCTCAATTATCTTCTCCTCGCCATCCTAGCAAGAAGTGCCAGGGAGAAGCACCCAAGACACAGGCTCTGCATTACAAAATTGGAAAAAGATGTATTTGCAGTCTGTTGGCAAAGTATCAGTCCTTTGAAGGTTCTTTTTGTTCTTGGAAATTCCTCCAGCAAATATACTGTTACGCAACTAATTAATCTAGAATTCTGAACCTATGGAATGTTCTTAGTGGTGCAAGACAAAGCGATACTTTGTCCTCTCCCAGCTCACTGAAAGAGGCTGCAATATGGCACTCAGCCAGAAAAGAGCACCAAACATTTAAAGCAAACCTCAAAATACTATGATGTGGTTATGATGGGCAATTTTTGTTTGCTCTTTAACAGCAACGAGCTTCAAAAAGACCACCAAACATTCATAGTCCCTAAAAAAAAAAAAAAAAAAAAAAGAAAAGAAAATTTCAAGGAATCAGAAAAGCAACAAAGTCAAATTACTTTCTATTGGAATCTAGGGAAATGGGAGAAAGAATAATTTCTAGTAGATATCATTCTCCAAATCACACATCTGTTTGGTATGTTTTTGTTTCACAGGATGGCCAGGGTTGGAAGGGACCTCAAGGATCATGAATCTCCAACCCCCCTGCCACATGCAGGGCCACCAACCTCCCCATTTAACACTAGACCAGGCTGCCCAGGGCCCCATCCAACCTGGCCTTGAACACCTCCAGGGATGGGGCATCCACAACCTCTCTGGGCAGCCTGTTCCAGCACCTCACCACTCTCTCTGTAAAGAACTTAAAAATATTTTTCTTGGTTTAGGCGTTAACACTTTGGAGCAATCAAGTTGTTTAAATTCAAAACAGACATTAAAACTATTTAGAATGTATATAACGCTATCAGACAATTTTTTAATTTATTTTTTAAACAGCTGAAGAGTGCGCAGAACTAAAAACCCTAGAACATGAATACTTAGATATTTTAAGTACTGAAAGCTATTGGCAGGCATCCTTAAGTGGGAAAAACACAAATTTGAGTGAGACGCATCATCAGCTACAAAAGAAAATGGTTCTGGAAGGATAGATTTGAAAGCATGTTTGTTTTCCTAGGGGATAGGAAAGAAACTACAGTTGGTATATAATGCCATCATCCATCTTATTGAGCCTGCTGTCTGAGACAGATTCCAAGTTCAAAGAATTTGCATTTTGGTAGACACTGGGTAAGACTCTAAGCACTCAAGGCTTTAAGAATTTACCAAATAACTCGTTCTGAGAGAATGGTACCCAAAAAAGCACACTGACAGCTTGGTGGCTTCTCAAAGCAAATGGAAAGTACATTTTATGTACGCACGCAAATTCCTGTTTGTCTTCTTTTGGCTCACTAGATATGTTTTAAAGAACTAAGCCATTTGTGCATGATTTCTACAAAGTCACCTACGCAGTTACCTCTCCTACATGCCGCTCGAGAACACAGCAACGTTTCCCCCTTTCAAATTCTTTTAATAAATCCTTCCTTTTCAACAATAAAAAGAAATGATGGCCACGTTTGCATAAGCTGCAATTTCTTAAAGGCAAGTAACTAAAAACACTTTTCACTTCGTCAGATGAATTTACCTCATTTGAACTACTACTCAGAACCAAGAGACTGAACACTTGTGTTTGGTTATATTTTGAAGAGCTCAAGGGTGGGTTCTCCTGACAGCCAAATTCTGTGTTAATACAAGGGTGAAATTTTTATTTATTTTTTAAATCTCAACTACTGCTCCTTGCTGATATTTCATTTTATTTGACCTGTTTAGCCAAACAACTCTCCCCTTAGCTCTTTTCTCATTTCCAGTCATTTTTACTTGTAGATAGTTATTCCCTATGGAACAGAGATGCTGGCCAAAATCCTTTATTTTATCCCTCATTACTTTCTTGATAATCAAGTCTAGACAGCGTGGCTGTTATAAAAGAAAAATAAAGCTTTTAATATTGCCTCTCACAGAACAGCACTGACTCCAGACTCATCTTATTGATGTTCTGAAACATCCCAAGGATTGCACATTTTAAAACACAATAATCACTCCATATTTGATACTGGAATAAGTTTTCACAAAATTTCCAGTTAGTGTTTTTATTCCGTTTTAGTTATAGAAGATTGGAGGACTATTTTTAATAAAATTTGAGCAACTAGAGTATGAATGAGAAAAATGTTTCAGAGATCAAATACAGCAAAAGCTCACCACAAGCAGTAGGGCAGCAAACATAACAGATGGAAGGACCTTCGGACCCTTTACAAGCTTTATAAGCTAGGTAAGCTTTCTAAATGTCATGTAGAGGCTCAAGACTTCATGCCCCCGTATACTACCCTGGAAGCAATAGAAGTACAGTGCTATAACCCATTATCATACAATTACACACCTACACATATTTTGATATGAAGAAGTCCTACCAGGACCTAAAGTCTCAAAGAAAGAAGCTCCATCTTGCCTGCTTCCATTTGCTTACTGCCTTGCAACAAACCGAAGTAGCCTCAACCTGTGGCTTTTGGGAGATGGCTTACTGGTAAGAAAATGAAACTCAACATGAATTTGTTTAATGTTTTGAAAAGAAAAACATTCATAAAATCTCCTGTGCACCTGGTTTGTTTTATGAGCAGTCTGATACGAACTCTAATGGACTACCTGCAGCACTACTGTCAGAAGGATCACATTAAGAGAAGACTGACTGAGTCAGGGACTTGCCTTTTGCATATATTTTTTCTATCCCACAAAGCATTGCAAATCACTCCCAAATCTAGGGCATCATCAAATAGAAGGAAAGAACAAAGCAGTATCTGGGCAACTAATTACCCTAGCTGTATAGCAGTTGGCAACGTTCATGTTTGAAGAGCGTATTTCTGTCAAAGCCTTGCATTTTTCATCAATAAGTAGCTGTTTCTGGGACATGAAGAATGAAATCTGGAATAGTGCGAACAAGTATCGAAAAAGAAACATCCCTACAGTTTCTTCCATACAGGCAGCCTTGCTAACAGATCCTCTATTCCCAAAGCTTATTAATAAATACACACCCCTAGTCTAGGCAATCTAGGCAGATTTACGGCCTTGGAAAAACATTTACTTCCAAACAAACTACAGTAGCTGTGCTAATGTACAGACAAGAAATGGAGCATCGCTGTAAAGTAGTTCACTTCATTCTAGCCATTATCTGAGGAGGGTGGAGGAGGAAACCGGAGTTTATTGTTGATGTACAACAATTTAACAGATTGTATTCCAGCGCCATTTTTCAACCAAAAGAACCCCATGTAAAACTCCAGCCAAATAAAAAAATTAAGAGAAGACTACTTATTTTTTTATGACCATTAAGAGATGATGTTTCCTTCTGTTTTGATCGCTTAACGTCAGCCCTCCAGCACAGAAGCAGCAGAATTCCTGAGAAATTACGCTGGCAAATGCTTATTTCCCAATAGGTAGGGCATAAATTTGTGTGGCAGGATTATTTTTTCCCAACCTGTACTGAACACACATGGTTGTGCAATTAGCCTGCTCAGTGTTGAAAATACTCTTGTCAGTACAGGCACAGCATTCTAGTCTCATTAGCTTTCTCACTTGCTCCAGATTGAGCCCTGGCATCTGCAGCCTCAGTCAGGATCACACAGTTGCCACCACGCTCTTTACAAATACAAAAAGCACTGTCAGTGCTCTGTAGAAAAAAAAGTAAATCTCTAGAGGGAAAACAACCTTAAGGGGATGCACACAACACTCACAGGCTGGTTGCTCTGAAATAAGCAGAGCAGCTAGGAGAAACAGAGTTGACAACATCCACTGCTGGTTAATGTTAAAAAATAGTAATAAATTTGCTTGAGAGAGCAACCACTGACAAAGAGCAAGCTAAAAAATAGATGCTTAACTATAAAGACGACCAATCTTTCAAAAAAAACAAAAACACTGCGCTGAAGGTAGGTGATTCCTTGGGACAGGGAACAGTCCTAAGACAGTATTCCTTTCTTGAACACTGTTCAGCTTCAGGTTTTCCCCACAAGAATCACAGTAGTGGAAGTTGCCACAGAATTTTCATCCTTTCCCTCCTGGGATTGTCTTCAAGATACTACAGGAAGTCTTGGCTGAATTGTGTATTTTATAGTCTCTAGTAAAAGGATTGCTATCTCAGCCTCAAGACAGTTATCCCCTGGAAGGGCAACTTTTTTGTCATTTATTTGCTTTTTATCAGTTATATATTATTTAGCAGTTTACTGGCTTATCAGAACAAGAGCCCTTTGAGTGATTTCCTGGCACTTCACTCTTCTAATCTAGGCAACATTAACAAATTTTCAAATGAAATTCTGCTATATGTCACATTACATTGTATATTTTCCCATGAGCTCACAACTAATCTCAGAATCCAAAGTACTTCTCTCCCTGTCTCAAGATATCTCCCTCCCTTTATTTTATATGTGCTCATTATTTTACAGTAACAAATCAAACAAAGGATTAGGACATAAATCAGGTACTCTCTGTGTTGCTAAACTATCAGCAGCATTTTTGGCAGAATTTTGGCCCATGCCAGCACTTGCTCTCCCGATGTCGTAAAACTGTTTCAGTACTATCAAAAGCCAAGAACCATTCCGAGCAAACAGTCTGGATGTTCCAACTTGTTTTGAAAACAGAAAAATGTAGCTGTATAGATGTGGGCCTTGTCACACCAGCTGTCAATGGCAACAAAAACCAGTCCTGGCCTCTTTATCTACTAAAATGTGATGTAGCTTGAAGGCCTTTAATGTTATGCTACTCATGGAAAGTTAGGCTGATATCTAAGCTTGCAAAAAGACAGTTAGATGCCTAACTTCCAAAAATGGTTCAGAGCAAGTTCCTCAACAAGAAGTAGTACAAAGCCACAGTACTCTAAACCTGACCACAAGGAAGAGTTACAGCAGACAAGAGATTCAAGTTTAGGATGACTAAAATACTTTCCTAGATTGCAGCTTGTTTCTACGTTATGATGCAATATCAATACAATCAACAGAACACACCTTTGCACGTACAATTCTATAAACATGACCTTGATATACTACAAAAAAATATATATTTTTTAAACTTCAGAGAGGGGAAACCCTCAGTGTTT
The DNA here is from genome assembly GCF_019238085.1 of Lagopus leucura. NCBI lineage: Eukaryota > Metazoa > Chordata > Aves > Galliformes > Phasianidae > Lagopus > Lagopus leucura. Next base: position 44,918,297 of record NW_024962262.1, on the reverse strand, counting down.
CCTAAAATCCAAGCTCCATCATAGCACATGAGCACAGAATATACAGAAAACAACTCTTCATGTCAGTGACAAATCATTACTTACTGTTAGCGGCTCTCCCTGGAGAGCTTGTAGGATAAAATTACTGACAACTCTACCATCATTCATATGCATTCGAGGACCAAAGGTATTGAATATTCTGGCAACCCTTACTTCGACTCCTTCCTGCAGGTGAAGGAAAAAACAAACACATATTACTACCTTAGTAAGCATTTCTTTCTTGCCAAAATTGCAAATTAACTCTCTCCTATCCAAAATCTTTTTTAAGAATTCATTTTGCAGATTTAAAACGCATTACTTTCCCACTATGAAACACTTCTAACCTCTCATCAATGCTACCGGAAACAGTGCATACAGCAAGATAATGCTACTTCTCTGTTTCTGTAATGCGAATTCTAAGTCAGTGCTACAACAGCTGATGATTTCAGTACAAGCATTTTCCTTTAACAAGAGCTTCAAGACTTTCAGTAGTACCCATTCAACAAGAACTTTTTCCACCCAAAGCTTAAGGAGTTTTTTTTTTTTTTTTTTTTTTTTTTTTTTAAGATAAGTCTCACAATCACTAGATGTAGTGCCGGGGTATCGCTTCATGAGATTAGAATTGAATGTTTCAGGTAAGTGTCTTTACCAGTGCTATAAAGAGGCTTTGTAGCCACAATCATTATGTTTCTTAGCTACTTATTAAGCTGCATAAATTCATGGATTATAGTACAAGTCTTTCAATGCCTTAACTTTTTTCACCAGGAAGTATTTCTGCCACTGCCTCAAAGTCTTTCAGGAGGATATTCTGCAAAGTTTCAAAGTAAAATGCAACAAATGTGAAACTGGGAAACTGTCTGGACAAAGAATTTTAACAATGGGAGACTGCAGGACAGAAGCAATCTCTCCAAATACTTTCTGTTTATTGACACTGACTCATTTGGACAAGCCACAGTTCATGTTAAAACTTATAAGAAGGACTCTTGGCCTTTGTAAGTTGAAGCATGCATTTGGCTCTGGATGAACTTAGAGCAGCATGTTCTGCTGTAAAGAGATATTACCAAGTGAGTGATTGATACAAGTCAGAGGGAAGGATCTCCAAGTGATCCGTACACAAACGAATCCTCAGAGCAGTTTTGTGAAAACAGTAGCATTACCATTTTAGAGATATGCAAGTGAGAGAGGCAAAAGCACATTTAACACTTCGGGTATTACATGGTGTTGACAAATGGGAAAGACCAAGTAGCAAAGGTAGAGCCCAACATCCTTGCTAGGGAGAAGGCCAGGCAACATTAAGTTCTGCTTACATGCAGGTAAGGTTTCAAACTCCATGACAAAATGCTATTTATATTTGCAGATACGTTATAAGCTAACACTAACCAGGCAGATAACCTTTGTGCCATATGAACAGCTTGGATCACTCATACACCAAGCTTACGTCCATAACAGAGCCAAAAAATAACCTTGGGAAGAGCAGAAGCTCCTTCCTGTGCAAAATGCATCATCTGGGAACATGCTCCTCCTTTGCAGTTAAAAAAGCATGTCAAACATACAGTTCCAGGAGCATATTACACAGCCATTCCCAAAGCTTCCTCTGTATCTGAAAATACACTCTGGCAGAGTTTCTTGTTCTTCCGTTTTCACCAGCACTCTAGCTTAAAAGGACACTGACTCCTCCAGAGAGGGATTGTATTTCATGTGGGCTTTCCAGACATTGCCATTAATAACAAGTACTGAAAATGAGACACTTGGAAGCTAGTACTCAAGATAAAAATAACTCATTAAACAATGCTGACCAAAAAAGCCTCTCTTGTACTCCACAAGCTACAGCAGCAGCCTTGTTTTCCAGCATTGGCTGGAAAACAGTAAGGGCTCTAGAAAAGAAAAACAGTACATGCTGTATAAGCACTTACTCATCACCACAGTGAATGCAGTATTTATCCTCCCTTTTATTTATTTCATCTGCAAAAACCCATAATATTTTAAAAATCACTAACCTTTTATTTATAGAATTGTCTAGCAAAGCTATTCTAGGCAGCAACCTGCTTTGAAAATCTGTTTTCCCTGCAGCAGATTTCCAATTTGTGCCTCTAAAACTATGATCTGTCTTCTCAAAAGAAACTCTTCCAGAAATAGATCTTGGTGCCAATATTCTAATAACTGTTCTAAATTTTCTTTTACCATTTCATGAAAATCTCCTTTGAGTTAATTCCTTTGTTAACTGCCTACAAATACTACTGGAACTCTCTTACCTACACCCTTTACTCTGAATATCAAGGTGTTACTTTCAACTGACCACCTTCACAATACTCCCACTAGCAAAGTCGATTACTTCCTTGGACTTCTGGCTGTAAGGCGGGTGTAATCCTTTTATTATAGCCCAGGAGAAAGCAGGAAATTTTTTGTTGAGCAGTATAAACATAGGACAAAGAGAGAGCTTGTGACTAACCCCCGATGAGCTCAAATGTGGTCATCTGGCTTCCGTCCTCACCGCTTAAGGGAGAAAGTTCTTTGGGCAGCCCAAAAAGAGATAGGAAGCAAGCTAGTAAAATGCAACATTGTGAGCTATCAAAACACTTTAGTTTGCTCTTATTTACCAGTATGAAGATAATAAGCTGTGGCCATATTTCATAAAGATCTCAGGAGAATTCGTCTTATTAAGAGGGCTAAACACTTCCTCCTTGTAAAGTCTGTGGGTGCATCTAAACAGCAGAAATAAATTAGAACTTCCTAACCTAAAGTCAGGAAAGAGAAAGCTGCATTTGTCTGTTTTCAGGCAGACAATGAATTTCATGGACCAAAAAAAAAAAAAAAATCAGCAGGGAATGCCTAGACAGCTGCATGGATAGCATTGTGACCTGATACAAGTCTTTACCAGTGCTTCAGCTAAAACTACTAAGATTGCTGCCCTCGTTGCATCAGTCACCTTTCTAGTGACTCACATTCTTCATCAATGAGATCACTAATTAACTCTGATTTTTATTTCCCCCAGTCCTGAATTGTAATCATATAACCCAGTAACAATAGAATCCATCCATAACGTTTTTATGGTACAGTATTCTAACCTTGAGGCTCAATTTGAGGTTCATATATATGTATATATACACATACACACACACATATATATACACACTATATATATATATTTTATATATATATAAAGTTTTTTTGAACTGTTTTGCAAACATACAGTGATGTTGATGTCTGAGTTTCATAAATGGTGAGCCTGTAGACATGCTAAGAAGGGCAATCACAATTGTCTTGATTACTTTTGGTAGAATGCAGGTTTTTGAACACAATCCAGGCATATCTCTAACACTCTCATCTTCTGGTTGAATATTACCAACACTTCCCAGCTCAACACTTCCCAGATCAGAGAAGCCATCGTATCAGTTCAATGTCTCTTCATACCATTACTTTGATCTCTCTGCTAAAATGTTTTATTTCTAGCATTTGCCTCAGCTCATTTATCTCTTATAAGTGTTGTATATGGCCAATGAAACAGGCACAAGTCTGTTCTTCCAGCACTTGGATGGGAGTTACTGCCATTAGGAAGACGTGTATCCACTAAAGTGTATCTATGCCTGAATTACTAGGGTACCCCCTATAGACAGGTTGAAAGGCCGCAGACAGAGGGTGGTGGTCAATGGCTCTATGTCCAGGTGGAGGCCGGTAACAAGTGGTGTCCCCCAAGGGTCTGTCTTGGGACCGGTGCTCTTTAACATCTTTATTAATGACATCGATGAGGGAATTGAGTGCACCCTCAGCAAGTTTGCTGACGACACCAAGCTGAGTGGTGCGGTTGATACAGTGGAAGGAAGGGATGCCATTCAGAGGGACCTCGACAGGCTGGAGGGCTGGGCTCGGGTGAACCTGATGAGGTTCAACACAGCAAAGTGCAAGGTTTTGCATTTGGGCCGGAGGAACCCCAGGCACCTGTACAGGCTGGGAGGAGCGGTCCTTGAGAGCAGCTCGGCAGAGAAGGACCTGGGGGTCCTGATGGACGAGAGACTGAACATGAGCCAGCAGTGCGCTCTGGCAGCTCGAAAGGCAAATGGGATCCTGGGCTCCATCAGGAGAGGGGTGGCCAGCAGGGACAGGGAGGTGATTGTCCCTCTCTACTCGGCTCTTGTGAGGCCCCATCTGGAGTACTGTGTCCAGGTGTGGAGCCCTCAGTACAAGAAAGACATTGAGATTTTGGAAAGGGTCCAGAGGAGGGCAACTAAGATGATCAGGGGGCTGGAGCACCTCCCCTATGAGGACAGGCTGAGGGAGTTGGGCTTGTTCAGCCTGGAGAAGAGAAGGCTGCGGGGTGACCTCATTGCAGCCTATCAATACCTGAAGGGAACCTACACCCAGGAGGGGAGTAAACTCTTCAAAAGGGCTGACAATAGCAGGACTAGGGGAAATGGATCCAAGTTGAAGGAGGGAAGATTTAGGTTGGATGTTAGGGGGAAGTTCTTTACAAGGAGAGTGGTTAGGCCCTGGAACGGGCTGCCCAGGGAGGCTGTGGATGCCCCGTCCTTGGACGTGTTCAAGGCCAGGTTGGACGGGGTCCTGGGCAACCTGATCTAAACGTGTATGTTTGGTGGCCCTGCCAGGCAGGGGGGTTGGAACTACATGATCCTTGAGGTCCCTTCCAACCCGGGTGATACTGTGATTTTAACTCCAGTATTTTACTGAACAGAATAGCTTTGGAACACGAGGAAGCAGTTAATATAAACAGTGTAATAAAATCCAGTGAATGAGAGCTTTAACACAGCTTCCATTAAGGGTCAGAAATACTAATACTCCCGAACAACCAACAGTACGTATTTCAAACAGTTTTAGTCTTCTGCGTGATAGAGTTCTGCAGAGCTATACTCATGAATTGTATGAAAAGAACAGTTAGAGGTAAAAGGCAGTGCCTTCTCAAAGATTTCAGAGCAATGATGGCTGAATGAGGAAGACCCATCTTACAGACAAAAATAAGAGGTATGTTAAACTGTAAAGAAAAACACCAGAAACAACACTTTGCATCAACAAATGAATGCTGCTACAGATACACTCATTCAAACACTCGCTAAACCAAAAAAAGGGAATCAATCTTGGAATAAAGAAAAGCACAAAGTCTTCTTGACTTCAGAATTCAATTTACACACAACAGAACAAATGGTATCAGGAACAAAGGAACCAAGTTCTCCAATTACCTGAGGGAAATAAGAAAATGGGATTTCTTATAGCACAGCAGGGAAAAAACTGAAAAACACAACAACAAAACTTTGAGCACAAAGATTACAGAAAGCCTTCAGACTTGTCTTAGGAAACCCTTTCCTACTCCTTCAGCCCTAGGTTTGACCTTGCCTATAGTACAAGGTTATTTCGTAATTGTTACCAGCAAAGAGCAGGTAGAAACAATAAAGATAATTCAGCAACAAAAAAGCCATTTTGTCTGAACAGGGGCAAGATGACCAGACAGTTTTTTCCTGCTTTATCTTCACATAATTTGGAAAAAACTGTGTGGCTGCACTGACAGAAGAAAGCCTTCAACTGCACACATGCATTTGCATAATGAAGGTCTGACAATTCAGATAAATCAACCAACACCATTCAGGAATGCATTCTAAGGGCAGAACTCTGCACTTACAGAGGGGCTCTAACTACTAACGATCCAATGAAAAGATATGCTGCATTTTTATGGTAATTCCTCAGACATTACAGAGTTCTCCTGCTCCCTCTTTTGCCTCACTTTCACAGAATCACAGAATTGCAGGGGTTGGAAGGGACCTCTAGAGATCATTGAGACCACTATGGCTCCCACACCTCAGATATTTATAAAAAACCTGGATCAGGTCCCCTCTCAGTCATCTTTTCTCAAGGCTAAATAGACCCAGTTCACTCAGCCTTTCTTCATAGGGGAGATGCTCCAGGCCCTTCACCACTTTTAAGGCCCTTCGCTGGACTCTTTCCAAGAGGTCCCTGTCTTTTTTGTCTTTCCTCATGAAGTTACGACTGCTGGAAACAGCACTGTTTCCTCATTCAAAATAGAAATACATAATTAGAAAGATAGAAGTGACCAACAAACAATACTTGATATTTTCAATGGAATTGCCATGTTTATGGGGAATATTAACACAACTGAGTGCGAACGCTCTCAAGCTTTGCAGAGGAAAGGAACTGTGAACATATTTGCTTCTCCCCAACCCCTTCTACCTGATTTTCACGTAACAGAACACTAACTGTGGTAATGACACCTGCACATTAAAGGATTCAGTCAGCAGTGCAGTGGGAATGGCTGTAGCATCTTATCTCTTCTTTCCTACAATGCAATCAGTGCCCGAGGTGCTGATTTTGTCTGTAGCATGTTATAGACTCCTACTCCAATCTCGACTCTTTCTATTCCTGCACGTAAAACTCCTCTACGTGGTTCCTAAAAAAGTTTAGTGTTCCAAGATATTTTTTATCACTACCACTTAGCTTTGGCCTAGTATGTGTCCCAAAAGTAACCATTATGTGTGGCATTAAAGAACTGTTCTTTTAACTATTGCCCTGATGAGATGCAATTCCTCTTCTTCTCTTCTTCTGCTAATACCACAGATAATCCGACTCCGTCCATCCAGAAAAAGCACCAATTCTGCACCACCTCTTAAGCAAACTGCTTGAGAACTTCATATGACAACACTAAAAAGAATGCTGAATGATTAAAAAAATGTATAATGAGTATCAAGGAAGCAACTAACAATAATTAGAGAATACAAGATAAACACATGGAAGACATTTAGAAGAAAACTCCTTTATTCCAACACAGCTATGTGTTTCCTAACTATTTACTCAATAACTACAGTTCTTCACTATTGATTGTCTTTTCAGTTGCAATTCAATCAAGTTTTCATTACCCCTACATTTTACATCAAGGCTTTTCGTGATTACTGAAACCAACTCATTTTGTGAATTAAAGATTAGAAATAAAAGCGTAACTCAATATGCAACAGGAAATCACCCTAGGGCTGCAATTGTAATGCACTTCTATAATTAACTGATTTCAACATCAGTTTGTGTATGTTATCCTCTCATTAGTAAAACAAATTTCATTCCTCTTTTGCCTTTGTTTTTTCCGCTACCTGTTAAAATTTTTTGGCACCTTGATTTTTTGCAGTCCTGACTCCAGAATATTCTGTAATGCTCAGCATAACCCTTGTCCATCTAAAGTCATACTTAATATTTGGCTATCATTACTCAGTTCACTTCTACATGCTAAGAAAGACACCTGATGCAATTCTTGATTGGAAGCCCTACAGTATGTAAAAGCAATTTGAAAATCATCGTCCCACATACAGTTAGGCCTATCTGCTATCACTGAAGCTCGTAAACTTATACAGACACTATGAAAAAGAAGGGGTGAAAACAGTGGAAGAAAATTAAAAATTTCCCTGTGCCACTCCAGGCTGAGCAGAAGCACTGCTTCAGGTCTGGAGAGCTTCCTAATAGACCAATGGTATAAGAAGAGATTAAATCTAGCTCACAAATTGTCCTTAATACACTAACATCCAAGTTTGTATTTACAACATGCTTAAGCAAACATACTGGATTCTCATCATGCAGGTCGCATCAGATTGTGACTAGTGTTTAAATTACGTCACAGAGCTGAGCCTACATGAATTCTGGTCTTCTAGGAAGACCAATAATTCCAACCACAGATTTTTGAAGCTACCAGCATACCGAATGGCAGCTCCTGAACAAAGCCCAGAATTCAAATTGCAATAATAAGTGTTTAAACTCCTCCTCACCCCTTCTAACCTCTTTCCTCTTCAAACCTCCACATTTTCAGGAAGATCTTACCAGAGTTTAGGGAACTCTGCTCATTCTGGAAAATGCTAGTACTATGTTAACTAGCAAACTAAGTTCTGTGGAGAAGGAAAACTGCCAGCCATGCAATCATCACATATGTTTCAAGTCATTCACCAGCACACGTTTTACGCAAAAAAAACCAAAAACCAACCCAAACACTGGTAGGATTACAAAAGATATGCAGAATATCAGATATGCAGAACAGCAAAAAAGGTATGAATCTAGGACGGAAGAAAAGCTGTTGCTTTAAGAGTTTTTCAAAACTATGCCCCGCAACTTCTATGGGCAATTAAGTGCTGAAATAAAGCTTCCCAGTGGGGAGAGTCAGAAAGAACTAAAAAAAAGTTGAAGGGAAGGAAACTGAAGTCTCAGTCAAACGATGCAACTTAATTTCCAGATTAACAAGGTAAAGGAACTAAAGCCTCCCACAGCCTGAGAAAAGTTGCAAAGGAGGTATTTCCACATCCACGTGTAGCCTAATTTAAGCGGCTGATCTATGCTCCCATACAATTTAAGGAGGGGCATCTGCTCCTGGAAGCTCATAGTAAACATCCTGTCAAACTCCAGTGCTTCACATGAGACGACACGACCCATGAGGTGACATAACCCAGTGTACACACTTTGCATTCGTTGAGCCCCGCATTTCTCCAGCAAACATTTCAACCTTTCACTTTTTAGAAAATGTTTGTATCTTACTGAATGCTACTGCTGTGATTGAACTCCTTGGTAAGGAAGCTCCACAGAGCATGTTTGAAATTGGCAGTTGTGAACAGAAGATTAAGTCAAGAATTGTTTATCTCAGAGGGTCAAAGCAGTGAAGAGAAATGTTCTGCTCAGGACAGACTACTGAGGAACTCTGAATAAAGACTCCTCTTTGACTGAATTCAAGAACTGTTCTGATTCCAGCAGCCTATCTGGAAGTAAAATGTGGAAGTTAGTTTTTATTCTCTGTCATTAGAAGGATGATTAGATATTTAAGGTACCTAAGAATGTATACAATGAAGGAAAACTTTTTAAGACATGATAAATAAGTTTGCTTGCCTTTTTTTTTTTTTTTTTTTTTTTTGAGAAAATTCTAGAAATACTTACTGTGAAATCCTGTAAATCCAATTGCTTTGGGCTACGACACTTCTAACTGATTCCCTCCTTCCAAAACAACACAATAGTCATTTTCATAGTAGAAGTCAAATCCTTTTCCTCACAAAGGATAATATTTCCACTAACAATTATAACATCTGCACTATGAAAAAAACCAACTCAGTGTTTCGGAATATACAGGAAGGTGGGGGCAAATTTGGGTGCACTTTCTTAATCCAAGAACAAGATGCATCTGACAGAGCTGCCCATAGGACAGAGAGCTTATTCACATCATGTGTTTTCAGTTAATGCATGTGCAAACAGCAATTCCACCATACAAACCTTCGCAAGTCATTGTAAATCCTGTATAAATCTTATGGGATTAAGTCATTCTGTGGCTTTAAGAGGCAAGCCCATGATATTCAAGATGACCTAGCTTGTCCTTCTAAAGAGAATGCTGTGATGTATACCATAAACTCACAGAAAATTCAATACCCTGAAGCACAAGAATTTCTCACAAAAAAAAAACACAACTGTAATATTCAACTGTGAACCACATTTCCAAACCCAAGAGGGTATTTTGCTACAGAATATAAAATACAGAAATATATAAAATACAGAAGACATGAACAGTACAATCATACCAAACTTTACTATTTTAAAATGGTTAATAATTTTAAAATGTTCAATTATTTAAAAGAGAACAAAACAGATACAAATCTTAAGAATTACCTGTTGTTTGGCAGAAGAGTTAAGTGAAAATTTCTACATCCTCTGTACTAAATCACTACCCCTAAATTCCTCACTTTTAAGCTCAATTTTGTCTTCATGTTTTTTAAAAGCACTTAGAATTTTATTATTTTAAGTTTTAAAATTCCACAGAATATATTATGTTTGATTGATTTTTACCTTTATAAAATTAAGGCTGCAAACACCAAGAGCAGCGAGATGACTTTCTTTAATGCGCCACATTTTATAATTGAATAGTCTTCTGGAGAATAGTAGAATAGCAATTTAATTAGACAAGACTCACATGCATTGCATGTAAAAGAGTCACTGCTGGGTTAGTTACTTAAGAGTTTCTATTTGGTATTATAAAACCTAGTAGTATTGGCCTGTGTCATTGCAAAAATGTGTTTAAATTGCATTTTAATCTTCATTTTACTGTATTTGGCTGAAAAAAGTATACTACATAACTAAGGATTCATATCTTTCACTAAGGGTTATATTTGTACCTACCTATTTTTAAGATATTTCTAAAGCAATTTAGAATGCATTTTATATTAGTATTTATATCAGAATGCTTTTATATTAATTACTTCCCCACTGATACCCACATATTCTGACTTCAATTATGCTCACTAGATGTCCCACATTTATCAGTAATTGCTGTATTCAGGAAAGCATTTTAGTACAAGACCAACTTAAAGCAATCTGTTATCTGGCTCCTGATTCATAAGGTCACCTTAGTTTAATCAGTCTAAAAACTATTATACTGGGAGACATAATAAGTCTATCAAAGACTAACACACATTTTCTTGAACACTGCTCATCTGAAATAACAAAAGATGAGTGCAATGGAACTTCTGCATTAAAGAAAGCACACATTTTACACCATACTAGGAATGCTACTCATGACATTCTCCTATGCTCTCCTACCCCTAAGTAGTCATACTGCAGAGATTCCATTAATTCAGTCTTCCTCGTTACAGAAAATCCACTGAATTTGACACAAATGTGATACCTGCTTCATGTATGCATAGCACATGGTCTCTGCAACTCGCTTTCCTTCATCATAGCAGGCTCTTGGACCTATTGGATTCACGTGGCCCCAGTAATCCTCATTTTGAGGGTGAACTTCAGGATCTATGGGGGAAAGGAAACACTTCATATATCTTCTGTCAAAAAGGTGATTATATAATTAATATTCTGGCACATCACTGATGTTAAGCCACCAAGCTTCAACATAATTCATTAAAAGTATATTCACTACAACTATGAAAACAACAGTTACAGAAGATACAGTTTTCTACTAAGAAAACAGAGTACAAGTAAACAACAGCCTTCAATGGCTTTCCAATAAGAGACTGAGAACAGAGGGTTAAATACATTTATTACATATCCTCATGTTGCTACCGATCTGTGCTGCCTTTTCCTTTTTAAATGGGTTTGAAGTTTGCATATATTACCATGGAACTTTCAAATGGTACAGGCTAACGAAAAAAACTTTGATAATTCTAATCAACTCCTTCCAGTTCTTAATGCTGCTCAAAGACATGATTATGGATGAATTAATGCCATACAAGAGTCACAGAGCAATGAAAAAAAAAAAAAAAGCAGAGTTTTTACATGATTAGAAAAGCTGGCAGGAGTTTTACACAAGTACCAAAAGGTTCTGCAACCTGGATGATCAGCACAGTTGGCCTTCTTTCTGACAGATGCAGCTCTATGAAGCACTTGTAAACTCCCTACACAACACTGCTTTTGAAAAAAAGTCATAAAAAAAAAAAAGACAAAGGAAACTTACAAACAGCAGTCCGACTCTTCTTCCGCCATTGTGATTAGAAACTTAAAGCAATTGCTAATTCATCTTTTATTGATAAGTACATCTGAAGAAGAAATCAAGCTAAGATAGTGACAAATACCTACTGTTCATCTAAAGGCATGTAAATACCCTTTAGTATTTACATCTCAAGAGTTCTAAACATTTACTCTTACCTCCATACACCTCTGATGTAGAGGCCAACAGCAGTCGTGCTCCAACACGCTTGGCTAATCCTAAATTTTGGGAAACAGTGAAAGAACATACTTGAGGAAGCACAAGAAGCTTTCAGTGACACTAACTGCTTTAACGCGATTCTGGTCTGTGCTATGTTGATAGCAAATTCAATTTCTCTTACTAGATAAATCTAGCTGTAAGTTGTGTCTGTAGCTCTTAATCTCAAGCTAGGAGACTTGAGAAACAGCAGAACAACATCTACACGTGTGATGTCCTTAGTCCTGGGACTAAAAGTTAAACTGAACTAAGACCAAGTAACGTAATATATCACACCTAAGTAAAGATCAAGAAAGCATAAATCATTCCAGATACTAAGTGAGAATTGAAACAATACACTGTAGTATAGCTAATGAGACAGAAAGCTAGATTACATAAACAAACTTGTACAGAACAACACGTTATAGGACAAAAACATTTTCTTCCTACTATTTGTAGTTACTGCCCTGTTAAAACAGTCTGAATGATGGCACCCAACTTGAGATTACTCTGCTCATCATTTCAACGATCTTATGGGTTGCAAGTTAACATGGCCACTCAAAGAAATCACTCATCCATGCTGTACAAATGTCTGATATCATACTGCATCTAAATCACATAATTCTCTCCACTGAACTCACTTGCATACTAAATAAGAGATGGAATAGAGTCCAGCAGCTTTTTTTTCTCTCTCATTCTTAGTCAGGATCTCTGACAGCTAGTACAAGTTGCAGCATATGCCAAACGGATTAAAGATGAGAGGAAAAAGTAGTAAAGGCTTAAAACCTTCTTTTTTTTTTTTTCCCAGCACCAGAACCAACAGAAAAAACTGCAAATTTTGCCTTGCAATTATCTAGTAAAAAGCTAGATATTAAATGTCCTTTCAGCACTTCTGCCAGCCAAGGCACACATGAGATGGATCTTGATGTTTGGGGTTTACAGAGCTAGTGCAGTTTCACATAGTTCAGGCTCTTAGCTGTTTGTGTGATTTCTGTAATCACTGCACAGGTATTACTCCATAGCTGAGTTACATGGAAGTTCTGTTGCTTTGCTAGCTGAGCTTCCATGTTGTCAGAGCTCACCTGCAGGTACAGTTAAGGGAAAAGTATAACAACTTCTCTAAGACAGAAAAAAACACCCACTGTTCTTAAAGAAGCAACTTCTTTAGTGCTTTTGACTGGTGCGCTCCATCCTCCCCCTACCAACTCTGTCTAAATCATATTACAATGTAACACTGTTAAGAAGAAAAAGATTTCTACTTACCCAGCATGTTTAATGTCCCAATAGTGTTGGTCTTTAATGTTTTTATAGGATTATACATGTAATTTGGAGGTGAAGCAGGAGATGCTAGATGATAGATCTGGTCCACTACAGAAAGCCAGAGAAGGGAGGAAAGGAAGCATTAATATTTTCCCATATTATATATGGAAAGAGAAAGTGCAAGAGTTGAAAAACAATTATTCTTCCTGCATTTCCTAACACTGGAGCTCACATGCTATACATCATGTGTTTGCAAACCTGTTGTAAGCCACAGCAAGACATGCTTTTCAGTAACACAAAATTACATCAATATCATACATCAACAATGTTAACACATATCTGTTACCAGGTGGAGATTTTTCACTTAAAATAATGCCATTCCCAACAGATATTCCTCAAGCTATGGAATCTATTTTACCTTCACACTGAATATTATTTACAATCAATGAAGGTATACTGATGTCTAGTCTAATTCAAAGTAAGATGGCTTGCATACCAGCAAGAGATTGTACAGGTAATAATGCTAGTCCCAATCTTAACTAATTTAAATTGCTGCATTTCTGTCACTGAAGCTTGTAGAAACACAAAGATTCAAACTACTGTCAAGAAATGCACATTCTACACAACAGCAAAAATAGAGCCTAGTGTAACTAAGCTAGACTGTTATACCTTGTGTTGTGAGTAAAAGCTATAACAAAAACCAGGACTCTTATTTCAGCAGATTTTATGTTCAAAGCTCTATATAACTAATTGGGAATTTATCTCTCCACCTTTCTCAGCCTCTGTTTATTTCTACCTTAAGCTAAATGAATTCTACTTTGCTGTCTCCTTATCCGGTAGTCACGTTTATTCATTTATTTCCAAATACTTATCCACATAATAATAAAGGAGATTATTTCAAAAACAAGCATGGCAATCTTCCCCATCGAGGTACTTCAAAAGACAGATACAGATATCATAAATGGAATCTGATACAAAGAAGCAAGCACACCAGACATCAGCTCAAATTTGGCTTTGTAACAGGCCATCAAAAAAGTCAGTATATATTCACCGATGAATTTCAGAAAGAACAGCTCACTCTAAAAAATTTAAAGTATATAAAAAAATAACCTTAATAAGCTAACCTTAATAAGAGCAACAGAATCACTCAAACATGAAAGCTGAAAGAATCCCAAGATACTGGTTGATATAAACATAACATAAGTAATGACAGAAGTCTAAGGCAAATCCTAACCATGAGACCAGCTTCAGCATGTCAGAGTTGCAAATATCATCATATGAAATAAGAATCCAAGGTTGGAGACACTACCAGAGGATGTAAAGATGGTGGGTAGAAAAGTTAATTATAATATAAAACAGTACAACAAAAGCTGGATTATTTGTTAGAAGCAAGATCCAATGCTCAACAAACCCCAAACAGCAAGCCCTTCGTAATATAACAACTGTAAGTACAAAAGCGTCTTTGACTTCTATGTAACATGAATCACAGTGCGTGCAGTTGTTAATAACTAGAATAGCAATGTCCAGTTGCCTACAAAACATCAAAGCAGGCCAGAGAGCCGAAGGAATACCCCTGATGAATAAATTACTGTCTAGACCTATGCTGTCAGAGGAGAAGTGAACACATTCCTGCCTCTCTATCTTCACCCATAATCTTTTGGCAATTTTTAAAAAAAACACATGCTGAATTTTCAATATACAGCCACTCTTAAATGAACAATTCCCATAAAGGCTCAAGGCTATTCAGATGAGCAGTGCTAAAATCCGCCTTTCTTTGCATCAAGATACAGTCAGGCACAAGATTATCCAAATGGCCATCTGACTGCTAGCCACAAACAAATGCAAATAAAATACAAAACCACTAAGATTCCTCAGAATTGTACAACCTTTTTTTTTTTTTTCTTTCATAAGAAGTGCTCAAACAGAAAAAGTACAGAGGGAGAGAAAACCTCTTGTACCTAGCTTGGCTACAAACACCGTATTCTCTAACACAGACAAAGCTGGCAGTTACGAAGGCCAGCAGGCAACTTAAGGTTTTCCTCAAACCACAGTAGTCAGTGCTTCTTTTCAGAGGATTAACTGTTCAACCATCTGATATATTCTGCTACAGGAGGACAGGAACAAACGCACCTTGCAAACAACCTCCACTTGTTTGTTTTTTTTTTGTAAGATAAAGCAACAGGTTGCCCAAGGAGGCTGTGGATGCCCCATCCCTGGAGGCATTCAAGGCCAGGCTGGATGTGGCTCTGGGCAGCCTGGTCTGGTGGTTGGTGACCCTGCACATAGCAGGGGGTTGGAACTAGATGATCATTGTGGTCCTTTTCAACCCAGGCCATTCTATGATTCTAAGGCACTCATTTTCAAGTTACTATGTAAACTGAGTACATTATTTGTGCCCTTTATACATTTAATCCAAAACTTCATTTGGTAGTTTTAAACACAACTCTACTGCCAAGAAGTGGGATAGGTCACAGTAACATTAGCTTAAGCATTCATTCTCTTCTGTTCTCCAAACTGTATCTATGAACCTTCATACTAAAGTTTATAGAAACATGAGCCAAAGTGCTCTCAAGTAAACAACTTGATGAGGTTGTAATGTTAAAGAATGTAAAGAATCAGAGGTAGGAAGTCAAACAAAGGTGAATTTCTATATATTTTTTTTTCCTCCAGACAACACAAAATAATAAAGAGATTCTTTCATCTATACTTCACCCTTTAGAAAGTTATTTTGTTGGACTAGAAAAACCCACATCTATTAGTGGTTTAAACCTTTACATAAAAAAAATCCCAGGTAATTTAAGAACATACAACTCAAATACAATAAAAAAAGTTCATAGAAATTTTATTTTCAGATTTTCTATTTCTTACCCTTCAAGTACTTTCATTCCATTAAGAAATTCAGTACCTCTGCTTTTCTCCTTGAAAAAGCACAAATGAAAGCTAAGTGTCCCTGTGCAATTTCTGCTGATATCTTCCCTAAACGCTATAGCAACAGAAATTCTACTGCATAAAGTCACTCAGCACTGCAGTAAACATCCACAGGGCTAAGAAATGAAACTTGTATTTTGACCACATTACTGTCTCTGGACAATTCAGATCAAGTTAATGACTCACACGAGGTAGACTGTATTTATGACTCACTATGAAGTTAAAAAAAGTTCCATTTTCAATTTCCATTTTCAAATGAAAAGGACTAACTGGGACTAAATTAAGAGCTATGGATCCAAGCCAGAAGGAAAAAAACAACTTTTTAATCTATTACAATAGCTCCCTACCCATCCTCCTCTCACCATTTTTGTTTTTTTTTTCCCTCCCCACTTTTCCTTCCTGGACACAAAAATCTTCATCGTGTTTTTAAACTTTAACAAAACTTTACCATGTTACCATACTGTGTATTTTATTTTATTCTTAATACTTAGTCAATTTTGTTTTAATATTTACCCACATCAGCTTACATTTATGTTGTTGGAGTAAGAGAAGAAATTCAATAAGCTACACGCTGAAAGACATTACAACTTGCTATCATCGGACAATAGAGGACTGGTATCTTAATTATACAGAACATGGGACAGGTAGCAAAAGGATAACAGAATTCCCTTTCTTTTTTTGTGCCTGATGATTGGGAAACTGCTGCTAATTCTCTGAAAAGTTCTTAAGTGTCAGTAAGAACAAAAGTAATGGAGGAAAGATTAGGAAAGCTGACAAACCAATGTAGCTGTGGTATAAGCTACTACCACCTGGAGCCAATTAGTAAGATCTTGGTCCTATTATCCTGTCAGCAAAAACACAAATTTCAAGTAAAGTAATGGACAGTAACTGAACCAATGCATTATCAGAACAGAGAAGGAACACATTTCCAAAACTGTTTCAGCAGCACTGTCAGGAATTCATCACAAGCAATAGCACAGGAGATGCAATTACTATAGATTTTTCCTGTGAAATTTGGCCCATGAGAATACACTTGAGTAATAACTGAAAAAAATACAGCCTCAGATTCACTTTTTTTTTTTTTAATTTGAAACAAAAACTAGATTGCCAGAAATACATAAGAAATATAAGAAATAGAGCAAAATCACCAAAACTCCAGCATAATTAGATTAACTTTTTCACTGATTCATTATACACTGATATATTCCCAAAGCCTATATATGCCTAAGTATTTTTAAAATAGCTGTCTTACAAGCTGGCATAACAGTCTGATGCTTTATGATAGTTCAGAGGATCAGTTACTCCTACATCTTTGAAGTGAAATGTTTTTTGCTTTGTTGTTGTTGGAATTTTGTGCTGACATTTTCCTAATCTGTGGGCAGAGGAATGCTCATACCTAAACCAGGCACACTGTTTTCCATTGAAAAATATGTAAGGTAACAGAAAAAGCAAGTTGACTTGCACTACGAAAGTGCTTACATTCCTCTGCAGGAGGTACACAATCCACAGTACCAACACCCTTACATTAAGCTTCTCAAATCAAGATGCAGATTCTGTGTATGTGAGCACGTGCATGCACAAATGAATATGAAACAACAGATGGACAGACTGATCTTTCGCCAACCTGCCTTCTCACAAGATCAGTCATGTGAAGGAAATATTAAACATTTCCTTCTCCCACCCAATCAGAAAGGATGAACATTCTGATTGAAAAGAACTGATTTCAAAGACAAGAGTTATTCAGCGCTCAGCCCACACTGCTCATAGAATTTAGAACAATAAACCAAGTATACAGGTAATAGATCAATCCAGAAGTCAGCACATAGATTTCATTTCTTTACAAACATGCTTATCAACATAAAGCACAGTCAAGTGCAGATACCAAGGTAGTGGCTACTCACCTTCAATGTACAGGGGCTCAACGACATCGTGATTTATCAGTTCGAAGTTCTCATGACCAATCCAGTGCTCCACATTTCTTTTCCTGCCCGTAAAGAAGTTGTCCACAACTGTAACCTCATGGCCATCCATCATTAGTTTGTCAGTAAGATGAGAACCCACAAACCCTGCTCCTCCAGTTATCTGCGTTAGGACAGTTGGTATAAATTTCTTTTTCTTTTTACAGAAACACCAGACAAAGTCTACAAGCATGAAAACAGAAGAACAGTAGCTTTCAGATCCTTGCTTACCCCAGGGGAAACAACTCCATTTCCATGTTCAGTTTTTTTACCCAGTATTTAGGGTATCTAAAATTTGAGAGACATATGCTTCATCACTTCCAACCTGAAAGTTCAGCTAAGCACTCAAGTCAGCAAAAACTCTTAGATTAGATTATCTTCCTTTCCTCTTTTTTTTTTTTTTTTCCCTACAAATTGGATTGTGCCCTTTTGTCATAGCAAGATCTAAAATACACCCAGAAAAAGAATTCCCTGCGATCTCCATTACTGAGAGGAAAAAAAAGATGACAGAAGTTCACATTATTTTTGTTATAATACCAGAAATATTAAATCCAGCTTCTGTCTGGATTAAATGGAAAACACATTGGGTGTCCTAAGCACTACAAATTATTTCACAGTGCAGAGGTGAAAGGCCTCTCATCTGAAATAGCTGCCAAAATCATCCTATCATTCTGTTCTCAGCCTCACACATCAGTAGCTCCAACAAGCAGAAGTAAATCATTTAAAATCTTCTGCTCTTCTTCCATGATAGAGGGAAAAGAAATCAAGGAAGCAATTTGTTTTTCCCCTTTGTGCACTTAAATTTGTAAGAGCGAACAACATTGAAGAAAAACAAACCATTAACAAAGTGTTCAAGCAGTCAGTATTACACGTAGTAGTACTGCAAGTTGTGTCATCCACACAAATATGGAAGCAATTACTTCGTCTGCCCTTTCAAGAACACATACAGGTAATAAAAACTCTGAAGGAACAAAGGTAAAAGGCCAGTGTGGCATATCAAGATACTCTGTATGACTGCATGATAAAATTCATTGTTTGGAAAAGTGATTCAGCTATTGATTTCCACTCTCCAGTTGCAGTGATAACTAACCAAATATAAGGACATGGTGAAGCTGTCAAACAGCAATCTAACACGTGGATGGAGTGCCGTGATGACAAAGCACTGTGTGTAGAAGGACGTAGACATCCAAAGTTCTTTCACTTTGTGTTAATCAAAGCCTAAACCTTTATCCTGCCCCCTCCCTCCTGGAAAAAAAAAAAAAAAAACACAACAAAACCAACCAACCAACAGATGAGAATAATTTTTCTGATTTTAAAATCAGGAAAGAAATAAAGCTAACAAACTAAAAAGAAAAGATACTGACATTGGCTTTCTTCTGTAAAATGCAGCTTTCTTTCAGTGCCACAGGTATTATAAGTACCAAGTTAATAAAGATTTTGTTGGTCTACTTGGTATTCTTTTGCATTTGTCAGTGCTTCCCTGCATGAGATTTGGATATGTGACTCAGTTCCTTGACAAATACAAAGGAGAAACAGGATTTAGGAGTAGCCCTCCTAAAGTAAAAGAAAGCAATGATCTTGGGGCTCCCACTATCCCATAAGAGACAGCAAAATGCTAAGAGCAAGGAAAGAAGAGCAATAACTGAGGGAGAACAGCCATTTGCCAGGTATCACCACCTACCAAACTAAAAATGAACACACAGAAAATCTATTGCCATAAGCTTATCCTGACTTGCAATTCCACAACTGGCAGCCTTGTTGCAAGTTCTAAGGAGTTTGTCTTTTTGTGGTGATCAGGACCAACATTTCCTGTAGAGGATATGAATCTAAATCAAAAGAAACGAGGTCAGAAGGTCTCTACTCTGTGAGGGTGAAACCTCACTTGAAGTACTGCATCCTGATGGGGACTACAAGACAGATGTGGACCTGTTGGAGTGTGTCCAGAAGAGGGTCACAAAAATGATTCAAAAGATGTAACGCCTCTCCTGTGAGGACAGGCTGAGAGAGCTGGGGCTGTTCAGCCTGGAAAAGAGAAGACTCCAGGAACACCTGACAGAGGCCTTTCAGTATCTAACAGGGAGCTATAGAAAAAAAGGAACAGATCCTTTAGCCGGAGAGATTTAGGTTAGACACAAGAAAAAGTCTTTTACAGTGAGGTTGGTGAGGTTGCCCAGACTGGTGGTGGATGCTCCGTCCCTGGAGACTTTAAAGGCCAAGATGAACCAGGCTCCTAGCAACCTGATCTAGCTGTGGATACCCATTCATTGCAAATGAGTTGGACTAAATGATTTTTAAAGGTGTCTTCCAACTCCGAAGATTCTGTAATTCTATTCCTTTAACTAAGGTCTAGGAAAATTCCCTCCCACTATTTTTACTTCCAGGTTTCTAGAAAAGACGAATTCAATACTTGCAATCTATCTAGTGCAGCAAAGCATCAAAAGCTAAATTCTTTCACCATCTCCTAACCAAAGCAAGCACCCTTTCACATTAAATGTAAGCAAAAGGAAAAAAAAGGAGTGAAAAAAAAAGCACAAGCCAATTTTCCTAGAAAAGAAGTTCCAAGTACTTGAACTCTAGTTTTATCATAGAACTGTATTAGCTTTATTAACACATAATTTCCATAGGTATTAGATAATGAACTACCTGGAAAAGGAGCTGAATTTCCCCTGGAAAAGTAAAGAACTGTATAAATTACTTATCATTACTTGAGGCTATGTTAAAAAAAGAAAAGATAATCTTTCATTGGAGCTCTCTGTATAACCTTCCTGTAATCACTTACAAAAGCAAGGTTAATATACTTCATTTCTAAATATGACTTCCTGCAAATCACAGTGACATATTAATCTCCAGAATCATATACTGTACATGAATCATTTCCATATCAGAACTGAAGCATTAGCACCTGGGACTTAAATAGACATTCTTTAGTAAGACCTCATTAAAAAAGTATGTACTTAATTATTTAAAAGTGCCAATATGCCTTGTAACTTCAGCATCTTCTGAAAAGCACAAATATTACTACATTTTCTGTAATAGAGGCACTTAAATACTTGCCTATTTACTAGACAGGTTCATTTCTGTTGACTGCAGTCAGATTCAAAACATCTAATATCCCATTTGGAAATTACATCAAATTATTCTGTGCTTCTACTGGTCTAAAATATTGAATTTATAAAGAAATAAAAAAACACCAAAAACACACAGAAGAACACACAGCAGACTGAGCTTGCATCAGCCCTTTCATCCATAATACTGCACAATTCCTCCTCTGGTATAAGATAGCCTGTGGCTGGTCACTTCAGAGGACTGAGCAAATTAGATAAAACACACACCACAGGATGAAGTTTAATGGACTGAAGCTCTTTTGAATCAAAGTCCCAGAGCACCTCATCTTAGCTGAGACACCAAGCCTACTAGAAATTATTCACAGATACACAGTATTAGCAAAGGACTGCTAGAAATGTTGTCTGGTCATGCCAGTGTTGCAGGTATCTCCAGGTTGCAGTCGGACTTTGTGGTCAGGGAAAAAATCAGAATTTAGAATAGTATAGGGAAGTCAGCAAAATATGTAGCAAGTCATCTACCAAGCTTCATTTGGCTTGCCAATTCTTGTTGTTTACTCCTGACAAAATTCAAAGTTTACACAAGTTCTCCATATGCTGACTTTCAACTAGTCAGAAGAACATTTTTACTACACGATAACAGCAAGTTTCTAAATAAAACTGCCCACTTGAGCTTGCAATTTACTTTGAAGTAGTTCCCAAATGCAATATAGAAGAAATGAGTATATCTCATGACTGTGACTATGACTCATTCGCGCTTTTTGGCAGCTTTCCCTGTAGGAATTTGATCTCTACAATATGCAGACACCAAAAATTAATTTATCTCCAGGTCAGCAGAAACACTCTCTTTCCAACACCTTTATTCTCCATCCAGTACCTTCAAGTGCTGAAGTTTAAAACTCAGTATTAAGAGCTCCTAACCTATTTTTCACACAGAGGGTAGGTGCGTGACACACTGGAACAGGTTGCCCAAGGAGGCTGTGGATGCCCCATCCCTGGAGGCATTCAAAGCCAGGCTGGATGTGGCTCTGGGCAGCCTGGTCTGGTGGTTGGTGACCCTGCACATAGCAGGGGGTTGGAACTAGATGATCATTGTGGTCCTTTTCAACCCAGGCCATTCTGAGTCTATGATTCTATTATCAGCATACATTGATACTTTTCTTGTAAAGACCTACTCACTTATTCTAAAAGAACCTTACGGTGACATTGTTACAGTTGCAGATATGAGCAACTAAGGACTTTTCAGAGTAAGGCTCTATGCTACTTTCCTCACTGTCCATCTCAATTTCAACAAAGAAACAGCCTACAAATCTACCTCCCTCAAGTTGTCACAAATGAAATTAAACGAAACTAATGAAATTTGAATTTCCTTGTCCTGACTTAAACTTCCTTCCTTTTCCACCCTTGAACATTTGTGATGCTGCAAAATAACAAACAGATAAAATAACAAGGAAATGAACACTCCTCCAGTTAAACTACGCCTCCTTAACAGCACTGCAGACTTCCAGCTTTACAACTAGTTTTTGTCCAATCCAGAACACAGCCTTTCTTCCATGACATGAGAAATAAGTTTCCCAGTCTACAAGCTTAACACATCTGAGAACACAAAGATCATTTAAGAATGCAAGTCTATGATGTTAGAAGCAGAGTACAGTGGGTTAATCAACAAGTCAAACCTCCAAACTAGAGCCCAAGTCTAATACCCATTCACTGTGTTTGAGCACATCAGAGTGGGTAAGTGAAGCAAAAAACTCCGTGCACATACGATAACAAAAGTAACTTACTTTACTCCTGTTCATAACTTTAATCATGTACGTAAACTGATCACATCACTGAACTCTTAGTTCCCAAGCACAACCCCCGAGTAAATACAAACTTACCAGGATTCTTTTACGGTCCTTTTCTGATAAAAATTTCACTGGTGGGTATTTCTGGGTAAAACTAAAGAACATTCCAAAACAAAGAAGAAAAAATACGTAAGTTGGAGCTTTGCTTCTTCTTCCAGACAGTTGTCTTTGAAAAAGAAAATATTATTCTAACAACCTCCAATTTTTGAAGTTCTAAGGTTATGTTCACTCCATTTTCCTAAAGAATCTAGACCAACATTTGAAATTACCTGCACTTTGTCAAAGCACTGTGAAAAATATAACATCTGGTCTGCAAGAAGCACATCAAACTTTTGCTTAACTGATTTTCTATTGTGATTCACTCAGCTTCTAACAGTTGAAACTTTAAAAAGCAAGCAATCTATTAAAATGTTCTGAACAACAACAACAAAAAAACTTCTGTTAACTTAGCACACTGACCTCAAACAACTACACTTAAAGTTTCAACATAATCAGTACCACGCTTACAAGCAGAACACTGAAGAAACTCTTCACGATGCTTCAACTTAAAGAAAAAAAAACAAACAAAAAATACTCAATTTTACTAGTCTGAAAGCTAATCTTAAATTTCTTCTCGAGAACTGGCTACATTGTCACTATTCTGATGGTCTGCAAGCCATTTGCACTTTAATCTTTTTGAGTCTTTTTTTTTTTTTTTTTTTCCAAAAGAATTCAATCAAAACTAAAATATCTTAAGAATGAAACTAACATTTGTATTTTTAGGTGCTCTCAATTTCAAAATTGATGCTCGGAACCACAAATGCTTACATGGATGTAAAATCATGCAACATTTTTCTTCACCCTCCCCATTGGCGGCACTCTGCATATGGCAAATTTCTCCAAATGAAGATGTGAATTATTATTTTTAAAGTAAGTAGCATTTTAGCCCTGGCAGTATTTCAAAGGTTGAAGTTACTCTTAGCTAAATATGAGAGTGGCCAGAACTGAAACTATGGTTACTCTTCTCCTCCAGGCAGTTCACATGCTAGAGATACAATTGGCTGTAGCAAGCAGAAAGCATTTTTCTCAGGAATTCACACTGAGATTACATTTTCTTTTACACACCTCTACAGACTCTCTACCTCTGATCCTGAATTGTCTCCTCTGGTTGTACCCCGCAGTACTGGCCCAACAGGAATTTTTCAGAGACAAAGCATACATACTTCTGCATTTACGACAAATTTTTCATCCTAGAGTAAAAGCCATTTTCATAGATAGGGGAAATATGGCAGCAGAATCTTCAAACATCACCCATACAGGAAGACTAAAATGAGAAGCTACCAACACCTGCCTTGTATTGCTACAGGGGTTGGTGACAGTAACTTTAATTCTTTGATTTAAGACCAAGCAATGAGGAATAGCAGTGCATAAGCACAATACAGACAAGCAGCCTTCCCATGAAAGAAGGGCAAATCCACTGATAAAAAAAGATACCTCTAAATTTTATGAAGTTATTTTTTAAAAGTGTCAAATAATTTGATATAAAAGTCAGACTCCTCCACTTTTAAGGTCAGGTTACGTTATGCTGGCATGAAGTGACATGGCTGCCAAAGGGATTTCCCAACATTCTTGCACCTTCTATTAGGCCAGCAATGGCTTGGGGGCAGCCTGCAGGAGTATGATGCCGACTGAAGAGAACACTCATCTTCTGGCAAGAACTCAAGCTTACCTTGACCTAATGCTTTGATGAATACACTAGCCTAGTAATGCTTTTTGCTGTGCAAATTATTAATAAAAACTTTCCAATTTTAGCTTATTAAACAGCCTTCTGTCA
Organism: Lagopus leucura; assembly: GCF_019238085.1. Lineage (NCBI taxonomy): Eukaryota > Metazoa > Chordata > Aves > Galliformes > Phasianidae > Lagopus > Lagopus leucura. The sequence goes on along the minus strand of NW_024962262.1, from coordinate 44,893,752 downwards.
CGAAACTAGCAATTCTTGACTTATCTGCTTCCCAAAAGCAAGAAGGTGGCTTGCTTACAGATTTTAATCCGCTAACAAAGTGAAACAAACAAACAAGACAAACACAACCAAATGACCAGTGAAATTACAGAATAAGTTTCTCAAGCAGGATCAGCCTTTAGGCTGATGAGTAATTACATACTGCCATTTTATATAGTTGCAACATTTAAAAATTATTAGCAGCAACATCTTACATGCAGTTGTGCCAACCGAAGTAAGCAGCTGCACTGTTCAACAAAACCTTAGAACAGTAAGTCTCTGTTTTGATATGAGCCCTAGCAGCTTAAAAGCCCATATTTTGTGAAAATGGAATTATATTTTCAGTTCTTACAGAGGTAAAATATATTTTGATTCTTTCTGCTCATTGCTAGACATTTGTAGCAAGAGCCATCAACGCACTGCACATGCAACTCAAAATGGAATGAGCTGCCTGATGGCTCCTGAGAAGTTCCAACTTCATGGTTATACCTAACAACTCAATGTCCATTTGGAAAAAATGTACTAATTGGAAAAAAAGATCAGACACTCCTACCACAATGGCAGAAGGAAATACCTGAACTACCAACAAGTGAAACTGAAGATATACTGGCTATCAGTTAAGGTTAAACAAGTCAATTAACAGATAGAGTACATCAAAAATTTAACCTGAACTCATTTCTTCATAATTTCACTATTATGATTGGTGTAGTAGTATCAAAAGTGACCCCTTCCATATTTTTGCTTTTGTTGTTGTTTGGTTGTTTGTTACGCCACAGAAGTAACAGGGAGAAGGGTCAACTGCTCACTGACAAGACAAAGCTCCAAACACTGTGGGTGTCAAGCATGCCTCTGACCAAGAGCAATGTCATTCTGCACCTTCACCAGGGGAACAGCACAAAACCACCAGTACATCACATGAAACTGTCCAGGCTTAGTGGCACTGCCTAGAAAAGGCTAGATTTAGCCCCTTGTAAGGCAGCATTCTCACCTAGGGAGGAAATGATGTTACAGAATAGACAAAACAGACAGAGATAAGGGAGTGAAACTCATATTACTTAAAAAAATAAAAATAAATAAATCCTGAGTTTAAGGTGCTCCTGGAACTACAGCACAGAAGTCCTCCACATTTAACATCTGTGGTTCACCAAAAAGCTCATTTGCTCTCCTCTGCTGTGTTATTTAGTTTTATTCAAGCAATCACATTCCCTCACAAGTCCTAAGGAAAATGAGTGTGTTGGGCCCATCCAATGCACGCATACAAAGATTCACAAGCAAATCACTGCAGCTTATCTGGACCATGGTAAATGATCACAAGTATGGGAAACATTTCCAGCTTTCTGTAGTTGAAACCAGTACATTTCAGCACATGTCTGTACTGAACTTAGATAACTACAGTAGCTGTTCACCAATACTAAAACCTGCATATTCCTCCACAGGATCTGTGCTTTACAAGAATTCAGCACTCACAGTTACTTCAGGGAGATTGAATCAGCCTGATTATCTTCAGCATTGATGTCCTTTGGCATTTAAGGGCTCATCCTCACTTAAGCATGATAAAAACTGAAAGGTATTGAGGGCATAAGCAAAACATGAAATCTCAAGCCTAGAAGCTACAGAATTAACTGCTACAAAGCAGAAACTGTGCTTTTTAACTGATTCCCAAACTTAGAAAAGATGACGTACCTTTTTTCTAGATCTTTGATTTTCTCCCTTAGAGGTGCAACAGCCTAAAATAAATGAGTAATATTTAAACTTTGAAGAACAGACAAGATTCACATCACAAAGCATTCAGATAGAGTTACTTTGGAGCAAAAAATTATGGCAAACTGTCTTTAATGAAGAATTTTAGAGAAGACATTCCTAGAAACTTGTACCTCAAACTATTCTTGATGTCAAAAATCCATAAATCATTTTCATTTAAAAAAAAAAACAGAAACAAAAACATCTAATAGCATGAAATCCCTTAGCACAGCACTGAAAACAAAGCATATTCAGAGGTAAGGCAGTTGCTCAAAAGAGCATCCAAGGCTATGAGTACCACAGTCTCGGGGATAAGAACATCTAACATTATGATTCCCACTTGACTTAAACAGAAATAAACACAGAAGCATTAGCTCCAGAGCAGTAGCTGTAACTCTCTCAGAACACATGAAATTAAAGAAACACCACACTTGAAAAAAAACTTAGACAATGTAAAATATGTCCAGGCCTTTCAAAAAAGTATTAATAAAAGGAAAGCCGCTAGAAAAATACAGCTCACCTACTAATACTTCTGTTTATATTTTCACTGCATTGAATGAAAAGCACCTCGGTCAGTATCTGTTTCAGGTTCTTTACTACAAGACCTGAATTTCTAACAGTCCTGCCAAGTTTCAACAATAGACTTACCGTCTACAATCATATGTAAATGGAAAGCTATCAGAAGGTTAACACTTGAAATGGTATTAAATAGTAATACGTATCAACCCCTATTTGTTTTCTACAAATACTGCCAGTTAGAGCCAAATAACTCAGGAAATTAAGAAATGAACTGAAATAAGATGCACATTTGTGTCCAGAGGAAATACACTATTGTTATTTATTCTTCAAGCATCTAGCTCTGTGGAACAGCAAACAGCTCCCAAGAAGTCATACCCATGAGAGTTTAAAGTACTACACAGTTAAAGTTCCAAAAGCAAGAACCAGAGGTGCCTGACTTCTCAGGGATGCAACTCTGATCTACTCAGCAAATTTCAAGTATTTAATCATTCTTAAACAACTGGGATTTTCAGAATGCTTGTTGCAATGTTTTCCAGTTTAAAAAAAAAAAAAAAAAGAAAATGCAGAAGACCTAAGAACAGCCTTTCTCCTGACCTTAAGCAACTGCAGTAAGCTTTTCACTGCGTCTACAGGAACTGTAGGAACCCAGGACACAATGTAGATCAGAGTAAATTAGTATAATCTCACACAAACACACATGAAAGTAGTGGAAGTACTCACCTCAAATACATTTATGTCTATTATTTTATTGCTGTTATATAGGAAGTCTAAAAGCATCTTGAAAAAGGATTGCTTGTAAACTTTTACAGTATTTCAGAACAAACTGAGGCTGAAATTGAAATTCAGAGGTGCTGGTATAGAATTTCTGAACCGCCACCATGTTCAATACCCATATCTACTCTAGAAATTGCCAGTACTTGTCCTTATGGCATTTTTAACGCAAACTACTCTCAGCTATCAACACTGCTACATTTGTTCATTAGTTGACAACAAAGCAAAACATATTTGTGAAGTTCCAAATGTCTACTGAAGCACTTTGGAAGAGGGACAGAGGAAAGGATCTGCATACGTCCAATATTCAGTAACTCAAGTCAGTTCTCAAGAGTGATCAATAAAGCCACTGCAGCAAATGAGACCACCTCTACTGCTACAGCTCCCCAAAAAGGCTTAGATGAAAAGAAAAAAAAGCAAACAGCTGAGAGTCGCAGATCTATGTTAGTAACTCCACTACAAAGAATAACAGTTCAAATACTGTTACGTACAAGTGTAATGCTTTGAATGGTTTTAGTGGAACTCAGAGTAATTAGATAAATAATCTCTTTCAATATGAAATGAGCAAAACTGAATATTTAAAGCAGAACAAATGGCCATTATAAAACTAACCTCCTCTATTTTACTTTCTACCTTCTGATCTCCATTTTCCTGAAGAGACCTGCTGACAAGAAAAAAAAACAATTTATACACAAGTAATGCTTGCTCCACTGCACCTACATTATACCTTTCCTGTTGAAACAGTAGCTTTATATTATCCTAAATATTATTTAATAGACAGAGAAAATGAAAGTGGTTGGTTCAGTTCCCACTGAAAACAGTTACAGCCTTGTCACAAAGTTTGGCAAAACCTGAACCACACCCATGGGAAAAAAGAAATAAAATTAAAGATGACAGATTCATTTTACAGACAAAAATCAATTTAACTGTACAAAAGTGCCCAGTCATCGCACAGAGAGTCAGTAGTAATATTTTTAAGTGTAGTTCCATTATGTGAATGCTTAAGACAACTTTTTGTAGGTCCACATTTACTGCATGCTAACAAAACATTTTCTCTTAATGTCATAACTGTAATTTTAATTATAAAACAAAACAAAACAAAAAAAAAAAGGACAAAATATGTTGCTAGCTTTGAATTTTAACTTCCAAGGAACAAGGAAAAAACCTATACTGAAACTATTCTGAAGTGATCAGCTGTTGGGCAACAGTGACTATTCACATATTTCTCTGAAATGATGCCAGGCTTGTACACAGAAGAAAGAAAGATGTCATGGTAACTTGTAAAAACACAGGACTGCCTAGGAGTTGGCTTCTTGCATGAATCTGTGTGGACTTGTTGTTGTGTAAAACAACTTAATTAGTTGTGTTCATTCTTAAGTGAACTTCTGTAAATGTAGAATATCTTAATATTTTAACTCTTGAATCTAGTCATATGATTTTCCTTAAGTTTGCATAATTCTTTTTTTTCCCTCCCCTCCCCCAAAGTAAAGCTTCTGAAAGGGGAATTATTTATCAACCCTTACAGTACTAATTTTTTGCATACTAGAGGATTCATTGGTATCCAACTTAAAATGGAGTTCTTTCAAATAAAACAGAGCTCCTTTACTTGGGTCCTGCAGTCATTACACCTAAGGAAACAGAAGGCCCTTTGTTAAGCAGGTACACATATGCCATGCCATTCAAAGCCAGAGCAACCATTCCCTTCACACCCTTCTGTAAAATTTTGTTACTAAAGCCAGTTCAGTTATACTACTGAGGCAAAAATGTCAATGAGTAGATTAATTTTGTCATACCAGTGTAGTACATTTCAAGGCTGCAATACACAGACCTCGAATCATCTTTTCACAAAGAACTGCATTTTTTTTTTTATAGTAATACTGAAGTAAAAACACTCCAGTTAACACAGTAAGAATTTATTATGAGGAAACATTAAGAAATTTGTGTGAATGCTTCAAATGTTTTCCCAACAACAAAAGGGTCCCCAAAGAAACAGCTCAAACCACACTTTGTTCAAAAACAGGTTAGTTTCTAACGAGTCCTTCCTCCTAACATTATTATTGAGTATCATGTTCAGAAATAGTTTTCCCCCTAGTAGCTCTGTAAGGGTCTCCCCAAACAAGAGGGTTGATACAATTTCTAAGGATAGCTTATCAGGGAATCAACGTGCTGGACCCCATGACCCCCCCCCCCGTCCTTCTCAAACACCTGAGATCCTGTCCTTCCTTCAGAAATGCTTAGCTGCACACCTAACAGCTACTGAACTGTCATAGTTGGATGATCATGAGTTAACAAATAATTTAAATAAGCCCGTCTGCAAACCTCAGCAGCTCAGCAGCTGTTCGACTAACAGCTGAACGCTTCTAGAAACGGTGGGAAACAGCAAGAAGGGTAAAGTGGACAGCTATGTGTTGACAACAGCACATCCCATAGAAAGCTATTCTGGGTAAATGAAAGCCCACAGAAAATTCACTGATTTTCTTACCTTGCTTCAAACTTCCTTCATTCCATGCCAGCGAGCATGGTAACAGAGTAACTAATGAGGTGAAACATTGCAGGACAAGGGGAAATGGTTTTAAGTTGAGGGAGGGAAGATTTAGGTAGGATGTGAGGGGGAAGTTCTTTACAGGGAGGTACTGAGGCTGCCCAGAGAGGTTGTGGATGCCCTGTCCCTGGAGATGTTCAAGGCCAGGTTGGATGGGGCCCTGGGCAGCCTGGTCTAGTGTTAAATGGGGAGGTCGGTGACCCTGCATGTGGCAGGGGCGTTGGAGATTCATGATCCTTCAGGTCCCTTCCAACCCTGGCCATTCTGTGATACATTCTGTCCCATATCCACAAAGACTTTGCTGTAGCGAACAGCATCCTTTTATTCTCTTCACCCTCTTTTCCAGCTACAACTTCCTTGTGAAATTCCCACATGACACTCACATGTAACCAGCAGTACTGTGAAATCTGCATCGTTTGCATTCATATGTTACGTCATCCTATTTCCAAAGGCAAAAACTATGGGGGATACAACACAGGATTTGCTCTTCAGTACTTTAACCACCTTATTCTCTCCCAGTTAACTATGAGGGTGGGGACTGAAGTCCTCAAAACACCATCTCCAATTCTAGGCACAGAAGCATAACTATGGTAAGCAGATGATCTGCTACTTTTCAGTTCTACAGCCTGCACTGCCACTAAGATATGGGTCAGGTTTGTGATGAAGGAAAGAAGAATTTCATCAGCCTATGTGCTCAACTATGCTAAGCAACTTGCCTTAAACCACCTCCCAGGATAAAATATATGTAAGGGAACATGCTGAAGGGCAGAAGACCCGGGGTGAGAATTACAGCACACAAACGCTGCTCTGTGATTGAATACACTGTATTTAAAAGATGGTATCAGCTGCTTAGCAACCATCCAGCAACAGCTCAAGCTACTCTTCTGTTTTCTTCCCACTTGACATCCAGTGATAAATGTAACAATTTTATTTCAGATAAGGATATTCAATATAAATACATACATTACCTCATATTGACAAAGTTGCCCCAGACAGCTGGAAAATAAAAAGGAGAACATTAGCATCATGTAATAGCAGCATGAGGTAATTTTTTCGTATCATCATCAGAAGGAAATTAAAACAATGCTAAATATATTCATGATTTAATTACGTTGCATGCATGCCAGATACATATGCAAAACAAGTGTCCAGAATGTGGTTTTGGAGTATGAGAGGAATTCTGATGATTACATGAGATGACAAAAGGAGGAAAACTGAATGATTTAAAGAGGATAATTCCAGTGCATATCTAAAGTTCACTGATAGCAGAGCCCCATTTCTGATCACTATCCCCAAACTATACCACATAAAACATACAAGAATTCACTAACTATAATTTGTCACTGCACACATTAAAAAGAGTTCTAAGTTTGTTTATTAAATGCACTGAAAAAAAAAGTCAGAAGCAGGAAGTCCCATGCACCTGCACCACTGGGATTGAAAACTGCAGAATAGCAAAAATAAAAAGTGGCCACCACTGGTAACAGCTGAACCAGTTCAGAGGTGTCACAACAGTCCTGCATTAAAGGGGGCTGCATGTACTAACGTGTATGCTTATTCACTATTTATCACAGGGATTTAAACTCAAAATAAACCTAAGTAATAATACAACCAAATGCCTCACTTAGCAAGCAATGCTCATTTTTTGTACTTTTGGTATGGAAAACAGTTTCAAGGAAGACAACTGTATAAAATGATACAGCAAATGGGTATCAGCTCTTTGCATCCATTTGCCACATCTATTCTCCACCTGAAAACACATCTGAAACCACTGAGAGTTTAAGCACAAAGACTATCAGAACACTGACTTTCACTTTCAACTAGGACACGGAATGTAGTTAGAAAATGTAGTTAAAAAAAAAAAAAAAAAAGGCACTATAAAGCAGGCTGCACAACAGAGTCGACAACTTCACACTGTCAACACAAATAAGGTTAATGTGGGACAGTTATGCAAGGAACTCTGTAACAATAGGAAACACAAAGTATACGCAGAATATCTTCAATAAATCATGCCCATTAAAGAGACAAGGCTCAGTCTGGGTGCCCAGATTACGTTGGGCCTTAAGAAGTAGTAGCCTGTATGCAGTTATGGTATTATTATGCATATAGAAAGTTCCTGAGGCAACATCAGTTTTAGCAAGCAGAGCTTCAGGCCTCAAGTAGCAGCTGAATTAAGTACTTTGTCTGCATTCAGGCCTTGCAGATACACTTCACAATCGTTACTTACTGATCTCAAGCAGTCAGTAAGGTCTTATAGAGATGAGAACAACAAATGCAACTGCAGACACAGGCATCAGAAGGAAAAAAAACACACATGAGAACACAGTAATGCAGTTACAGTTCCACCCTCCAGGGGATGGCAAAGCCACTGAACTGTGTTAAACTACTGAGCGCTGCCAAGTAATACAAATGAATCCATGACAGATCATCAGACTGAAGGAGGGCACTACAGCATATCTGCAGTGGTATCATAAAACCTCAGTCTTTGGAGTAGGAGAAAGGTAGAGCTTCACATTTGGACAGATGATCAATAAAATCCAGCTGAACTAGGAAACACCATGGATTTTACATTAATTAGATTCTCAGTGGGGAAAAGAGATAGAGCACTGAGCACTAAAGTTACATTCCATTTATTCACCATCTGGCTAGGATTTCAGAATTATCTGTGATAATATTAGTGGAAAAGAGTTTACTTTTTCTTTCTTCTGCGTGAACGACTATCATTTGACAACTACAGGTACACAATTGTCAAGCTATAGATCACTCAGATATACTATCATTTCATTTTCTAGGCTGCTGAAACTCATGCACACAATGTATGGTATTGTCTGTGCAGTGGCAGGAAACATCTGGACTTGCTTGGGGAAGCAGGAATTGACACAAAACAAGTTGCCAGCTGCTCCACAACCACCATCCTGCCAGTTTTGTTGCAACAACAACAACAAAAAAGCTTGCTAAAGAAAATGGGCTAACTGTATGGAAAAAACTGAAGAACACCGAAGTGTATCCCATACAGAAAGGTGCCACAGAAGTTTGCTTGGACATACTGTCCTCACAAAGGATTCTGAATGCTCAGCTCTAAAGAAGGCTCTCTTTGACTACTGTATGTTTCCACATAGTTTACATCAAGGTTGAAGGGCTCACAGGTTAAGAGGCCAGGGGCCCAAAGCAGCAAGCAGAGTGAAGCAGAATTACAAGCCTAAATCTGAGACAAAAGCCCTCAGAGGCACCACAGAACCCATGCCAACCAAGACCAGGTTGAACCAAAAGCTGCAGGTGCGGACAGTTAGAAACGCTTCCTAACTACAAGATCATGAATCAGGCACCACACGCAAACCCATCTTTTTTTCAAAAGTATCAGACTCCTAATAGACCCAATTTGAGCAAACTCTAACATAACCGAGACTTTATTGCAGAAGTCAGTCTTTAAGAAAAGAACGGCAACAACACAACAAAACAAAAGCCAAAACTTTGAAACAGAGAAGTACTTATGGGGGTAACAGTCCTATGCCAACACTCAGGCCTTGCACATTTAACAGTCTTCCTCCACAGCCGCACACAGTGCATATGCTGAAGAACTCTGCATTTATCCATCTACAGAGCATGCACAGCCTTCCTGCCATCTACTGAAACTGTGAAAGTGAAGAATTCATCATTAACTGGACTAGACAGACAGGTGCATGACTTGTAACCAAACAATTAAGACACTCATTACAAGGGAGAAGGGAGAGAAGTTCTGCTTATCCTCTCAAAAGACCATTTTTAAACCTCACCCAATGATTCATTATGGTAGTAATACGTGGCCATTAGCGAAGAGATTAGAGTATTTGGATTGCTCAGAGACACGGGGAAACCAGGTTTAATAGCCTGCAGGATTAAAGTGTAGCCCTGTTTTGACTCTATCTGATCTGTGATGTTTCTCCCCTATTGCTTTCCTTCCACAAAGTAACAGCCACTTTCCCTGCAATAGTTTTCTAAGGATTAATAACAAGTACCACTAAGATTAAGAATACATCCGAGTCAGTAATCGCTCCCACAGATACCACACTTCAAAGAAGAAGAATGCCATAACTTGATGAAGTGATAAAGAGCTATTGTTTCAGGAAAAAAGGGGATTTGTTTTTTAAAGCTTTGATCACAGCACTGTTATTAAAGAGGCTGGCTGAATTTAAATACTAAACATTAATTACTCCTTTGTCCCCTCCCCCCTATTTGGTTTTCCTCCTGCCCCTAAAAGATAAAGCTACAGCTATGTGGTAAGGATGATTTCATAAAACTGTTGCAGATCTCAAAGACTTCTTCAAACTACTTCAAAAAAAAAAAAAAAAAAAAGAAAGGACAGGCAGTCATGAATGAGTAAAAGAAAGGCTGTCTTCCTACCGCATACAAGCGTATTCCTATACATATAGCAGTTTGTTTAGTCCTCCTAGAGAAGTCCATCTCTGAAATTACATTGGATGCAAAGCAGTGCAATGATTGAGCTGTTTTCACCAAAGGCACATTTCAAGAGCAATTCTTCAGATACATTATGCAGGCAGGGCTGGCTTGATTTGAAAAACAAAACCTATTAAATCAAAGTACAAATAAGTTCAATAGAAATCCCAAGCTATTTGTTGTTCAGCATCCAATATCAAATGCACATTCCCCTACCTAACTCACCTAACTCAGTCAGACTTTAGGCTCTGACCAGTTATACTTCACTGCAGGCAAGAGTCATTCATTTGCACCCTGAAAATGTAGGAATAGGATGCATACTTTGCTTGGAATGCCCTTTCAGTCTGCCATCTGCAGTAATAGTTGCTGTATAGCTTTTTTTTTTTTTTTTTAATAGAACACAGCTTACTATCCTTGCATGTCTTAATTAGCTCATCCATAATAGGCTGGGGAACCAGAAGAGTAGCACAATCATAATCTAAAGGTAGGAAAGTAAAGAATCTCAAAGGAAATCAGTGCCTTTACCCCAGGATGGTCCCTCTTCTCTGGGATTAAGAATGTGACATTAATATCAAGTCATCTATCACAAGGGAACTGCAGTAATTAACATTGAACCTCAAATGATTAGAGATAATTTCAGTCATTTCAGACTGCTTCAGACAATTTCATTAGTTCCAGCACCATGTGCATTTTAAAATTAATGTTTTAAAAAAGCAGGATCCTAATGCCCGTGAAGATTCAACTGCATTCTGAGCAACAATGAATGCAGTTCCTTTAAAACCATTCTCCTTCACAATGATTATGTTGTTTGCATTTCCAAGGCACTTAAAGAAACTTTCATGAGAACTTCTGCCCAAGCAGATCTAGTTCTAAACACAGGATTTTTTTCCCTGTGCTGCCCTCCTTACATCCCCTGTTCCTCATATTAGGAGACAACAAACTGATGTCTGTTACAAAAAGATTCTGCTATAAGAAACAGCACGAAGGAACACTCTGAATTGATATACAGTTGTTACCTGAACTTCTAGAACAAAATCTTAGCCTTTGAAGGCTGAGAGCGAATTGCTTCAGACAAACCTATTTCAGAGAGATGCTATGATGTTAAAAACAGGATTTATGTATTTATTTTCCTCTTTCTTAAATCAGGCTCACCATGGTTACACAGCCGCATTGGTTTCTTGGTTAAAAACAAGTTTTTTCTTCTCAGAGAAAAACTTGACAGAATGGAAAAGTAAGCAGAGGGAGTTCAAAATGTTGATTACAGATCCATTAAGAAAGAAAAAGCCTTATATTATTTTGCAGATCTCAATTACATGTGTAGTGATATAAAGGAAGCTACAGGAAATTGCTATTTCTTTTTCCTCCCTTTATACATTTGAGTGTATGCTCTGGCTCCTCCAGAAGTAGTTCTCTTTGCCTTTGGCTGACACTGATATTTAAGCCCAATAGCGCTGCCTTGCACAATGTGAGCTTGACTGTAGTCAAAAGTTACAGAAAAATCATCTATGGTGTTAATGGAGGTCCCTGTCCAACTCCCACTGGAGTTGGTGAAAAGAATTCAGTTCACCTGAAAGAGAAGTGAAAAAAAGATATTGTGGGCTCTAAAGGAAATAGCTACAGGAAAGGGGAGGGAAGAAATAGCAACTGCTTGGGAATCTTGAAGTAACTCTTAATGGAGGAAATGAGGAGATTTTAACATTGTATCTCAGTACAGACTGGAGACACGACAGTCCTGCAGCCAAGTGAAAGCTGCTCTTCTGAATGTGAAGAATAAGTAGTACGAATGGGCCTTGGTGATATTGAATGTAATTTGCTGCTGATGAGGAGCCCTTGGAAAATCACCATTGAAGAAAGCTGAAATCCCAGCAGCTGGGAAATGGAGATACCCACTTTTGCAGAGGATAGGAACTTTCCCTGCATGTAGGGATCAGGTGGACATATGAAAAGCTGTGATGCCCCCATTCCTGGAGGTGGTAAAGGCCAGGCTGGATGGGGCCCTAGGCAGCCTGAGCTGGTGGGGGGCAGCCCTGCAGGTGGTTGGACCTAGCTGATCTAAAGTTCCTGCCCCAAAGAGAGAAGATATAACCTTCAGATTTCCTCTCATGGGAAGTAACATAGACCATTAGGATAGAGTGTTTTTGTTTTTATGGGGCTTCACTGTATGCTATTCCACTGCTACTCATCTTCCAGCAGAGAAAAAGCAGTTGTCAGAATAATGCTTTTGTGCCTTCCCTCAAAAAGGAACACTTAAACTGCACTGAACTGCTACACTCCTACAGCTGTCAGATACAGTAACAGGTAGTTGTTTTTTTTCTTTAGGACAGTTAACTGGATGTCATACTGGATAGAAACCTAACTATTATTGCATATTTACTGCTTACAACATTTCAGTTCACATCATCACTTAAAGGCTGAACAGAGTTCTTCATTGCTAGGAAGTCCTTTCTAGGTCTTCTTTTTTCTTTTTCCCCCTCAGTTCTCTGTTCAGTGTTTCAACTCTTTCCTGTATCTTTAGCATATCATTTTTGTCTACCGCACGTTTTGCCACAAGCAAAGTAATGCTATCTGATTGTTCGCTACCACATACATAAACACATGATACTTACAGCAACTACATAGCAACAGAATGCATCTGATTTTCACCCCAAAGAACTCAACCCAATTTGGAAGTTCCAATGAGGACCCTCCATTTTCATCACTCTGTACACTTCAGTGTGCCTGGACATCATTTAACTTCTCAGATTTGAAGTTACTGCCTCAAAATAACAACAGTGGTCTGCACATAGATTGATTCTCTACAAAAAGTAGGAATTCTCTGGGGAGACTTTCAACTTATACCTAACTGGAGTTCAAAATTGTAATTTGAATAAGGTCAGAATTATTTTGACAATGTGAAATCTAAGCAGTCTAAATTACTAACACCACTGTGAGCCCTTTTCACTCTGTGAAAGATCTGAAAATCCTTAAGTCTTTCTTCAAACAGCGGCTTTCACTCAAAAAAAATCCAGCAACTTTCTCCTTACAAAATGACATTTATCTTCTGGTAGACCTGATCTATGCAACTGAAATGCACAAAGTTTGCTGAGAAACAGTTTCTCCTTCTGCTTTAACACAACACTGTTTTGTTTTTAACTTGCAAAGAAAACAAAGCAACAAAGAAAGCATAAGGGATTGCTTTCTTCCCCAAGAAGGTGCAGATTTAGGAATGTGTCACATAAGCCTGAAATACACTTAAATGCAATTCCAACATATTCACTATAAATGCATGCACAGGTATTTAATATATTTCAGAAACTTGGAAGGTAGTTTCAAGCAAACGAGACATCTACTTTCCTCCCTCAGTATCTGCAAACAGGAAGCGTTTCCCTTTCTCTGTTACAAAGCTCATTTTCCTTCTTGAAGGCTGACTGATCAAAGTATAGTTTTAACGGGTGGTTTTCAACTTCCGGCCTCTGGAGTCTAAGGAAGGAAAGGTAGGGGTCACTGTGTCAACTCACCTGAAGGAGTCTGACAAAAGGTAACCAGGTTAATTATTAGATAACTTCATCAGTAACATTAGAAATCGGCTTCAACAGGTTATAAATAAATGCAAGTCATTCAGAGCTGTAAACTGTCATGCAGAACAGTGAAGGTAAAAGGATTTATAGTGGCTGAGGAAAGGGTTAGATGGTTTTTCTGTTTGTTTGTTTTTTTGTCGTTGTTGTTAAAAAGAGGAGTAAATTAAAGCAGATAGTGCCCAAGCACTTTTTCCTCCCCCAGACATGGTCCACAGAATGGGGGAAACATTCTTCAAGAAGCTTAGAGAGGCAGAGAATATTCCACGCTCCAGATAACAATGATACACACTTTACAAACCCCAGAACCTGAGCAGTCATGTGAGACAGCAAGATTCAGATCAGAGATAGGGATCAAGTAAAGGGTCATGACTCACGTCAAGCTACTAAACGCTGCAGATTACTATTTACTGCTATGATTTTCTCAGTTATTGTACTGGCCACTGTAGCATGCTGTGAGGCTGCTGAAAAACACTCTCTTCTCCCCATTATATTTTACAAACCCCTTTAAGCAAGCTGATGCAGAAACCCCCACATCTCTCTCCCAAGGGTCCAAAGACCTGAAGTTGAAAACCACCAGTTCAAACTCTGCTTTGGCCAATCAACCTTCAAAAAAGAAGGGCAATATAAATGACAGGGAAACATCACTCCTCTGCAAAAATGCAGAGAGGGAAGCAGATGCAAGCACAATGAGTGCCTGTTCCAGAGTGGAACAATGACAGCACCACCTCCTGCACAAGCCACAGCCAAAGACAAATCCTAAGCAGAGATATGCTGGGAATGGTATGAGTGAGTTTCTACAAAATACCAAAAACATTTCACTAAACAACCAAGAACAATGACAACAATGATTCCAGCCCTGCTTTGCTGGCCAGCTATTCCTGATTTAAACTCCAAACTGCTACCGGAGCTCAGTCAAACTCTCATGAGCTACACAGCAATGTCTAGTTCAAAGGCAGCAAGCAAATGCTTAGGGTTTGTTTTTTAGATATTTTTTTTTTTGTAGAGAATCTGTGGCATGTTGGTGCAAAAAGCAGGCAAGCCTGATGTCACATCACACCACTCCTGAATCATCCTTGGCCTGTCAATCCTGCTGTCTCATAAAACAAACAGGGAACGAAGAACTGTTCCTTCTACTCTCAAAAGCAGTGCCAAATAACTTCCAGACAGCTAGCTTGAATCAGTAAGACAAGAACAATTTCACAGCTATTTTTCTGCTATGAAAAGTGAAATTACAAGCTTATCAGAATAAAAAATTAAGTATCCTTCAATCCTTATTTTGAACAAGGTGCAAGAGGCTGGTAAGATTTAAGCCTAGAAGCTTAAGCTTCCCATGCCTTGTTATCCTGAGAGAAGGGGACACAACATTCTTCCTACTTGATGGAAATCTGACCAATAAATGGCTAACATTATAAAACAATCACTGAAATTAACAATGCTCAGAGACATCAAGCTCTACAGCACAAAACACACTTTACTCACATTACTTTGACGTTTTAAGTTGCTTTAGCAGCCGTTCTTTGATTTCTTTTATAAAGGAATAAAAGTCTTAATCTTGGATCTCATGACAGCACCCTACTATTCCTTCGCTTTTTCCTTACAAAATGAGCAAAGCTGACATACTTCCAGAGAACTATTTGATCTACGAATGAGCAAAGAGAACTGTTCTACTTTACCAGAAATAGAACTCTTCCCTTATTTTCAGTAAGATCATGCAGCTCCCTTGTTACACCAAGACATCAGATTACTCACAGCAGCATCAAGATTAAAGCAAGCCACGTAGATGGACAAACTCTGGTCTGTAAAATCTTGTAGCCAACATTCAAAATCTACTTCTGACAACTTCAATAAGAGCCCAATTCTACAAAAACAGTCTCACTGAAGCACCTCAGTAAGTCTGTATAAAGCAGAATGAATACTTAAAACCTCAAAGGAAAGGAATTCAAGGTATCTACTTATTGATGTACTGAACCACAAAAAGACAGACCTTTTTTTTTTAATTCAGTAAATATGTGCATATTGCATCAGATACTTCTTATATTTTTTTCAGTACCTCTTAAATTGGCTGCTCGTTTATGATCTGTCTACATTTGTAGTGACAATTTTACATTTTGCAGTGGACAACAAAAATCAATTAAATCCATTTCACTGGCATTTCTAATCACCTCATGTTCTTAAGCTGTGGTTTCACAGTGGCTCCAAGATGATGCAAGTGCAGCCTGTTACTGAAAGGGTTTGTTCTGGTCCACCTTCACACTCTGTCCCTCTTCTTTCATTGACAACTACCACATCTGCAGCATCTTGCAGGGGATTAAATCAAAGCAAAGATGTAACACCTTGATCACGGCTCCCCATTATATCTAGCACACTGCAGCCATGCAGACAGCAATGCAAGTGAGTTAACTAAGTTAATCCTGGAAACAAACAGACAAAACCACCTACAGAGAGATTTGGACAGTTCATTAGCTACAGTACTACCAGATTTAAGTGAACAATGATTTTTTGAAATTAATACAAATTACATTTAGAAAAATGAGACGTCAAATATGGCTAATTCAAACAGAGATTGAAAGTAAGGACTCTTCTTACTTTAAGTGTTACAAGTCCATAAGAATCCAAGGTATCTTAAACCTTGGATTCTTGATTAGCCTTATTGCACCCCTCACATCACAACGGTACTTTAACCAAATTCAGCAAGGCTCCTTAGATGAGACCCAAGTTGTAGAACCAGTCAAGTTCTGCCAAACACTAAGCACAGCTCCCCATATCCCCACTGCACCACCTCCTCAGCTGGACCAAAACAACTGTCTGAATACCTACGTCATAAATAAGCTAAAAAGGAAGCTGACTTCTCACCAAGTGATCTTACACCAGACCTCCTTTAGCTGGTTCATTGGACAGCAGTTTAAGTCCTTGTATGTGGAGGACTGGTAGGAAAAAGGAGATGTGGAACAAGGATGCCTAAGCCAGCCCAGCCATTCAACATTTGTGTGCTGTGAACCTACCAGGACAGCCACCCAAAGACTGCTGAGAACAAGAGGGCCTCTGTCTGTCAACAGCTTGTGATAAGCTCTTCCTCTGGTTTACTGACTCTAGAAAATAAGTTCTTCAGACATTTTTAACATACATTCAAAGGCAGAAGCTTTCTATGAAATAAAACATTTTTCCAAAAGATACTCTCCAAGCATTCTCCCATGGTTTCACATGCAAACTCACAAAATGGTACTAACAAAAAAAAAGAAAAAAATCATATCTCCTACTTCATAAAAACAAACAAGAACCCCCCCAAACTCCACATTCTTCCAAGTATTCCATTCCCTGAAGCAATGTGCTCTAACTCTGGTTCCCCACGCACTAGACACCAAACAGAAATTCATCAGAAGGACGCTGCACAGCCTGAAAACACTTAGTCATTTGGAGAGCACTTGAGAACGAAAATGTAAGAAGTGCCAGCACATACACCTACACCAGCAGCTCAGTTTTCTCAAATTCCAAGCTATTTTAATCTTGCAATATCTGACAGCATGCAGAGCACAGTGATGATTCAGTAATATTGCAAGTAGTACACCATCAGGATAGGGGGATGGAATCATAATCACTTCCACAGAAAAGGTAATGAAAGATAGTCTCTCTACAATCTATTACATCACTGACATCTGCCAAAATAACATACTACTTGGAGACACCAGAACAATAACTAATGATTCTGCTACCCTATTACTGAAAAGATGGAATAGTACAGCAACTGGACATGGCAGATGTGCAGAAACCATACACCCACCAGATACCCTTTTCAAGCTGCCCTTTGCCACACCCATCTGCAGTCCTCTCCTGATTTTTTCAAACTCAAAGAATGACCAGAAACAAGGAGAGAAAGGATTTCTATAACCTGCAGCCCAAACAGTAAAAATAATACAGCAGTTTTCCTCTTCCTTAAGTCTAGATTTTACCCAGACAGCAAAAATCATCATGTCCACAATCTATTCAATAGCCAGGTTCTAGCAGCCATACCAATTGCCACTCAATCTCAGTGCCTGACAGCTTTGCTTTCTATATTAAGTTTTCTCTTTTGCAAAATATCAAATCCTTTCAGAAGCAGAAGAGTCATCATTAAGTCATTCCAGCTTTACTATGCATCGCACCCTAAGTCACTTGAGCAAACTGGGGAAGAGAAGTCTCAGGGGATACCCAAGAGCAGCCTTCCAATACTTAAAAGGTAGTTTATAAGCAGGAGGGAAATCAACTTTCTACATGGGTTGGTAATGACAAGACAAGAGGGAATAAACTAAAAAAGGGGAGATTTAGGTAAGATGTTGGGGAAATTTTTTTTACTGAGAGGGCGGTGAGGCACTGGCACAGCTGCCCAGAGAAGCTGTGGTGCCCCATCCCTGCAGGTGCTCAAGGCCAGGTTGGATGGAGCCCTGGGCAGCCTGAGCTGGTGGGGGGCAGCTCTGCCCATGGCAAGGATTGGGATGGGTGGGATTTGAAGTCCCTTGTAACCCAAACCACTCCATGATTCTATGAAACTGTCTTAAGTGTGAGAGCTGGTATATGATTTCAACAATTTCAACAGCGAGTAAGTAATGAGATCTTGCAAACACACTAATGGGAAGCAGCAAAGGGAATTCCTATCTTGCAGTTGTGGCGTAGGAAACACCATTTTTCCTCCGACATGCCCAAGCTGTACCTCTGAACCCTGCCAAATGCCCACGGAGGATCCTGAGGGGCCCTCACACACACCCATCTCCAAGGCGAGCTCACCTACACGCGCCCTGCAGCACCGACAGCACCTAGCGATGCTGACAGAGCTTCCACGATCCCGCCTGGTGACGTGCAGGCCACACAAAATCCACACGAGCCTGAAACAAGAGCAGGCTAACGCTAAATGTGCGAAAGGGACGCGAATGGGAAGAGTGCTCACAGCGCAGCACGGTAAATCTCAGGGTCTATCTGACTCACGCCTGTAACGCACGCCGTAAACATTCCACTCAGCGGCTATTCTGAGATCTCCCTGAGTACTTTTTGTGCCTCTCGGTACACAGGCACAACCCGAACCCCGTCCCACCGGCACGACCACCCCGCGGAACGCGGCCCGCTCGCCCCGAGCCGCCCCGCCGGGCCGGCGGAAGTTTCCGCGGGGCGGCGAGAGGGAAAACCAGCGGAGCCCCCTCCTCGCTCGCCCGCTCACTCACAGGCGACGTAGGCGATGCAGGCGAGCCCCACGAGCAGCTTCATCCTCCTGCGGTTGATGGCGGTCAGCAGGCGCAGCAGCGGCCCCTTGCTCACCATGCCCAGGGCACGCAGAGCCGGGCACGCCACCCGCGGCTACCCCCGCCCGGCTGCCCGGGAACCGCTCGCGCAAGCGCAACAGCGCCCGCCCTCCCCTTCCTTCCCCTGCTCTGCTTGCGCTAAGCGGCCGGAGCGGCGGCGGCAGCGCCGCGCCGCCTGGAAGTGCGCATGCGCGGCTCGCGACGCGCTGCAAACGACGGGTGCAGGGCGGAGCGTTGAGGTGGCGGTGCTCCTGAGTCCGTGCGTGCTTGCGTCTGTCTGTTCTTCCTTCATAGCAAGCTGCGGGTTCTTCGGCTATGGGCTGACTGGGGGCGCCCGCCTTCCACAGAGCGACCCTGAGGCGCCCGCTGCCTTTCTGGTCCGCTGACACGGTCCTTTAAGGTGCTACCGTATGTGTGTGGCTCTGTCTCCTGTTGCCTCCCGCGGTAGTGGCCTTTAGGTGTCCTGCTGGTTACAGGAAGGCTGCACACCCAAAAAAGCACCTCTCACTTAAGCCCACTTCATTTCTAAGCAGTCAGTGCCTGGTGTCCTGAAAGCTCCATTTGCCTCAGTGCAAGCAACCTGATCTAGTTGGAAGTACCCCTGCCCATAGCTGGGGTTGGAACTGAGTGTTCTTCAAGCCCCCACAGCCTAAACGAGAGAGGAGGCTCAGGGGAGGACTTAACACTCTACAAAGACCTGAGAGGAGATCATTTTGAGGTGGGGGTTGGCTTCTTCTCCCAGGTAACAGCGATAGGACAAGTGGGAATGGCCTCAAATTGCACCAGAGGAGGTTGGATCAGGTTGGATATTAGGAAACGTTGCTTCTCAGAAAGAGCTGTGAGGCAGTGGCACAGGCTGCCCAGGGAGCTGGTGGAGTCACCATCCCTGGAGGTGTTCCAGAACCATGTGGATGTGGCACTGAGGGACCCACTGAGGGTGGGCTGGTGGTCTTGATGATCTGAGAGGTATTTTCCAACCTTAATGATCCTATGATTGTCTGTTTCTCCATGCATCTCTTTGCTATGATGACTGCACAGTGCTATGGGTTTGTTTCTTTACTGGCATTTTTCCTGTTAGAAAGAAATAGTTTATTAATTTGTATCTGTGTAGGATAATAAAATTTAAACTGCTCAAAAATCATTTACGGTTTCTCTGCAACTTCCATCTGAAGACCTTACACCCTGTTGCAAACCACTGATTTGTATTTGTCTGGAGTGGTAGAAACCTTTCTCATGTGTCAAAGTATTTTCTCTTAGTAAAACACATTCTGAAAAGAAAGCTTCCATCAAAAGCATTCTGTCTCAATATTATGACCTTCAAACACTTTCGGACAAATATTATTTTTCATATTCATCTCCCTTGAGAGAATACTGCAAGAATAAGTGTTCTTGAACTAAATGACTCGTTTCAATTATTTACTTACAGAAGAGAAGGGCAGCTGTTTATTGTGACCCCTGTCCAGCAAAGGCCCACATACTTAGCAAGTAAAATGTGGGAAAAGTCAGGAAGAAGTGTAGATCTTCAAAGGATAATGTGCAGTAAGATGCCATTTGGCACGATGAAGAATATCACACTGTGGCCCGGAGAGGCAGTAATGTTATTCAGGAAGCCTTGAGAATCAAAATTTCCTATCTGTAGGATACAACACTCCTGTGCTGTAAGTATAAAGCCAGCTTCTTTCCTCTTGACTTTTGTTTCTTTTGGTTTGTATTTGATATACTTTACTTGCATGTTTATTCTACTTGCTTATAGACATGTGGAGAAGAGAGTATAAACATAAAAATCATTTAAAATACAATCTTGCACTGAGTTTATCTGCAGAGCAATCACTCAGATAGTAACAGTTTATACCAGGAGTAAATTTGGCCATCAAAAATCTACAGCTGAACAGTGCTGCATGAAAGCTAGAGACTATTACAGTTATTACTGCATCCCTTTTACAAGGTGATCCCTGCAGCTCAGACTCCCATTGTTTTCAGTCAGAATTTTGGATAACGTTACTCACATGCTCAACTCATGTTCCACAGGCCTTTGGGGTTAAACAAGACATTTTTAACAATTGCCCTGCCTGAAGCTCAACTGCACAATCCACCGGGCTGCTTGCGTATGACATCTTGCTTGGTGCCATTCATGCTCTGTGATCAGGTTAGTTCTGCTGCAGGAGCGTATTGAGACAGTTTGCAATTCATGAAGACGGGAAAAAGAGAGTATGGAAGCAGAGTGCTCCATGGAGGGTCATGATGGAGGAGACTAGAACCACATGGAAGCAGCCTAACTGTGCTCCCTTAAGGGCCAGCTCTTTGTGACATGTAACATTTGACTGCATCCATGCTTTTTTTGCAGGTAATCTGGAGCATGTTGAATTTAACATGGGCTGCAGAAGAGCCCATTATATGTCAACTACAACAATAGGCAAGTACATTTTAAGTGTTATGAAGTTCTCTAGTCAAACAGTAGCCAAAAGTAGGGTGCTTATTTCAGGATGTGTTTGGTCACCCCCACAACCTTGTGCCAAAGACTGGCACCAGTAGCAGAGATTCTGGCACGTAGTGGCTTGCTAAATGTGTCAAGAGAAAGACTGAGGATGGTATGGTTTTGGAAGCTGCCTCATGAGACTGCTATGCATCAGGAAGCAAGCATCCATCTGCCTTAAGTCATTATCTCTGCGAGGCTGTCAGTATGACCTCATCTAATGGCAAACCTCTCAGGGCTTGTTTGCAAGCAATAAACCTTGTCTCCCATATTACTGTTTCCATCCTTATTTCTTAAAGTGCTTTATGAGAGCATTTTGATTTTTCACTAAACCACAGCCTGTGAAATTATGTCAATTTTTTAAAATGATTTTTGTTTTATAATTATGTCTTCCTTAATAATTAAAAATGTGAAGGCACAGTTGTATATGCCTGAATGATGGGTACGAATTTAGAATTAACAACACCCTGCAACATCCTTTTCTTTGAAGCCTGACCAGATCAGAACTGTGGAACAGTGCAATTGCACAGCTGTTGTTTCAGAATAAGGCAAAAAAAGGAGTGCCGTGATATGAACAATTCCTGCATGACGTTACATAAGGGAAGCTGCTGTGTCCTATGGAAATACAGAGAAGATCCTGTGCTTCTGTCCCAGCCATGTTTCTCAAGAGATAATGTTCCACAATATGATTTGCCAAACAGAAATGGACTCTGGGCAGTGAGACCCAAGCAGAGAGAACTGCTGTGCATGAGATAAGAAAATGAGCTGCAAAGCACTGAAAAAAATGCAGAAGTAAAAACAAGCTATTACCACCATATTACTATCATCTCTTGTGACTTTATTCTCTTAGTCAATTAAGGCTGAAAGTAGACAAGACTGAGTTGGACAGCTCTGCCCTCCCTTGCAGCCCATCTTCATCTACAGCTGTACCACACCTAGTGGTACACTCCTTGGAGGAATTTTTCTGGCACCTTTATCTTCTAGGAAATCTGTAGATTATTCTATGGAGTAGGACTTTTGTACTGCATAGGCACAACAGTGCAGTTGTACAGAGGCTTAGATAATCTTGAAAAAAAATTGGCATTTGGCCCTGTTCAGATAGTGAAAACATGGAAACAGGTTTTTCCAACAAAGTCTGAAATGTCAAGTGTTGTGCTTTGTTTTGTTTTTAAATTAAGTCTACTTTTAACAATAGGTGATAGTGAGGAGGGGAAGTCAGACAAAAAGGTCAGAGATAAAGCTAGCAGTGTTTCTTTTTAGGGAAAGATGGAAGTTAGAGAGTTTGTGGTTTTTTTCTAAGACAAAAGGAGAGGGAACATGCAGTTCTGGGAATTGTGACAGTTCTTTTAACATTAGCATCTCAAAAGAGAAAAAAAAACTGCTAAAACTGCTTCAGAGAGTTATTATTTAATATTTGGATGGTGATGGCGACAAACAATTTCAAATACGAATAGATCACAGCTGCCTTTAGGATTACATGAATGCAGAATTGAGTCAATCCTAGACCTCGAAAGCATACAAAGTAGGAGGCTGATCATCCAGAGAATGTGAACAAACAAACAAGTGGGTGTCAAATTTGGAAGTGTCTGCTGGGATACAAATTTGCAGAAATTAGGTGAATCATTTCATTATTTAATCAGCTATTCGCAAAGAATGAATTATAACATGCAAGCAAATAATTGTATGTTAAAAATCTTTGTAGTCCATCTATTTTGTTAATCAGTTTCCTTGGGTACTCTGTTAGTCCCAAGATGTCATTCTGTGAAAGCTGAGAGACTCCTTTTTGTATCAAGAACATAGCTTAGAAAAGCTATTTTCTTGATACAAAAAGCTGCTTAGAAAAGTTGCTTCCATCTCCGGATTTGAAATGGATATGGCATAGAGAGACAAATAAAAGTCAAGCAGCAATTACTGATTGGTAAGCATTACCTACATAAAGTACTTGTTCTTCATGACACATTTTTTCTAAGGTAACCAATGATGTACATGTTCAAAGTTGGAAAAAGATTTTGAGATGCTGTATCTGTTCTGGAAGTGCAGAAGATAACTGAATAAGAATGAAGTAGCAGAGAGTGGCTATACTGCAGAACCTTGTGAGCAGTTGAAAGCACTGCTCCTCAAAGTTCTTTTATCATCAAAGAGGCTAGTTTATTAGTCTGGGTCAGCAAGCACATTAATCATTCACTCCTCTTTTACATTTCATTATTTCCCTGAATCCTTTGGAGATTTTTAATTGGCATTGTTCTTCCCTACAGCATGTGGGAAATAGTGACTTTGAATGGCTTTATTTTGGGTTGGATTCAAAGTCGTAACAGTATGTCATTGCCCAGCTCAAAAAAAATAAAAGGCTGTTTTGGGGTGGATCAGTTTTATATATATATATGTAATGTGAACTCAAAGTAGTGGCTTAGAATGGCTTTTTAAGAAAATCCTCTTGGGTTATGCTGGGAATCCATGCTGGCTGCCGCAACGCTTGGGACAGGGAAGCTGTTTGGCATCTTTATTTGTAATGATGCAGATTGGATGTGACTATAGCTATTTTAGCTGTATAATATATAAAAGGTCGTCTTCTTTCCTCATGCGAGCTCCAGGCAGGTGATTTACAAGCCAACTCAGTGATAGCAATTCTGCACTATACAGATGTGAAGATTATCAATTTAATTGTGAGTAAAGAACTAATGTTGAGTAACTGTGGAAGCTGGGCTGCAAGAGGCTGGAGAGCACATCTGCTCTGCAGTCTGGAGACATTACTGATGGAATTTCCCTCGGAGGCAGGAAAGAATCTTAGTGCTGTTCATCACAAAATGTTACTGACAAATAAAGCAGAAAGTAAACATCATTAAAGGTGTTGTGAGAACTTGTAAGGTTGATAGAAAGGCAATAGTTGGAAGAGTCTATATCACAGTCCACTTGAAATGTATTTGGAGTGCTCAAATTCCTGCTGATACTTGGTATTATTTCTCTTCTACAAATTTCCCTAGCTGCAGTGTCAGAGAGGTAGGATGACTGATAGACATTCACACATTTCTGGAAATGTAATGTAAAAATACTACTGAGTTTATGTGACGTGTAGCTATAAAGTTGCATGATCTTATGAAGAGGAATCTAGAACAGCTGCAAACAAAACAGCCTTTTGTTGCAGGTTCCTCAAGAACTAGGCAGCAGAGGCCCGTGTGACCCTTGGAAGCATAGGTTCTATGCTCAGATGTGTCTGTGTACTCTAGATCTGGGATTTCATCAGGGCCAAATATTTTCATTTTCTCCCACAGGAAATTATTTTTCCTCCTGGATGGAGTGATGCAGATGAGATGTGTACAAACAGAATCTCACAGACATGTTCTCGCCACAAAGAGGTCCAATGTTATCTTAGGCTTTGTTAGTCAGAATCTGACCAGCAGGTCAGCGGAGGTGATCTTTCCTCTTAGGACAAGTGATGCCACACATGGTGCCCTGTGTCCAATTCTGGGCTCTATTGTGCAAGAAAAACATGGACATGCTGGAGACAATCCAATGGATGGCCAGGAAAAAGACTAAGGGTCTGGAGCAGTTGTCCTACGAGGAAAGGCTGAGAGAGCTGGGACTGTTCAGTCTGGGTAAGAAAAGGCTCAGTTGGATATGTGAAAAGAGGGTGCAAGCAATGCAGAGCCAATGGTGCCCAGTGATAGGACAAGAGTTAATGTGCATGAAGTGGAATGCAGGATTCTCCCTCTGAACATCAGATAATGCTTTCTTACTATGCAAGTGACTGAAGAATTGAACAGGCTGTCCAGAGAGGCAGTGTGGTCTCCTTGGAGATCTCCAAAAGCCTCCTGGACATATGCCTGGGTGCTCTGCTCTAGGTGGCACTGCTTGAGCACAGACTGGACCAGATGGACGCAGAGGTCTCTGACAACTTCAGCCATTCTATAATTCTGTATTTACAAAGTAAACAAAAGCACAGGTTCAAATATTTTCCTTTGCTGTTTGTCCTTGTGTTACTCTTGTTCTGCTCCTTGATAGAGCTGAATACATACAAAACCATGTGAATGCAAGTATGAATTGACTTTAGTAATCTCAATAGAAATATGTGAATAAAATCACTAGTGAACAGCCTTCTGTGTAACCTTATTCTCTTTTGTAATTTCCACCTTTAGAATTACAGCCTATGATCAAGGTAATTTTAGTATCAAAGTCATATTTTGAAGCCAGGAGGATTAGTAATTTCCAGAGAAGTTTTACAGCAGCTAATAAGATTTGACCAAATAAACTTTCATTGCTGCCTTCCAAAGTTAAATCATAGTCTTACATAAACAATAAATTCCCCCAGTGAATACCTGTTAAATGAATTTGCAAATTGTGTTGAGCCCAATAAACAAACAAACAAAATTAATAAACAAATCCTTGAATGTTCTTGTTATACAAATTGTAAATTAATTCCTGGTAAAGGCAATACCTCCTCAAATCTCCAAGGCATGTAAAAGCAGTGTGAACTTTTGAGTATGAAACTTATTCGTAGAAAAAAATGTGGTAATTCTTATGTGTGTATTTTTACCTTGTGCCTGCCACTGGAACTGAAGATTTATTGCTACAATACATATTAAAAACAACCAACAATAGACAAAAGGATTAAGGCATACTGTGTTTGAGCATTAGATCAAAAATAATTATTAAAAAAATATCCTTTCCTGTTATGCCAGTGCTTCCATGGGAAGCTTTTATAAATAAATAGGCTTACATTTATCATGGGCTTCCAACTTGGCAATTAAGCTAAGTTGTTTAGGCCAGTCCTAGACAATACACTATGACCTTAATGGCTCATGTAACCCTCCCTTTTTCCTGTGGAAACAATACTGTGAAGTGAATGGTGAATTGTGGAAGGAATGTGGTGGAGGCAAAGCCAAAACATACACCTGAATTACTTCTGAAAGTACTCCTAGATCCTGAAGTTCTAAGTGCTTTGAAAGATTTTTCAAAAGGTTCTGAGGAAAGGAAGCCTTTCATCAGGAGGCTTACATGTGAGGTGTAGGGGGTCTGTAGAACTAAAAGGCATGGAAACCTTTCTCCTGTGCACGTGTGATAGGCTGAATATGTAGGAACAGAATCTCAAACTAGTGCCTGTTGAAAGGTAAATCATTATACTGATTCAAGTTACTGATGATTTCAGCAAATGCATGGCTCTGGAGCTTGCCTACTGCACGCACAGAAAGATTTTCCAACCGAGCTGTACTGGATTCACTTCCTGTGCCCGTACAGATGGTATTGGAAAAAGATATCTCTTGGAAGATAGCTTAAACCAGTTTCCCGAAAAGAATCAAGCAGTATCAATAAAATTAGTTGTTACTAGACATTTTGCCCTAATCTCTGTGTTGGCGGGGGGCTATGATTTTTTTTAACATACATGTGTGTATGTCTGTGTCTCTTGAAGTCTTTTCCCTGCTTCCCTGTCTCTCTGGTCCCTCAGTAATATTTTAATCAGCTTGTTTCATCTGAAATAGAATAGACCACAAAGGTGTTAATTTTGTTATACACGTATTGATGATGGCTGATAGAAAAGATAGAGATTACGCTCAAGTCTAATTGAGCAGTAAGGAATTCAACAGGATGTGACAGGATTTGATGGACTGTGACAATTTCAATCAGAGCTGATAAATTTATTAGATGCGAAACAATCCAACTAGAAGACAGACTCCTGTGCAACTAGACTTCATTAGCTCCTCTGTTTCTGGAGTTATTAATAGTTGTCACAAATCTTGAGAGTAAAGTACCAGCTAACTTTGAGAAATGAGCAGAGCCCCAGAAGCAGAGAAATCTATAGAAGATAAAGAGTAATGTGGGAAGGGGAAATGAGAAGAAAGCATTCCATTAAAATTAAAAATCTGTGTCTAAATATCTTAAAGCAGAAGTTTTAAGCATCCACATTTTTCCTCAAAATATTGAGAACGATGCCAGGTAATGAAGATCTACAGTGGAGTTCTGAGCCCTTTCGATCCCATTAGCTGGCATTTACAAAAGGAGGAGGTTGTTTGTATGAGGAGAGAAGGAAGGGTGTCATCCACATGAATGGCACTTTGGTAATGTGCACTGGCTCAGCCCCCCCATTCTCATTAAGCCTTCATTTGCTAAACCTAGCCAACCACAGGGCAAGTGCAAGTAGAACAAATTTTATACTCCATCTGTCACACCATTCAGTTGCTTTCTGTATGGTTCTGTCATAAGAAAAAGCATTTGAAATGCATTGTTTCTGAATTTAGAAAAAAAAAGAAAATGACCGTATGGAGGGACTGCATCAGCAAGTTCTGTCTAGAGATCAGAGATTAGGATGCTCTTCTACAGCCATTCCAAGAAGAAATTCCTCACTCACTACCTATGTCATTTATTTCAATTTTTGAGTCAAGTAGTCTGTAGAACCTGTACTATTCTTACAGGTGGAACCCTTCATGTTCTTTCAGCTTCAGTTAAAGCTTGTATGCTTCAGGGCTTAGGTATTCTATGTGGTCTCTAAGTAGAAATACAAACAAGTGCAAATAAGAACTATATTAAAAACTCATATGTTAAGGATTTTAAAACGATGCCCTTCAACATTGTCATCTGCTTTGGGATGTAATTACACTTCACCACCAGGAACAAAGAAATCTCATATATTTAGCAGTAGCTGCAGTCTATCTTGCATCCTGAAATTAGTTGAGCTACTATCTATAGTTCTGATGTCCTTCACTGGGAGCTGAAGGACTCCCTAATACCAAATTACTGACTGTCATTTGGTCTCAGGCCACACATAAAATCACAGTTAGCAGGCAATTACTGATACAACAGCACAAAAATCTTTCTATTTCCCATCTCTCACTTATCATCTAGCACACCCCTCTGCTACTGCTGATGACGGGTAAGGGATTCAAGTACACACAACTGCAGCTCAGGGTTGCTGAATGCAGATCCTGGGCATGCCACAGTCAAACAGCAGGGGAGGGCAATAGTCCAGAGATTTGTGTTTGACATCTGGCCAAAATTTTCATCTTCTCCACATATAGTGAGGCTAAGGTCTTTGGCAAAGACGGGGGAAAAAAAAAAAGAAGGGCTCTTTTTGTAAGATACAGAGCTGGTGTGCACATAAGGGAGGGGAGAAGGACACCGGGAAGGCATGTGATACTGATAGCTTTGTAGCATTGGCATCATGGTCCGTGTCCGCACTCACACACAGACATGCAGTGGGGGCATAGCTATGTCATCAGACTAGGGAGAAACAGAGGGAGTAAGGCTTTCTGTACACCTGTGTGAAGCATCTCACTGCTTCTGTAGATACTTCTTTCCCATCTATTGCCCATTTGGCCTGGAAATCAGTGTAAATTCATTAGTTAAATAGGAAAAAGCAGGCAGAACAGAGAGAGTGCTAGGAGATGTGCTTTGGTATAATGGTCCTTTATAATGTCTAATTTGTGTTTTCAATGACTTTGTGTGCAAATTTCTACTGTTAGTCCTGAGCATGTCCATAGGTATTTTTTCTCCTTTAGATAATATGTATGTTTTTAATGGCTTTAGCTTTATTCCTCAGCTTTTCAAGAGCTAATCTTCCACCAAATGCACAGACACTTCCTTCCTGAAGCACCTTTCCTCTTTGTAATCCTGGACAGCATGGAAAAGTAGATCTCTGAATATAGTAAACTGGGCAAAATTTTACCCATTGAAATACCCACTCAGGTGTATTCTTTGAAATCCTTCATTAGAAGACAGGTAGTTAGAGAAATTTTTGAATCCTTTAATGTGTTACTATTACCATCACATGAAAGATCTTCCCAGTTTACAGTACAGACAATTTAAAGAATGTGACTAAAAGCCTTTGGAACAATTAATGCAAGTCACTAAGAAAGTGTTCATGCCTGATTTTTTTTTAAACTTCACTGGCTTAATTGCTTCTTGAGCTTGATGAGGTGTTGATCACTGCTAGATTGCAATAGCTCAGCCTCCTCTCGCAAAAACTTTGAGATGAAAGTAGGGTAATTATTATCTGGCTATCCAGTTTTCCAAGTAAGAGCAAGAAAAATGTTATTTAAAAATTCTCCCATAAGGAGAAGGAGTCAAATAGTTGATAGAATTCTACTTTAATCTGATAAAATTAAGAAAGGTCTATTTATAACCTGCCTACTCACTGCTTGATTTAGATATCGAATTTTTTTTTAATATTTTAGCACTGTTTCCATCCAATCTTCCTGATGAAAGCTTACTCAGAGAGAAGGAAAACAGTAGCTAAGGGGTTGCTATTCAGAATAAAACATCAATATTTAATACATTGATATTTTTCCAGAATACACTTACTGTCTACCTACTCTCTGAATTTAATGGGAACCACACAAGCAAGACATGCCTTTTATTAGCATGGGTCAGTGCCAAGTCAGTAAAGAGCCTCATACAAGAAATCACGTGGATTCCTTGAGGTCCAAGTTAAAAGCAAGGATAGTAAAGAAAGTGAATTTCTAAAGAGTGACTCACAAAGAGTGGTTTGTTATAAATGCAGCGTTAAGCCACATGCTTAATGGTTAGATGAACTGGTATGGGTCCTGAACTCCACTCTGAATTGGAGTTTAAGACCAAAGGATTCATTGATGTTGAAGGTGAGTGTTGTTTGCTGTTTTGGTGGCAACTGAGTCACTTTTGCAGATTTTTTTCCTGTTTTTGAACTGAAAGTTAGAAAATCCAAGTAATTATTCCAGAAAGTCCTGGTATCCCATGCTTTCCACTGTAAAATACACTCGTTGTATGCTAGTTGTATTTATGAATGCTAGTTGTATTTACTAACAGCTGTACCTTCAATTTGTATGTAGACATTTCTCACAGCTGGTTTGTATTCTTTGTGACCCCACTTTAGCTATGATTGTGTTGCAAGATTGAATGGAATCTAGCAAACTGAAAATTATATCAAATAAGTGATACAGGGAGATACAAAGGAAGTCCTGAGCCTACTGGGAAGATGACTTGCTCAATGCCAAGGCCACTGGAAACACCTTATTGTTCATTGTGCAGATGGATTTTACCCTAAGCTAGCTCCTTCTCCTCATGAATTATGTAAACAGCTTGCGACGCAGGAGCATAAATTCAACTTTGGATCAGACATCTAAGTGTTATACTGTCTAGGCTTCAGTTTTTGGGTGATTGAGTCCTGTATCAGCACTGTGCCTGCCAGGTTCCTAGAGAAACCGGTTCTCTTCTGAACATCCGTCATTCTGCCTGTTCCTTCCCTCTGTTACACCAATTATCTTCATGGGATGAGATCAAAACTATCCTCCCTTTTGTTTCATGAAAAAGAGGAAAATAATGGAGCAACCTAAAGTACCCTGGTGCTTCAGGTTGGAGTGGCTGCGCAACAGCTAGCAAAGTCTGTATTAGATGACTGAAATACTAAGGGTGGTCTCTGTAAGTCTGGAGGAATGACTATATATAGAGAGAGATATTTTACATGGACTTTGTAACAAGGCTGTTACCTAAATCTTTAAGTAGTTTTTTTGCACCTGAGTTAATTTGATGGCTTAACCATTACTCTCTGTTTCCACAAAGTGTATCTAGCTAGCTAACTAGCTTTAGCTCACATGCTGATTCAAAGTTTTTCATTGACAAGGACTCTGGTTTCAGCATTCAGAATAAAGGCTTGTCTGGTTTTGATTATATAAATGAACATTCTTTCTATCTTTCATGACAAATAGTACAGGTGCCACTAAACAGTAACAATCTCTATTCATTTTTAAACAAAACCATATAGCAGTTTACTTTCCTGTTTTTCTTAGATGGAATATCCTATGTGGTTCATGAGCATCCTTGCAGCTGCATGCTTTTTGTGACCATAGAGCAAAGGCAACACTCAGAATCATAACTGGTCTTAAAGTTTATCACATTCTTCCTGAAAATGCATGATTCCACTTGTAAGTACAACTCTCTTCTCATTTTTCCAGGAGTTCATCACCATTTAGACGAAGAACCCACACTGAATGCTGATATCAGGAGTCCAGAGGGTGCTGGCACATCCCTCCTCCCCTCCTGAGAGTATGCCTACCTGGGCTTAGGGCCAAGTGCATTCAAGGTAAGCAGAATTCCTGTGATGAAAGGGATGGAATGTGCTTTGGCTGGAGGTCCTCACTCCTTCCACAATTTCTTTCAAGCTGAGGATCTTGCTTTGTCCCTCACCTGAACTACTTTTTGGTTTTGCCTCATTCCTACATGCAAAGCATGCAAAAATACTTGGAGTTAAATGCAGGATCTCTTCTTTTTTTCCATGTCTCTCAAAACAGCTTTCAGTAGTGGTTGTCCTTATGATGCATGAATGCAACTAGGTGACAAGTCTCACAGTGGAGACAATGGGCCAGAGGGGCCCAAGCGTGGGTTACGCAGCTGGGGATAAGTCAATACTTTACTGCTTCCAGCAAGGCTCTTTTCTACCCTTTTGCACAACTCTGTATAATCTTGACCGTCCTGTTGGGACTGACGTTTTCTCATTTTGGAGTTTTGTGGTCTTATCACAAAGCTCCTCTCCCTTTTAATTCTCATTACCACTCCATTGTTCTTCCACTTTTTAAACTGTATCTTGGTAATACCTTGTTACAGCTGAGATGGACTTTAATACATCCTATGTAGTGTTCTTGCTTAAAAGCTGTGATTGCCTTTCTCAAAAGCAATTTAGCTGCCCGGGACTAAATCTGTTTCTGACCTTATCTGGAAAAGAAGTATTAGTGATACACAAGCAGCTACTGTGTTACACTTCAGCAAGAAGTCCTTCACACAGTTTTAATGGCAGCAACTTTGCAGCCGTAGCCAGAGCTCACATAGACTAAATCATCACAGTACCAAACTGCAAGCAAATCAGCTTCATGATAGAAATTTCCCTGTCAGACACTCTTTGAATTATATTTTCCTTGTATGTTCTGCATACAGAGCTGGTATTGATGGAGGGGAAATAAAAGCAGCAATACAGGTGAGACAAAAACAGAGAATCTGCAGTGTGTGGAAAAGACATTTTCCTTTGTTTTATTTCTTCTGGTAACAGTGTTGTTTTTTGCAAGACTGTACAAGGCTTACCAGAAACCTCACTTTTGTGTTGAAAGCCTTCCTCATGGTACCAAGAGGCTTCTCCCTCTGGGACCATATTACATGAGGGCAGTGAGTTTACATTTGTCTGGAGGGTCTCCCCCGAGTGCCTCAGCTCACTGCTCTCATAAGTACTGCTAACAGCCTGCCTTTACAACTGAGCTAACTCAACTGCACATAGTGCAAATATGATCTCAGGCAACTCAGATGCAGAGTGTGTTAGGTCTAGAGGTTACATCCTGGAGATGCTGCAGGTCAGACCAGTGGGACTTGTACCCATAGAAACATTGTCCCAGCCTAAGTGCTTTAAAAAAAAGGATTGTTCAATGAACACATGCACGAGGTGCTCTCTCATCTGCTCTGAAGAAGTGTCTGTGGCAGTGAGTGAAAACAATGCCTGATGTTAGTAGCTTCCAAGCAGTTAGTCATTATTAATGCAGACAGTTCTGACAGCTAAAGCAAACAACATTTGGCAGCAATAACTTAAAAAGAATGCTGTTAAGGAATG
This sequence comes from Lagopus leucura, assembly GCF_019238085.1. Taxonomy (NCBI): domain Eukaryota; kingdom Metazoa; phylum Chordata; class Aves; order Galliformes; family Phasianidae; genus Lagopus; species Lagopus leucura. The sequence goes on along the minus strand of NW_024962262.1, from coordinate 44,860,877 downwards.
TGGTTTGCCAAGCAGCAAGTGCATTGTTGTGCAGTTAGCTGGCTTCCCTTTCCCTCCATTTTTGGCTGTTAAACATGTCATTGTAAGTATATTTGCCCTCTTGATATGCTTTACAGGTACCATCTCACAGCTTAGCACAAGATTGGTGTGAGTTCCTGACAATGTATTCTTCTGTTGATGTTGTAGAGATGGAACTGAAATACATGAAAAATCCAGAATGCAGGAAGTACAAGCCTGGTAATAAATGGATTTGAACAGGGGGACTACCAGTAAACATTTAGTTTCCCTGCATGTTCATATGTTCACTGAAACTGAGCTGAATGCTAGCAATAACAAGAAGGCCCACATAATCAAAGCCTGTCCTCTCCCACATGCCTTACAGCACTCACTTGGGTGGATTAAGAAGGTTTTCTGTGTCCCAGTTTTGACTTATTTCTTTCATCTCCTGTCCCTTGGCTTGCTGAAGGAACTGCAAAACACCGAAAAACTGGAGGTCTTGGAATGTGGCTCTGTATCCATTTTGGCTTTATTTGCTATGTATTTTTTTACACTGAGAACTTAAGTGAAAACAGTTTGTCTTTCAATACAGAAAAGAGAGATCTTGCCTCCTAGACCAGAGACCCCTGACACTGAAATGTTTTTTATTTTGTTCTAGAGATTATTAATGATGATTCCCCTGTTAGATTCTTTAAAAATTAGCTATTCTCCTGAACTATTCTGAAGTGGGAAGTAGTGAGTTGTATCCATGCCATGTACTGTACAACAGCAAAAATAATAATTTCTTCCTGTTTGTAAACACTAATGTCACAACTTGTGAAGGCGCTTTGCAGAGTATTAATAGGTGGCAAACTGTAAGCATGCTTCTTGGAACTAATGTCTGTTATTTCCTTTCTTAATGCTTATTCTGTGTCACAGAATTGAATCGTGTTAAAAATTAAGAGGAATAATTAAATTTTGAAATGGTTTTAACTATATTTAGTAGAACATTTTCATCAAATGGCTGGAAAGAATAAATGTATCAATTGTTTTGAAAAGGTTAATCAACAGCGTTGGCTTGTGGCACTATTCCACATGGCACTAGAGAGCTAAAATAATATAGTGCTCTCCTCTCAATCCAGATTCATCTGGTTTTGGATCAGTGAGGCAGAAAGGTAGAAAAGTCTCATGGAAAGGCTCATTGCCACCAGGTCAAGAGCAATGGGTTTGGCACATGAGGATGCTGTGGGCTGGACTGCTGGAACAGGTGTAGTCACCGTCCCTGGAGGTGGTCAGGAGGCATGGAGGTATGGCACTGGGGGACATGGTTTAGTGGACATGGTGGTGTTGGGTTGATGGTTGGACTAGATGATCTTGGTCTTCTCCAACTTTAATGATTTGATGATTCGATGTACATACTATTTCACTACAGGTGATGTGCAGAGGAGAATCTTTAGCAGTTCTCACTAAAGAAGAACAAATGGCAACAACAAAATAACAAGAGGACAAAGTGCACTTTCCAAACTTTCTTTCTGCTTCACTTTATAATGTGAGAAATACCAGGAAAAGAAATCCTGTCACCTGTAGTTTTGCTGAAAGCTTTATTCAGCATTTGGTTAAAATAGTAGGTGTTGAATGATTCACACCAACTGCATTTCTGATGTTTAATTAAGTGAATGTAAACTAACACTGATCAAACAACAACAATTAGGAAAACTGAAGTGTTTCAAACAATATGAGGAATGATCTCATTTGCTATACTTGATCAGTCTGTTTCTAGTTATGTGCCATATAACAATCACACCCTTTTTCCAATTCTTTATTGAGATTGTAAGAGAACACAAAACCTGAATGTATTTCTTTTTCTCATATTTTTAAAACTTCCTTCCTAACAAGAATCGTAGACTATTAACCATGCCCACCATAATTTAACCCTTCTCTCCAGAAGTTATGCCATTTTCTGATATTCTGGTCAGCCCAGAAAGCCAATTATACCCTGGGCTGCATCAAAATAAGCATGGTCAGCAGGTACAAGGAGGTGATCCTGCCCCTCTTCTCTGCATTGGTAAGGCCTCACCTGGAGTACTGCATCCAGATGTGGAGTCCTCATTACAAGAGAGATGTGGACCTGTTGGAGCACACCCAGAGAGGAGAGCCACAAAATTTGATCAAAGGAATGGAACACCTTCCCTACAAGGACAGACTGAGAGCTGGGGCTGTTCATCCTGGAGAAGGCTCTGGGGAGACTTGATAGCAGCCTTTCAGTATCTAAAAGAGAGCTATAAGAAAGCAGGAGACAGGTTCTGTAGCAGGGTCTTCTGTGATAGGACAACAGGAAATGTTTTCAAACTAGATAGAAGAGATTTAGACTGGATACAAGGAAGAAGTCATTACAGTAAGGGTGGTGAGGCATTGGAACGGATTGCTTAGAGAAGTGGTGAATGCCCTGTCCCTGGAGATGTTCAAGGCCAGGTTGGATGGGGCCCTGGGCAGCCTGATCTAGTAGTTGGCAACTCTGCCCATGGCAGGGTGGTTGAAGCTCAATCATAGATGGGAATCATAGTATTATGGAATCATAGAATTGTTTGAGCTGGGGCAGACCTTTAAAGGTCATCTAGTACAATTTGTCCTTGCAATTAACAGTGACACCCACAACTAGATTCAATTGTTCAGAGCCTGGTTGTTCCAGAGCTCACGTGTCTCTGAGAGCATTCTTGAACACTAAATAGGTTATATTTTGTTATGTTATATTTTGTATTCTCCTCAGTGAGGATGTTCCACAGGTAAGAATCCATAATATTTTGATCTTGAGAGAATTTGACATTTGGTGCATGTATCTACATTTTGCTAGACAGGGGAGTGAACTCCTTTAGTGACTATCCTTATACCACAGGATTTGTGATTCAGAATAAGACTTTTCCTGCCTATAGATATTTTCAAACAAGCACGTTTGCTTTTTTTTTTTCTTTTTCTCCTTTTTTCTCTCTTTAAAGATCACAAAATGGTTGAATTTGGAAGGAAGCTCTGGAGGTCGTCTGCAGCACACGATGGCTCCTCCCAAAACGCTCACCTGAGGTCTCTCTTTAAGGCATTCAGAACATAGGCAATTGTTACACATAATTACAGCTTGGCAATGATCTCTTGTTTATTTACTTTGTCCAAACTGTATATTCTGGAGAAAGATTTACACCTGAAAGTAGTTGAGTAGGCCATGTCTTTCAGAATGAGGGAATGCACATCAATTGTTTATGAACGTGATGTCTTCAAATTTTAGCGTGAGTGAATGGACAAGGTGAGTAAAATGATGGAGAGGACAACATTCAAAGGTTGAATAGTCATGTTCTTTTACAGATTGCCCACATTCTCTCCTCCACTATGAGGTACTACTCGCAGCAGTTGTCTTCTTCATCTTTTTTTATTATTATTATTATTATTATTTTTTTTTTTTTTTTACAATAACTCACAGGAAATGCAGTGTACATGTCAACAGGTAACAAGTCTTGTTGTATTTATCTTCTGGAATATACTGGGATTTAAGACCCTGTCCTAACAACGGAAGGTAAGAGAAGATTTGTCAAGTAAAATGGTCAGTGTTCTGTAGAACATCCACGCTATATTCTGTTTGCTTTGGGATTTACTGTGTCTTTTTGAACTCCACTGTGAAACTACACCACTGGAAACTAAAAAATGAGATTATTTGGATATGGTGCTTGTCTACCTGATATTGTGAATGGGATGATTTCTTGACAAACATCAACTTTTTTTTTCTACTATTTTAAGCCAGTAATTTCATTAGTGTGGTTTTGGTTTGGTGGTGGGTTTGTTTTTAAAACCCATAGGGGAATCAGACAAAAATTCAGAAATAAAAGAAATAATATACTAAGAAAAAAAGATTACTTCAGAGGTACCATAGAAAGTCTTGTTTGTGTTCTCCATGCCATGTTTTCCTGTACAGTTTAGCCTCCTTGATTCCAGTAAAGCCCCAGATATGTTTTATGGTCTTAATTAATCACCAGAGTATATATCGGATGTAATCACATGAAATGCCTACTGGAAAACACTCATGCTTTGGATTCTGACACAAGAAAAATGATACTTGACAGTGAATTCTCATGAAGCTTTACATTATATTTTCTTAAATAAGACCCTGCTGATTGCTGGAATATTTAATTTCTTAAAAAATAAAATAAAATCAAAACAAAGCAAAATTTGAAAACCTCTCTCTCTCTCTTTTGTTCTCTTTGTTTTCAGAAAAACAAACAAAAACGGATTTGCTGCTGTTCAAAACCTTGAATTTTATTTGCAACATTTTCAGACAGTTCTTTTTGGTCAATGGGAAGTATCTGTGATGATTAGTAGCACTGGCTTTTCGTAATTCCCGAGGGTAATTTGTTACCTGCTTCTATGCTCGTTGGTTTTATTTTCATAATAGAAGACTGTGAGGGTAAGTGGTGTTTATCTTATTTGTTAAACTGAAAGGTTGTCTTCTGTTCATTGGTAGACAGCTGGAAAAAGTTAAACAAAATATGCCTGAATAACTGATGACACACAATTTTTCATATAAGATATTATAGCATTTGCTGCTTCGTCATTACTTTCTTCTTTCCTCCTTGTCCTTGTTTGATTTGGTGTCAGTTTCTCAGCATATTTGGCTGTGCCGATTCTGAGAGGAAACAGAAAGCAACAAATGCCACTCACTGATGTATCTTTCCTAGGCAGCGTTCTTATCTGCTACTTAGCAATTTTATTCTGAAGCTTTGCAGATAATGGTAAAGAAATTTTGATTATGTATTTTAAACTGTAATTATGTGGAACTAATTATTCAAATTAAAGAGAGGTCATGAAACTAGATTTGTGTATCTTTGAATCCTTACTTTATACCAGTTCTATAGACTGGTTAAGACCACAATTAAATTAATTAAATTGATAGATTTTTAACATAATTTAAAGGAGCTCAGAAGTCATATATTGAATGCAAAGGGCAATGTGACTCCTGAAGTCTGATAATACTCTCTGATCTTGAGCTTGTATGGAAAGATAAACAGAGCACACATATTGGACTTTGTGATGCTGTCTCCAAGTGGGGAGACTGAAATTCTGCCAGTTTTACTTAGAACTCCAGGGTTTTTTTATTCTATTAATTCATTATCTTCATTATGCACAACAGCTCTCTAGGAATTTCCCAAAGAGAAGCAAAAATCTGTTTTGTGGTCATTAACAGGAGGAATAGACAGTGATTTGTTTCCAGGATGAGAATATTTGCTGAAAAAAAGGAAGTTCTGCCTGGAAAAACTCTCACCTGACTGAAAAGGGATTTATTTATTTTCTGATGTGACAGACAGTACTGATGACATGAAGGGGGTATAACATCTAAGCCTTTTCAACCAGGAGAAACATGACTAAAGAGTTATGCAGTTCCTCACAGATTTTGTTCATTCTACTTTTAAAGAAACTTGTTGGCAAGTTTTTATCCAGTGTGACTTACATAAATTTTGATGTCTGTCCAGAAATCAGTGCAAGATGATAAAGCTGCATTAATTTTATTGTTATCTTCAGCTGAAAGTAGTAATGAGATTTATCTCCACAATCCCTTCCTCCTTTGAGAGGCTCCTCATTCTGAGATGAATATTTTACATTCCTGCCAAACATACAAATGACCAACGTTCACATCAATAGGTTGTGTTTCAATCTCCAATTTTTTTGTGGTTCTATACTGATTCTCCTAATTAAGAGACAAGCAGATTTTACATGACATTACTTGACATTTCCCAAAGTGTATTACAGGGATCTATGGCTGCGCTGACATAGAACTTTGCCTTGGTACAGAACAGAGGCTGTGGAGGGAATTCCTCCAGCTATTGTCAGCTGTGCACTTAGCGATTTGGCCTGTGGAGCAGTTGGCTGTGTGCAAAGCTAAAGTCCCTTTGAAGAATGTAAAATCAGAAGCTGTGCTCCTGCTGTGCATCAGCTGCACTGCAACCCTTAACAGGATTCAGGGTCAAAACTAATCATGAACCTTCGGGAAAGTTTGGTCTGCAGCCAGGAGCACAGCTGAAGTCTGATCTGAAGTAAGAGCTGTGCATCGTCTCCTGTATCTCTATCAGACAAACACTGATTTCTTCCCTGATCAGCTGCTTTTCTTACACCACATACTTGCTAAAATGGATGTTGTCTCTCGTTTTTCACTTTCTATGAAGTATTTCAATCTCCTTTTATTTTCATCACTTAAGTACCTCTTTATTTCCCATTTTTTCCCCTGTATACACCAGCCCCTTGCCATAATATCCCATATTTTTTCTGATTTATTCTTGGGGGGAAAAAAAAATAAAATCAGTGGCCTCAACAAATTCTCCAGTTTTCAGTGCATAAACATAATTTATTGTGTCTCGTTTATCCTTCCTAGAAGGTTTTCCCTATCACCTTAGAGTCTTTGGAATGCCCATCCTCCTGTTAAGTGGACTAGCATGAAGATAGGGAAGTTATAAATTGCCTTCTTCCCTTATCCTGCATTGGGAAAAATGATCACCTTCACAGAAATGGGGGGGTCAATATTTTGTATCAACTGTAATACAGAAGTATCTTGAAGAAACTCTTTGCTACTATGTTTGCAGGTGTGTTGACTACCATTACATGCCCTGATCTAGATGTTCAATTAAGGGTGTCCATTCACTCCTCTTCCTGCCAGTGGGAAAGGGGAGAGAACTGGGGGAAAAAAAAAAGGTGGAACTTAGTCTACAAGTTAGAGATAAAAGCTATTTACTAAGATAGAAAAGGAAGAGAGAAATAACAGTCCTGGTAATTATATATATATTATATTTGATATATACATACATATATAATATATACGTTATATTATATTTGATATATATGACAATTATATCTATGTTTTATATATATAGCACGTATTTTATTTTTTTTCTGTCGTTTGTCTTCTCAGCAACATCGTGGATAATCCTGGGATTTCTTTGTGAAAAACAGTTGAGATCAGAAATACAACAATCATATCCATCTAAACACTGTCAAAATTTTGGCAGATCAGCTCTGCAGCAGGTTGAGAAACTTGTCCTCGTGTAATGCAAGCAAAATACTTCAGAAGGAACTTAAACCCCATGAGATTTCCCAACCTCAGTGCTTTGCTGAATCAGTGCACCACCTGCACTGATAGCTTGTTGAAATGCTTAGTATTTCAGTCATCCAGACAAGATTATGTAGAAGCAGATCATTTCAACATTGATGGTGTTTTAAGAACCTGCTTTCAATAACCAGGTTGGTATAGAATGAGTGCAATCATTTATTTACCTGCTGGGTTATTCTGATCCACATACAGTGGGACATCTGTATTCCCTTTGATCACATCAGTGTTACATTGACAACTAACTTTTGATAATTCAAAATCCTTTTGGAATAGCTACTGTGCACTATATTTCTACATTTAAATCTAATTAAAACTTTTGTTCTGAACACGATTTTCCCTTTAATGCCAACTACATTGCTGTACGTGTTACTTATGCTACCATGTAATTGAATGGATTTGAAGTAGTAGCTTAAAAAACCTACAGATGTATAGTTTGAAGGGAAAAAAACACTTCAGGAAAAATAGATGGTAATTAGTTGGTTAGCACAGCATTTTTTTTGCATTGTTTTATGAAAAGCAGAATGTTGCCACATTTTACATTCTGTTTTCATGATGTCACCTCTGAATTTTCCAGTTTGCCCCTTGGGCATGCAACTTTGTTCCTTGTATTAATCTAAACCTAAGTCTTAATTTACTTTTTCTTCTTTTTTTGTTTTTTATGCATGCTAATCTCCTTGGAGTGCCAGGAACTGGTGGGTTGGAGCCAGTTCTAATTGAAAACAATGAAATGCTCAGTTTGACATCAGTGTTTTCAAGATATGTAGAAGGCTCAGTGATTATTTTAAACTCTTACTGTTGTTAATTGTTACTTGTATGCTAATCTGATCAATTCTCATTGCTTGAAAAAAGACTAATTCATTTCAGTGACTAAATTGAACAGTGTGGTTTATTTGCATATTTTATTTGCCTATATGCTTGTAAAAAACATTCACATGCCCATATACAAACCTCCTGTTACTCTACATCTTGAACAAAGAATTATATTTATCTGGTAACTAGAATTTTACAGCAGGTACGGGACCTGCTAAATCCTGCTGAGGGTAATTTTTTCAATGTGCATTCATTAGCAAATATTAGCATCCACAGTTCATTTAACAGAGCTAGGATAACAAGAAATTAATGGACCACTCACTTAAAATTAATAGCTTCTATCTCTTGAACTGACAGAATCAGTTAATAAGAAATGTGTATATTCACTATACTGCAGTACTCTTAGGAGGCACTCTTTGCCTCCTACTTTATGCCATGGAATTGTTGCCTGGGGCTGAAGAAGGACTAGGTATTTTCCATTTTTGTAAGTGAGTGTCCTTGGGGTTTTGTGAGTGTTAAGAAGAACTTTGATACAACTGAAATGTGTCAGATTGTTCTGACATTGGCAGGAAGTATGTATATAGCAGTGTTTCTTGGTGGAATACAATGAGTTCGTTTCATCAGTAGTAGTTTTCTTGTTTTTTGTTTTTTGTTTGTTTTTTTGAAGATAGAGTCCTTGTAGAGCAGAGGAATGAGGTCTTTTGAGTCATTATCTAATGACATCCTCATGGTCTACTAATGTCCACATGAAAGTCTGCAGACTTCTTCAACAGGAGACTCTCTGAGCCTGGTCAGGAGCAAGGGGTGACAGGTGTCACACAGGGGACAGATCAAATTGTCCACTAACATTACTGCTATCTAACTACTAACTGCTATCTAACTACTGCTATTACATTGCCCTGCTATCTGACAGCAGGAGAGTCCACAATGCCACAGATGTGGCAGCCCTGCATGTCCCCTGCTCACCCTGACAACCATGGAGTGCCAGGGAGCCCCTTCTCATATTGTTTGGAGGGCTACTTCTGTAGGGTGGGAGGTGGCCTGCTCCATCCCTACAGCTCAAGCTCATCCCATTGCAGGGAATAAGTGGTGCGCAGCAATGCCAGCAGTCAGTGGTTTTAGGGTATGTAGTTTGGTGTCTCTGAAGCCACTCAGAAAGGTCACGGCAGAAGAGGGAAACATAAAGCATTCTTTATTATTCTTATTCTCATACAACAGACAACACTGTTGTAACTGCATTTTTGGCAGTGAGAATTGTCATACAAATGAGCAAGAGATAAATGTCTCTATCCCACCTCACAGCGCAGTAAGTATTTGATGCCAGGGTGTGGTCTTTCTGCCAATGACTGGCAGCAATACAGTGGTTATGAACAGAGCTGTGTTGTGAACAGTGGGCTATGGCACAATGATAAGCACTGCAAAAAAGTGCTGCTGCTAAGAGACTGATTGGATAAACAAGCTGTGTAAAAAGAGGAGCGCATGGATACAGTGTGATGTTTGATGAATTCCCTTGCAGGATGTTCAAGCTTATATAGGCCATAAACCACTCAAGGTAGTTTTTGATGACATAGTCTGACAGACAGCCGCTTGCCCCCAGATTGCACAATTGGTCTTCCTGAGGGGCCAGAGATCAACTTTCAGGGAGTAGATGGTCTTGCTTTGGCTTGTGTTGGGCTGAACCTTTCTTCACCTCAGCCTGTAATTTCTGGAGAACGCAGCTACTTTAGGACAATTTAGAGACATAGAAAACCTCAGGAAGAGAAGTAGGTGGATATGATCCAAAGACAGCCTTAGTGTTCAGTTCCATAAATGTGTTTTTCAGTGGTGTAGTTCTAACTAAGTCTTCAAAGGCACAAGTGTGAGAGCAATCTCATTCAGGAAGGAAACTGCCCAGTAAGACCATCTACCAATGAGGAACCATGAGGAACAAGCAATTCTGTGTGCAACAGAACTAATGGAGCACAGCTTCCAGAGGCTGTTCCTTCTCATCACTTATCTGCTTCCTCTTCACCACTGGATGAGCACTAATAGAGAGCACCAAATATGGAGCACAATTCCACAAGCTTTATTTGCTTAGATAATCATGCTAAACATAATCTAGGCTTTTTCCTAGTTTTAATACTGGATTACGTGCTATTGCCAATGGGAGCAGAAGGGAAAAAATATTCCAAAAACAGTAATGCATCTGAGGGGATCTTCAAATTGTAGTTTACCTGCTTAAAAAATGTACAGTTTTTTTAATTGTACGTTTCATTTCACTTTTGTTCCTGATTTTACTGAGACTGGGTGATCAGGTGCCAAACCCAAAGTCCACAGGGAGTGTAAAGCCAACAGAGGTCTGACCAAATGGCCTAGATGACAAAATTCCAATCCTCTAATGCAATAAGGCACCTCAGAGCCATGCCACAGAAATCTATTCTGATTTTATACACACTTAAAATGCAAAGTTTAAACTTTTAAGGGGTGTAATTGCAGTGTTCCTTTCATTCTGTGAAACACTTCAGGTGCTGTGAAACCATAAGTATATCTAAATGTAAAAGCAGAATTTGCAATTCAGTATTTCTCAGCATCAGCCAGGAATGAAATGTATGAACCCATCTGTTCATCTGAACGTATGAAGAATTTGTTTTGTTTTCCATTTGATTCACTCTGCACAGTTCGGTAATTTTAAAATTCTCTCCCTTCACTGGAACTGTGGTGTTAGCATTGTGAGCTTTGTAGTGTATCTAATGCTAGACAGAGGGTATAAAAGACCTGTGCTGGTTCCTTACAAGATGTCCAGCCTTCACATCAGCCACCAAAACATCTGGTACATATAGTAACTCACACTGCAGTGAAGAGTTTTAAATCAGACTTAAGAAATTCTGTTGTGTTAGTGGTTCCAGACTGGCTAAAGATTGTGCCTTTCTCCTAATGATAATTCCTAGTTCACTTAATTTTTCAAACGAACCTATTTATTATCTTTGAGGCAGAACTCAAATATTTCTTCAGTTTTTACAGTTGATTTGAATATGTATTATTTTAAGGTATTTGCATGGCATCCTAAAAGCTGCAAACAGTACTTATAACTCAACAATGTGTCATCAAAATCTATTTTTGCCTGAGCTCTTGAGCGCATTTTCAAAATCCCTACCTGAGTCAATCAGTTGCAATCACCCAGAGTATGCATGAATGATTGACTTTGACATCTGGAATGTAAGATTGTTGTAATAAAGAATCAAGCACCTGCACCACTTCCTTCTTTCAATGACTGTTAGGGTAATAACATTAAGTAATGAACTTGCACAAATGGTTAATGTGAGTAGTTAAGCTTTCACAACCAAAGCAGAATACTTAGAGACAAGCAAGATTTATGAAAAGCTTGTCTCACAGTGCACGACATCATTATCCTATATAAAGACCTACATAATTTTGATTCTCACTGTTGGCTCACAGTACTCAGCACTGTATTTTGCATAATTAAGCTAGTAGAGGTTGTTATTTGATCTTCCTCTGCTGGCATACATACTATTTATAGTAAGACTCGCTGTATAAAAAATTTCAACACTCAATGTTTTTAAAATAATAAAGTAATCCAAATCTTTGAGCATAAGTAGGTCTGGTCAAGCTAGTGGAGATACACTTCCTTGTTATCAGCTCAGCATACAGAACATCCCATCTCTAGAAGTAATAGTAAACTAGCAATTAAGTTTTTCAGAAAAGCAAATCAGTCTTCTTAGCAGTTGAACCCAGTGTACCGAGAATCTTCTTTTTCTTGGACAACTAGGAAACAGAAGGTATTTCTTGTTTGGTGAAAATCAGCTCCAGTCTTTATAATGGCTGTGCCTGCTCTTTCATAGTTCTCTGAACTGACAGAGTCAACTCGAAAAACAAAAGCACCTATTCTGTATCAGATGAGTTCTGTTTGGTTCATTGTTGTCTTCACACTCAGATACCACAGCACCATCTTGCTGAAGTTATATTTACATTCAACTGGAATTTAATTAGTTCTTCACATCCTTACTTGTTCATTCCATAGGAATAGGAATAGCTGCATTTCACGATGAGTCTTTTCTACACCAAAATATCAGTAGTAATTATTCTTTAAAGTTGGATCAAAAGATTTTTTTAATAACAGCAGCTTGGGAGAAACTCCTAATATTGCAGTCAAAGGTCACTGGGATATTGTGGGCCTGAAAAAGTTAGTGGGATTTCAATTTGATTGTAGGTTGGTTTTTTGTTGTTGTTTCAGACAGTTTTGCTTGCTGCAAGTAATGTTCTTCAGAATGGGTAAAATACCATATATTTTTAGTTAATCCACTTTGTTTTAGCTATGCCATTTCTTCAGGCTATATATATCCAAGTGTTTCAGAGAGGAAGAAATTTTGAAGCTTTTAATAAGACTGCTCAAACAAATAATGGAACAAAAAGACATTTACTTAAGTAAGAGTTTCTTCAAGATGAAGATTATCACCTTGGCCAAACCAGATGGGAAACTCGTAATGTAATTGCACTAACAAAACACTTCCAACCAAATCTATTTAATGCCTCAGAGCTCCCTAAAAAGACAGCAGTTTAATTGCTGTTTGTTTGTTTAGAGGCTGTATGGAAACATTCATTCACTGATGCAAACTTCAGTGGTACAATGCTGAACAAGAAACATTTTTTAGTTTTCTGCCTTCACTTCCTGTTCTAACTGTAGGTGTGCTTTGGACCCACATAGAAGAGAGACTTTATTTTGAGACTTAAGATCTGCATAAATCCTTTGAATGTGTATGCTGCCAAGACCATTTGTACTTCAAAACTGAGTATATTCTAACTGATGTGTCACTGCCCAAAGATATTTCTAGATAGTAAGGAAAGCATGGTTTGCCTCTTTATCTTTGTGAGGCTCCACTGTGAGTTTCTCATGCTACAAAAGTGAAGAAAAACCTGCCTTGGAGCTTTGCAGAGAATGTGTGAGCATGAACGTACCTGTGCTTGTTTGAGAAAGAGCAAAGTATTTCCCTTCTGAGGAGTTACATTGTGAACCATGGTCACCTCTTGAGAAGAAAAAAAGAGGAAAGAGCCTGCCTCTCCCTTCTCTTGGCTTTCAAGCTGAGACTTCGCTTATTTGTCCGACAATGGCAGCTTGTTTCTGATCAAGACCTGCTGGCTTGGCTTCCTGGCTTGACCCTGGGCCTGCCTTGTTACAGAGGACCTTGCTGGATGATCCTCGGGTGGTGTCTGACGCTGACCTGAGTCCCCCCATCTGACTTCCTGGCTCATTGCTGGCAGTCACTGCTTGCACTTCTTCACCATTCACACTCAGTCCTACTCCTCTGTAAAAGATCTCCAAATGGAAATTCGGGAATTGCCATCCCAAGAGAAAAGGAAATCATACTGGGAAGAGGAGCAAGATTCAAACAAACTGTAAGCGATAACATCAGCATTTGTTCAGTTGTGCCCAGGCAGGGGCAGCTGGGTGTGCTTCAGGTGGTCACTGCCTCTCATCAGCTGTGTTATCCGGACTTTCTCTCCACAAAGGAGACATGAAGCTCACCAAGATATTGGTCTATATTCTGTCTTCAGATGCACAGCATTTCCTGTCTATCCCTCTCCTCCTATCCCTTATAGGCCAGATCGATGGGTTGAGTTGAACTGTATCAACTTCAATAAGACCAAGTGCCAAGTCCTCTATTTTGGTTGCATAATACATCACTACAGGCTTGGGGCAGAGAGGCTGGAAAGCTGCGTGGAGGAAAGGGATCTGGGGATGTTAGTTGACAGTTGGCTGAATATGAGCCATCAGTGTGCCCAGGTGACTCAGAAGGCCAGTGGCATCTTGGCTTGTATCAGAAACTGTTGCCAGCAGGAGCAGGGAGGCGGTCATCCCTGTGTATTGAAGTGAAGCAACACCTGGAATACTGTGTTCCTTTCTGGGACCCTCACTACAAGGAAGACATTGAGACCAGATATTAGGAAAAATTTCTTCTCAGAAAGAGCGTTGAGGCACTGGCACAGGCTACCCAGGGCAGTGGTGGAGGTTTTTAAGAGAAAAGTAGATGTCACACCGAGTGATACGGTCTAGAACTGTCACAGGCATGGGTTGGTGATGGAACTAGATGATCTTAGTGGTCTTTCCAATCTTCATGATTCCATAATTCTATCCACGCAGCCCTTCCCCTTCTTCTCACTTGGCCCATCAAAACTGTTGACAGGCAGCCTGGGCAAAATTTGTTTTATATGTTTATCTATAGCCCTCTTCTTACAGTTTGCTAAAGTACCACCACAGAGCACTTTTTTCAAGTAGGAACTTTCATGTTAGGTTGTTAGTTTGTCAAAGACTGAAGAGACCATACACTGATGGATGCTGCCTGTTGTTTCCTTTTCTTAGCCTGCAAGGTCTGCACCAAAACGTTACCTCACTACACAAGCGCTTGGCAGGAATCTCCACTCTTTATGGAGAGGCTGTCCAGCAAGTCAGTATGTAAGCACAAAAGCTGCCTTTGTGGTTTCAGCTGCTGAAGAAAGGAGGAATTCATCTTAGCTGGATTTAGGCAGCTAATCTTTGTTAATCATCACAACAATTCTAATCTTCTTAGGATAAGTATCTAGAATAACTAGATGTTGCCTTTTGAAGGTGCCAATCTCTCTCTCTTGGCTAGAGGAAGTGTTTAAACTGCCAGCTCAGACTGGACACTTATTTTTCAGATCAGGAGATGGGTTATAGCCCATTAATAGCTTCTTATGTGATCTGATATTCAGTTACTTCAAATGCCCCACCTTATTTCAGTCCTTCTCTGCCTTTTTCAGCCAGCAAACAGCTTCTGAGACTTCCCTCTGCCTGTCCGTGCCCAGTGTTGCATCACTGTTATCCTCACACTTGTTCTTGAACACTGCAAGAAATGAATAGCAAAGGTGCATTCTCTGCTTGTGAACCACATTAACCGTTGTGCTATTCATTGTCACAAAAAGGGGAGCTGCTGAAGACCTGTGCTGCAAAACAGCCTTCTCTTGGCTGTGCTGCCAATCCCCATCTCCTGCCAAAGATTGTTGGATCATCTCCTGTTGAAGATTGTTGACTGCATCCCTGCCTTCAAAAAGGAAAGAAGGAATTTCTTTTATCTGATAGAAAACTTAGCATCTTAGAAACCAGTGTGCATGATGAAAGGATAATTTATAGTTAAATGACAGAAAGGTGGTGGGAAAACTTGTAATTCTAAACTGGCTCCAGTTATGGTAGCAGTATCCTACCGATGAAAACTGTGGGCTCTGCATAACTTTTGTCATGCACAGGGCTCAATACAAGAAGGTTAAGACAACCTGTAAATAAATTGTCTCTTCTGGGAGACAAGTTCTCCAAATAAGTATTATTTTTGTCAAGCTTTCTTTTGCCTGGATCATGTAACTGCAGTGACTGCAAAATTTAAATATATTAAAAATGCCAAAGTGAGCTAACCTCACTGATGGTTGAACACTTGTGAATATTAGCAATAGATTAATCAACAGAGTCAAAAAGAAAACCACAAACTAACACATTTTTCAGATATTGCTTTTTAAAAATTCTTCTGTTCTTCAGCTTTCTATTATTTGGAACAATTTTGCTTTGAAATTAGTTTCTTGTTTCCTTTGCATTCCTTGCACCAATATGCTGTAAAGCCATGGGAGCATCACTAAAATCTGGGGCACTTTTACTACAGATACCCCAAACCCTGCCTCTGAGACAGTATTCCAGAACCTCTAAACTCAGAACCTCTAGAAAATCCAGTTGGGATTTTCAAGTGTTTTTAGAATTACATGCCAAAAACACTGAAATACTGTGAAAGTTGACAAATGAGCTTCTGTGACAATTGCAGAACACCCTTCCCGGACTTAGAAAGCAGTGAAGCACAGTTTACTTCTGGAAGCACATCTATACCTCTTTACTTATTAGATATCATACCTCTGAATGTTCCCAACATATGATTACATATTTATCCATCTTCTGAGGGTTTCAAAAGGGGCACATCTTCAGCTGATTTTTGGTAAGAATGCATTTAATTTATGACTTGACACCTTTGTTTTATTCTTCATGTCTGAGGTTTTCATTTCCCTTCTCAATCACTTAGAATCTTATTCTGGTTCCATTTTGTGTGTTAGCACCCTTGTTCATGCCTTCACATTCGTAGAACTCCCTATTTATAGCTTTCCATGATAGTATTTCATTTCATTTCATTTCATTTCATTTTAAAAACATTTTATATGTACGTTTGTTCAGTACTGGAACAGAAGCTGAAGAAAATCTTGACCAGTACTGCATATTTTCTTACCTTAAAAGCAAATTCTTATCATCTGCTCTGTGTACTCAGATTAGCTCTAAAATGTCTTGTGTTTCTCTTCTATGCAAAACACTTGTATGCTTGGATCCCCTCACCAACCCTTTTCAGGTATGACTGAGTTGTCTCACCAGGACTGTATTACACGATAGATGGAAATTTTCCAGAGGCTCATTGGTGCCTCTTGTGCTGGATTACTTGGTGGTCTAGATTTTAGCCCTGTGTGTGCATGCACATTAATAGCTTTGCTTTAATCCTTCTGAGTTGGAGTTGCCTTTGTACAGGGTCTCCAAGTAGGTGTGCCTGCATACTGCTGCTTTCTACTTCCATGTAGACTGCTCTTTCCCTGCTAAAACTGTGTACTACCTTATTTTCTTCTTTTTCTCCTGTCTATAATCACACTTTTGTGCAGACGTGGATACTCCTGTCAGCACACACTGGGCAGCTGTGTGGTTTTGTTTTCTTTGGCTGCATCAGGGAAGAAAGACTTCTGATCATGACTTCACTTCTAGCGTCATGAAGAATGTAGCAGTCTCACATCAGCTCCAGTTCGTACTGAAGGTCCCTAAAGCTGGAAAAAAGACCCCACTTTGCTCCAAGAGGACGTGATTTTGGTGTCTTGGCTTAGCAGAAACCAGTAGATAGAAGAGGACTGGTTGTGTTCGGGGACAGGAAAATAAGTTGCATTTTTGGAAACAGACCTGATTAAGTGATTCCTTCTGCATGATGTAGTCTTGTGCTTGCCTGTGCCATGGATGATTCTGGTCTTTTCCTTATTTTATTCTTATTCTTTCCATTTTTATCCTTGTGCTCTCATCCTGTCATTACCTTATCAAATTGGTCTCCTATGTGCAAACTGAGGCTTTACCTAGATATTGTAAGAAGTCATACCTTCATGTCAGATGTCTGCCCTTATTTTCTTCGTTTATGAACATGAGCAGAGGAGAAATATCATGTCTCTTTGTTATTTTAGAGGAAAATATTTTACTGAAATACCTGACTCTGTAGACTTTGCATGTTGAGCATGTTATCCTTGTGCCAGTAAAGACCTCTTTCCTGAGCTCCTGAGAAAAATCTGGACTCTTGAGGAAATAAAGCAACAAAATCCAGCTTTATTAATCTCTGTTATTTATTTCTTCCTTTTTTCTCATTTCTTTTTGCAGCATTAAAGAAGTGTAACATTGAAGGGAGAGGGCCCTGCTGAGCATGGCCTCTCCAGTGCAGGGAGAACACTGGTGTACAGATGATGTATGATGGAGGAAATGAGTGTGGTGAAGGAAGGAAACGCGGGTATTGAAAGAGGCAGACTGAGGTGAATTTAACTGGGCTTCTGAAACTATGACTGTGCATGTGATAGAAATGGAGGATCAGCACTGAGCCATACTGGAAAAGATGACTGGTGAGTGCCTTCCTCAGAGGTGGTGGCATCCTTAACACTCATCTGTTTGGTATACACAAAGCTGAGCAGTGAGAATGTGTTAAATGCTTTCTTACACAAAATGTACACAGGTAAACTCCATATGTCTGGAATATGGAATTTCCTGCTTGACTCCAATGACTATTTGTATTTAATAGCTGTTGGAACCACCGACCAGGTGAAATTGTATGATTTCACTTGCAGTCGTAAGAAATTGTATTCATTTTACTTTGAGCTGCTGGCCAGCTGACCGTGTGTTTTTTTTCTTACTTGTTAAAAATGAGAAAATGTTCAGAGAATATGCATTATATCCAATTAGGTTTAGTTCTGGAAGAAGTAATTCCTAGCTATTTTTGCATAGAGCTTCTAAGACTTCTAAAGTTTATTTATGTATATTATTTATAAAGCCATACTACAGGAAGGCTTTATAAAGCTCTGACTTGGATTCAGAAGCACATTTGGACTTATTTTATATTTTGAAGTGTTAAAAACTTGTTTTTGCTTTTTCAGACAAAAGCAAATTTCCTGACAGTTAATGGAAACTGTAGGCAGAGATGTCAGTTTGCTTTAGTATTTTCTCTGAACTTTTTCTTGCAGTTACATTCAGGTACCCCACTCAGGAACCCTCTTTCAATTTAAACATCACAGACGGATTTTGTTACGTTATTGTTTCATAGAAGAATAACTAATCTTGTTGTGTGACTTGCAGTGATGCATGCATAGTGAAGCTATCAGAGGGACACAGTTCTCCTTCGGACTGGTGAAAGCATGGTGCCCATACTAAGAAAAGTTCTGACCTTATTACGTTTGAGTTTTGTCCTGTTTAACAAGTTCATTGACCATTGTGATGAAAATTCATTTTGATAAGCTTAACTGTATTCTTTAGGAAGATTTTTTTTGTTGTTGTTGCTTATGATAGATTGATTGATATGGAAGAGCTGATATATTAATTGTAACACTGCCACAATTCAGCATACTTATTTTACTTCCTTTTAAAAATGTGTGGAACAGCACTGATCCTGTTTTTTGAAGCAAATAGAGAACAAGCATGTCAGAAACTAACCTGCTTGTTTCATCTCATCCACAGTGACTTGGTGCCCTAGATTCTTGCAACAAATCCTGCTGCTCTCTTCTTGTAGATGAAAACTATTATTCAGGGACTGTAGGGATGCAATGAGGAAGGCTAAGGCCCTCTTGGAATTAAACCTCACAAAGGAGGTAAAGGATAACAAAAAAGATGTTTTAAAATATGCCAACAGTAAAAGGAAAACTAGGGAAAATGTGGGTCCCCTGCTAAATGAGATGGGTGCCCTGGTAATAGGGGATGCTGAGAAGGCAGAGATTCTGAATGCCTTCTTTGCTTCAGTCTTTGAAAGGTCTTGGTAAATGGGAGAAGTGCCCGAAGACTAGATAGTCAGTGTCAGTCCAGTCTTCAAAATGGGCAAGAAAGACAATCTGGGGAACTATAGGCCAGTCAACCTCACTTTTCTCCCTGGAAATGTAATGAAACCTCTTGTTCTGGAAGCCATCTCCAAGCAATTGGAAGAGAATGAGGTTATCAGGAGAGGTTAGTACAGATTCATCAAGGGGAAATTGTCCTTGACCAACCTGATAGCCTTCTACAATGTCATCACTGGCTGGGTAGATGCAGAGAGAGCAGTGGATGCTGTGTGCCTTCATTTCAGCAAAACTTTGACACTGTCCCCTGTAAATCTTTGTTATGAAACTTAGAAAGTGTGAGTGGGCAGAGAAGTGGATTGAGAACTGGCTGACTGGCAATGCTCAGAGGGATGTCATCAGTGTCTTGTTGGAGACCTGTAACTGGCAGTGTTCCCCGGCTGCTGATGCAGGGTCCGGTCTTGTTCAATGTCTTAATCAGTGATCTGGATGAAGGGACAGAGTCCACCCTCAGCAAGTTTGTTGATGATACAAAGATAGGAGGAATGGCTAACACACTGAAAGGCTACTACATCTACACTAGATGGACTGGAGAGTTGGGCAGGGAGGAATCTGATGAGGTTTAACAAGAGCAAGCGTAGAATCTTTCACCTGGGCAGGAATAACCACATGTATCAGTACAGCTTAGTGGATGACTTCAAGGAGAACAGCTTTGCAAAGAAGGACCTGAGTATCCTGGTGGACAACAGGTTGGCCATGAGCCAGAAGTGTGCCCTGGTGGCCAAAAAGGCCAATGGGATCCTGGGATGCATTAAAAAGAGCATGGCCAGCAGTTCAAGGGAGGTTATCCTCACTCTCTATTCTGCCCTGGTGAGGTCACATATGGAATATTGTGTCCAGTTCTGGGCTTCCCCTTTCACAAAAAATGGGGATCTCCTAGAAGGAATCCAGCAGAGGGCCACAAAGATGACAAAGGGCCTGGAGCTTCTCCTGTATGCGGAAAGGCTGAATAATCTGTGTCTATTCAGCCTGGATAAAAGAAGACTGAGGGGGGATCTGTTTAATAAGTATCTAAAGGGAAGTGGGAGGCAAATGAATGATGTCAAGCTCTTCTAGGTGGTGTGCAGCAGTAGGATAAGGAGCAATGGCATAAAACTTGAATGTAGGAAATTCCATACAAACATGTGTAAGAATTTCTTTATAGGGTAATGGTAATGGAGCATTGGAACAAGTTGCCCAGAGAGGTTGTGGAGTCTCCTTCTGTGGAGATATTCAATACCTGTCTGGACACTTACCTGTGCAACCTACTGTAGGGAACCTGCTTTAGCAGGAGGTTTAGACTCATTGATCTTTTGAGGTTCCTTCCAACCCACACAGTTTTGTGATTCTGTAATTGACTTCCCTACAGAGCAGTAATGCCAGGTACAGTGAGAGATTGATGCCACAAAAACCACAGTTGTTGAGCTGTTTCTCAAGTTCGCTGGTAGCCTCTTGATTTTATGGAGTGTTCCCTTTGCAAGCCACGAGGGACTGGTTGATCAGAGGATAGACTCCTCTGCTCACATCTATGTTCAGCTAGAGCAATGTGTGTGTGGTAGAACAGCTCTGAGCTGCTGTTATCTGAGCACTGCTGTTATCTATATGTCCAGTCTATGGGTCAGGGAAGAGTTGCCAAGGCATCGTTCCTCTGTTATCTAAAGTGTGGTGGAGCCTGACCCTGCATCATGCCTGGTTATCAGTATCCTTTAAGACACAGGATGATTGTGCCTCCCTTGACTGTATCCAGAGTTCCCATGATGTGCTTAATTGGCAAAGACACAGTAATTTGTTCAGGGTTGGGTGGGGGGTTGCACAACCTCAATCCAAAACGAACAAAGAAACAAACAAACAAACAAACAAAAAAAAAACTTGAATCGTGGAAAATAACTGACTAAAAGTCAACCATCTTTTGATCCTACTGCAAGTCAATCACCTCACAAACCTACAGATAAATAGCAATCCTAATTGAGAACTCCTTGAGCTTTGCAGGATGAGGGTGTGCTGTGATCCTGGGGCTTGGTTGTCTCTCAGGGAAGAATCTTTGAGGTTCTACATGTCTGCTTATAGCCAAAAATGTTGTTGGAAATGTTGTTGGAGCTCTAATGGGAGGAAATTTTCAGGCACACAACTAGTTTGAGAATCCTCCAATACTCTGAAGTAACAGTCTTGTGAACCCTACCATACGGAATACTGTTAATGTTGCATTTATTACCTTAATTCTTCTATATCTCTATCTTGTTACAATTAACATATTATCACTTCTCTCTTCCAAGCAAAGTGAATTGCTTCTTTCTGTTCCTGTGTTTATCCTCCACAGTTCATCTGTATTTTTGAAAATGCTTGGGCAGCTTGCCTCTAAATTATTCTGAGTACCTGTGCCTCAGAAGCGTGAAAAAGAAGAGGTATTCTAGCATAGCTCTCCTCTTACTCCAGGGCCAGAAGAGCTGAGCTGCATGAGGCAGTCCTGAAAACAGCAACTGCCTACCATACGATTTGCCAAAGCTGCCGACAGAGAGTTTAAAGAGTCACAACAACAAAGGGCAACTTTTGGCCTCTTTCTCCCCAAGATGAGCAAGGTCACTGTGAGAACTCGTCAAAACCAAACATAAAAACCATGCCTGTCTGAAACCGGTACCAGGAAGGTCAGGTAGGCTGGTGGCTGTGGCACACAGGGAGTGTAATTAAAATGTAAAATGACAGCAGACTACATTGCTGTCAGTGCATGGCTCACTTGAGTGCTGCCTGCACATCGCTCTGAATCACTTCAGAAATGATAACATCAGTGTGAGTGCTCCCAGCAGCAAGAGCCAACTGTGGGAAATGTTTATACCTTTGTTTAATTTCTGACAGTTAATGAGACCTACAGGGAATATTCACAGAACAGAAAGCACCTTCTCTTGGCTTGTTTGCTTTCTAATGCAGAGAATTTATTGGTCTCCAGTCACTGCCTCACAACACTTGTCTCTTCTAGTCTTTGCCCTCTGTCATTCCGGATATAAATAAGAAGAGGGAGGCTTTGCAAATTGCTGTTAAGAACTGTGTGTTCCCCAAGAGACCTGTTTGCTCCTGATTGTTCTGCACCCAGACATGCTCACCTTCCTGATTTCTGGCACAGGAACACAGAGGCTCAGCCCTGAGCCTGGCCAGAGGCCATCTTGCTGCACCCAGCAGCCCAAGGCAGGTGTTGGGGTGACAGCTCTGCCTTGCTGGAAAGCAAGACTGTTATTGGTGAGATATGATGTGGAGAGTTCTCCTGGCTGAGCTCCTTGTGCAAACACTGATGAAGAAAGAAGATCTTGTTCTGTAAATAATTTTGCCCTCTGGCTGTATGCACAGACCCTGACTATGGCATAGACACTGACATAAATGTGGCCTCTAAAGGAACTGGAGGTCTTACAAGGCATGTGAGCACCCGAATACTCAGAAATAAAGGCAAAAATAAAGGTGTAGAAGCCTTAGTCCTTGCTCAGTAGGGACGTCAAGAAGGAAGTGATATGCTGGAAGCCACTTCTATATATTAATTCTTCTGTCTGCCTATACTACTGCAACTGGTGAGTGCTGGTGCTCAGTGTCAATTCCACTGTTCCAGACTAAGAGGATGAAAATGACACTGCTGTAATGAGGATCATAAATGCTAATGTAGGTTTTTGTCTTGATTTGATGAACATGTGCAGAGTTTGATGCAGCTTCACCTGCCTGTTATTTACTTCAGTTCTCATAGCTGGTTGCAAAAGCTTGGGCACACAGAAATGCACTCGTATAACAATTAATGGGCTTTTACAATAGGCATAGTTAAACTGCTGAAAAAGGACTGTATGTGCACAGCCTTATTTTGGTCAGAAGGCAGTTACTTCACTTGGTAAGGATTGTGGTTGGCAAGTAGGGTGAATAGGAGTCTTTGGTTCTTATCTGGTGTGAGAGGAGAAAGAATCAAAGAATCATAGAATCTCTCAGGCTGGAAAAGACCTTAAAGATCATGGAGTCCAACCACAAGCTAACCATCCTACCCTAACTCTAACAACCCTTCTCTAAATCATGTCCCTGAGCACCACATCCAAATGGTTTTTAAACTCATCCAGGGATGGTGACTCAACCAGCTTCCTGGGGAGCCAATTACAGTGCTTAACAACCCTTTCTGTAAAGAAGTGTTTCCTGAGAAGAGGAGAGCTGGTGGAGCTGGAGGTTGTGGCAGAAAGTCAGAACCATGTTCATGTGAAGGCACAAAAGGGGGAAAAATCCTTTAACTTTCCCAATTTCTTTGAAATTTTTGTAGTTAGCAAATTGAGGATTTCAGACTGGCTTTTGAATTGTTTCCATTACCTCTAAATGTACTTATGTTGTTGTAATTCACTACTTTGTTTGGTTTGCAGACCAGACACTTAGGAGACCTTAAAGAAAACAATATGATGCACTAGAGATAATAGCTCAGTATGCTTATATACAAACAAAGTTGTATGTGAAGTTGAGCAGTTTCAGTTGGCTAGAAATTCTTGAATCTTTTTTTTTCTTATCTAAATGATTTAAGTCAGAAAATAGCTTATTTTCTAATGGAAAATTTCAGAGGAAACTTCTTTGCAAACTTCACTTTTGACAAAAAAAAATTGTATTAGTTGTAATACAAATGACTGCAATTATTTTTCTGATGGCATTTCCACTTTCAAATGACATTTTTTCTTGCTCCTTTGGTTGCAGCAAAAAGCTTCAAAAAGAGTTTCTTTTCAGAATGGGAATGCATAGCCTTTCAAGTCTCCAGACATGGTGTATGTAGCAGAATAAGAAACCTAAACATCTCTGTACCACTGAATCATGGGATTTTTCAGGTTGGAGAAGGTCAGGGGGTGTTGTTGGTCCAACCACATTCTCAAAGCAGAGTCAACCATCTGATGAGACCAGGTTTGTCAGGACTCAGCTCAGTCCTAAAAACCTTTAAGGACAGAGATTTTTACAGCCTTTGTCCCTCTTCAGGATACTTCTGCATTGCACATCGCAGAAGCAATAGCCAAGAACACATACAGAAAGCATTACCATCAATCACAGGGAGGAATTGTTCCCCTTAGTACATAACATACCACATCTGTGTCCAGCAAAAGAAAGATGTTTCTGACCGTATTTACAGGTGATGGTTTCTTTTTTTTTTTCTTCAATTTCACTCAAGCAAATTGAAAATATATGTTTTATCTTCAGAAATACACTGGAAAACAGAAAATCTTTGTTTCCATATGATTGATTTTTTTTTTTCTGCAATTGTGTTATCTTAGGTACTATGATTAGCTTAGATTATCTGTGATTTTTACTGTTTCTTTTTTAATGAGATGCTGTCATCTAAAGATGTCTGAATTTCTGTGTTTTCCATGTCGCTGTAAGACAAAAGATTTTTATTATTATTATTTTTTTAAGGAGATTGGATTTTTCCTTTGTGCTGTTCATTCTTGAGCAGAGATCTTTTTTTTTTAGCTTCTGTAGCATAACTGTTAGGTACATAAGCAGTTGATTTTTCTATAAAAAACATCAAATACATCTGAAGACACTGACTTTTTGAATAACTTTTGTGGGAGATTAATACTGTAAATATCAGAAAATTGTACCATCATTCCAGCATCCCAACCTGCACTGGTAAGGTCAAGAGAGTTGATCCTTCTTCTCTACTCAGCCCTGGTGAGGCACAGCTGGAGGACTGGGTCCAGTGCAAGTCTTCCCCATATGGATGGACTTGCTGGAGTGATTCCAGTGATGGGCGATTTGGAACTGGAGTATCGCTCCTATGAGGAGATGTTGTGAGTGCTGGGACTGTTCAGCCTGGAGAAGCGAAGACTCAGGAGGATCTTATTTATGGGTACAGATATCTGATGAGGGAAAGTAGAGAAGACAGAACCAGATTCACCTTAGTGTTGTCTGGGGACAGAACAAGAATGTCTAGACAAGCATTGGAACAGGCTGTCCAGGGAGATGGTAGAATCACTGTCCCTGGAGGTGTTCAACAAATATGTGGATGTGACACAGAGGGGCACCATTTAGTAGATATGATGGGGATGTGATTATGGTTGGACTGGATGACCTTAGTAGTCTTTTCCAAACTTAGTGATTCTATGATTCTAAGAAGCACTGAGCATAAGGTGAAACACAGGAAATTCCATTTAAACAACACTGTTGTTGTTACTGTAGTGTACTTGCTCACCTTTTTGGTGAAGATGATCAGACACTGGCACACATTGCTCAGAGAGATTGTGGAATCTCCCTCCTTGGAGATAATCAAACCCTTCCGCTGCAGAGTTCAGCTGTTTTAGTAGGCACTGTTTTGAGCACAAGGTTGGACTAGATGATCTCCAGAGGTGGTTTTCATCCTCAGCAATTCTGTGATGCAAATCATTTGATAAAACCCGTTATTACAATTCACTACATCTTGTGTTTGTTATAAAAATATATGTTTCCTGCTGTCAGACTTTACTTCCAGGCATTGCTCTATGACTGTGCTTAACAGGATAAAGCAGTGGGGGCCTGCTCAGAGGCTAAAGATATGAAAATATCCCGTTCAGCAGAGCACTTCAGGACAAGTCTGTCTTCAAGTGTTGCCTAACATGTTGTGCTGAACTCAGCACAAAGAACATAATTTGGAGTCAGAATGGGAAAGTGGAATTTCCACTGGTATTAAGAATTAAAGATTAAGCCCTTAATTCTCAGATCGCTACTTTTCAGGTTACAACATTCTACCTTGGTTTCCGTCCAAGAACAGATTGCTTTAGAAAAACACAAGTAACTGTAACCCTCAGTTTATTTACTTATTTCTTAATTAGAAGGGGAATGGAAAAGTGTATTTTTCTTTCCAGCATAATAATATTATTTTTCTGTGTTTTGGCAGCCATAACTGAAAGGCAGCCAAACTTTGAAGATGGAACTGACTATGTTTCTTCCCCTCTGACCTGACTAAAACTCTTTGAATCGTGGGAAACAGGGTTGCGAAATGATGTAAGGCACATTCACTTATGTGCCAGTGAGCTTATCCAAGTTCAATTTCTATCTCCTTTTATATGATGTAAAACTTTGCACCTTATTTCTGCAGCTTTCGTAACTGGACAAGCTATCTTAATGAGGACTACAAAGCAAGTCAAGTTTGACTGTTTTTCTTTAATATCCATAGAAATAGTCACAGCTATATCAATAATCATGAGAACTACCACAGCTTCAGAATCATAAATCTCCCACTTTAACTTTTGCAAGAGTTCTTTTCTTTCTCCTGATTGAAAGTTTCAATTTATTCAATTTTAATACAGAAGTTTTTTTTGTTTGTGAGTAGAAACATCTGACAGAGAGGTATGTAGACCATCACACAGACATACATGAATACGATTCCTTTATTGTCTTTCACTTTCCAGGAACGATCTGTAAAGAATTTAAGAATTTTCTGGTGGCTGCTTGCACTGGAAGTAGTGTTTGCATCATGCAAGGCAGGAGAATTTCTCTGGGAACAGAGTTTTTCTTTTCTTTAGCTTGAGAATTTGGCTCTAGCTTTGACTAGGCCTTGTAACTGCATGGATGCTGTCAAGCTGCTGTTGAGAACAAGTAGTTCAGCTTATCAAGCTGTTCATTCAGTAAACAGCAAGTGCCTTAAATCTTCAACCATAAGGCACCCATCAGTCACTCTATTTTTTATATGCATATGTGTTTGGATGTAGGCATAGACGTACATACATACAAAACACATGTATCTATAGTTTTCTTCATTATTCTAACAAAGTTCAAGACAACTAATTACTGTGTGTTACTAGTAAAAAAAAAGTGGAAAGTAATTATCCCAAAGTTCCCAGCATTTTCTTCTTCTATTAACAACCTCATATTTAACAGTCCTATAATGTAGTGTATAAATATAATTAGTGTATAAATAGTGCATGTTATTAGTCTTTTTTATATTTTATATCCTGATTTAAGCAAATGTTTCAATAAACCCATAAACCCACTAACTTAAATGAGACCTGCAATGCCAGCCTGGATAAAAGTGCTTCCCTGAACTGGCACCATGGCAATCTAAATTATCACCACATTTATATTTTAAAAGCTTCTCCTCTGATTCCTTCTTTCATGGGCCATGTAGAAATAAGTTAAAATTTGCTTCTACTTCGCAAGTCCATTCTTATCTCAAAGAGTCAGTGAAGATGTAAAGATCCTTCATGTCTGGAACTATCCATATATTTTAAAGGTAAGTCCCCCCCTTTAAAGAAAGGGTTGCTTTGAGTACTTCCGCTCAGGTTTTGTGAGCTGGAAGCGCTGCCCCTTGAGAGATCCACATCCTTACAGCTAGGACTGAATCTCCAGAGGGAGCCAGCAGAGCTTGGCAGGGAGTTCCAAGATCTGGCATGGGTACAGAATGGACAGCCAGAGTACGAGGACCTGGGAGTGAAATACGCATAAAACCAAACTGATGGTGAAAATGCACCCTCTGATGGTTGTTTCAGTATAGCTTTAAAGTTTTACCTTCTTGAGAGAAAGGATGATGAGATAGCTGCTGTTGTAAGTATTTTCTATTATATACTTGCAAGTAAAACTAAAATGTTTTCCAAGCATAGCTGCACTTGAAAGTTAATTTAAATTTAATTTAAATTGCTTCAAGTGTGAATTCAATGTGCTGAAGATATTGCTGATTAGATGTATGTGAAGACGCACTTTCCCAGAGTGATATGCCCATTTGTGCTTATCTGAATTCATTCTGAAAAGAAAAGGTTACAAAAGGAAAGGTTCCAGTGTAAAGGAGTAGACCTGATTTGGGATGGCAATGTGAAATGTTGTGATACGAGAAGTGCTAAAAACATCAGAAACAGCTAAGAGGGTTGAGTCATTTGTAGAGGCATAATGTGAGAAGTGAGAAAAGAGAATAAAGAAGCTACGGTTGACTGATTCCTGGCACAGGGCTTTTGTGGTCATCAGTATCCACATTGTGCATTGGTTGTGAGCTGTCCACACTGTCAGGCAGACTGAGTTCCTTCTGTTGAGGCATAGAGCTTTGTCCTGATGACCTCATTTGCCAGAAGGTTCCTTCTGCCTACCAATACACATAACATTTTTACATCTATTTTTATTCTTCTGGGATATTCTGGATAAAGAACAACTTCTGTAGTATAAATCTGGTAAAATTATGAGTGGTCAAGCTACATCTGTTCTGTGAATGCTGACGGAGTTAACTGTCCTGGTGGTTTTGCTCAAAAATAAATAATTGATAAATAATTGATGTTTGCTTTGTTTGCTTTTTTTTTTTTTTTTTTTTTTTTTTTTTGGTTAATTAAAATATTTAGGATCTTGGGTACCAAAGGTTACACTATGGACACTAACAGTCATGGCCTGAAGATGAACAAATCTGCAAAATTTTCGCCTCTGTGTTTAAGGTTCAATAAAAGAAATCACAGAATCACTGAATCACTTGGGTTGGAATATAGCTTGGGTTCGAGGGGACCTCAAGTATCATCAAGCTCCAAACCCCCCGCTGCATGCAGAGCAACCAACCTCCATAATACTAGGCTGCCCAGGGCCCCATCCAATCTGGCCTTGAATACCTCCACAGATGGGGCATCCACAACCTCTCTGGGCAGCCTGTTCCAGCACCTCACCACTCTCTTGGTAAAGAAATTTCCACTTATATTCAACCTAAATCTTCCCTCCTTCAACTTAAAATCATTTTCCCTTGTCCTGCCTGTCCCCTGAAATATTAATTCTATGAATAGCATGTCAGAACATTACTCGACAGCTGGTTGAGCACAACATGAAAACCAAATGCTACAATTCTTCAAAAGCCTTCAGCTTTCATCTAAAGACCAGCTATTTCCCAGTACACATTCACATCCATTACAGAAGTCATCTTCCTCAGCTATCCTTCTGAAAAAGCCTGTTTCCTTATGGAAAGCACTCGATCAGTGCACATAGATCTAACTTCAGATGCAGAAGCAGGGGAACACTTGAAAAGTAAATCAAAATCCATCTCTCTCAGCAAAGGCCTATCTCTGTTTTGAATGCAATCTGGTGCATCTAAACACACCAGCTTCTGGGACTCTGCTGGGAAGAGGTGGCTTTGATGGTATCCTTCACCTGTATTCCATATGGTACATCATTTGTCTTGTAGTGGTTGAAGTCAGGAGTTTCTTGGTAACAGGTAATTTCTGTGTTGCATCAGATTTTCCCTAGACTTGTGAAAGTAAGATTGTCAGGCCAAAATGCTCACCGGAGATCAGCGCTTTGGTGATGAATTAAAGAAGCTTGTTGAAAACCCTACTGAAATCCAGTGTATTCTTGAGTTTCATAACCTAATGGAAAAGAAGCAGCTTCTTTTGTTCTCTTCTCTGCACTCTTGCTTCATGTCTGCCACATAGCTTGGTTCAGCTTATAGGCATCATCTTTAGGAACTAGATTTTACGTCTTTCAGGTCTCCATTGCAGCACAGGTATGTGGTGGGGAACACTTGTTATGAGTTAAGATTGGAAGATGTAGAAAATTGTTGATGTGCTGACATGTAAAATGAAATCGGCATGTGAAATAGGGAATGATTTTGAAGAATCAAGCTGATAACAAGGATGATTTGACACATGATCTGTGAACATGCAGGCTCCCTCTATTTGGGTTGAGGGGAACTGTGTGTATGCTTTTAGCAGGGCAAACACATAGCAGTTTGAACGAGCTAGATGAGCAGTGTAGGAATTACACATTCAGAGAGAGCCTAAGCAAGCTGGTTGCAGATGGAGACCCCGCCCCTAGCGCCTGTCCTGGTGTAGCTTTCATTTATTTTGGATGAATGAATGAATCTTACTACTTGCTTATCAGCAAGCCACCATCAGCAAGCACGTCTGAAAACGTGTTGGAAATCAATGGCATTTTGAAAGGGGAATTCTGTATTATTCAAATTAAGGTATTTATGATACATTTATGTGATTGATTAACAAAAACAACAGAAAATTTGTTTGCGTCTTCCTCTGTTCTGTGTCTCCTAAGCTTTATTTATCTCAAAGAAAATGTGCCCTGGGAAATGCACCATGATGCACTGTCGATGACTCTGTGATCCTTCTGGGAAGCACGGGTCTGTTCTGGAATGCATTGGAATGTGTGCTTCACTGAAGCTTGGATTTATTTTGCCTAGCAATAATGCCAAAAACCTCAGGAAACTCCAGGAAACTGGTAGAAGATTGTCACTTCCACATGACCTTTAAGTGCTGTGTTGGAAATTCTCATGTAGCAACATCAGTGTTGCCCTGTACTGACTGTGGCCACTGCAGGTTAGAGCACAGGGCTCAGCTTCTTGATAAAATGAAATAGATAATAGACACCTTTAATGACCACATTTTACTCATTTGTGTCTCCTGTTCCATAGTGACAGGGCCTTTTATTTATTTCCTCTATTGCTACCGACTTTCTTTGATTTATGCACTATACTGAATCAATCATTCATTGCAAACCCAAGTCCGTTTCCCTTGCCCTTTTCCTGGCTAATTTTCCTGACTAATTATTTGCTACCAGCAGGGGTCACACGGCGACCGCTGCTTCCTACCGCGTCTGCTGCCCTGTTCACTGATGCCAGGGCCTCACTCACAAATGTCTGCTGCTTATGATCCTTCACGTAGGAGAAGAAAAAAGAAGTTGATTGTTGGAACCCTCCTAGGAAAAGCGAATTAACAGTCATGAATCAAAATA
Organism: Lagopus leucura; assembly: GCF_019238085.1. Classification (NCBI taxonomy): domain Eukaryota; kingdom Metazoa; phylum Chordata; class Aves; order Galliformes; family Phasianidae; genus Lagopus; species Lagopus leucura. The sequence continues at coordinate 44,830,165 of NW_024962262.1, read as the reverse complement.
AAGGCGTTACAATTTTATGCTTCTGTGTTTGATGTGTTTGTTACAAGAGTCTACTTAGGGAAGTTTGCTTCAAGGAAAAAAGTTGGCAGTGAAGATAGCTAAATAATCAAAGGCAACTACAGTACTCAGAAAAACTACTGTGAGATGTAGAATGAAATCTTGGTCTCTTATGCACAGTATTTTTACTTCAACTTAAAAATAGGTCAGGATTTCAATGAGAGAGCACTAGGCACTGTGCATGCAAATACCAGATGGACAGTTCCTGCCTGAGACAGCCGGAATCGAAGGCCTGGATAAATCATAAGGGGAGGAATACCGTGTGGCTGTGGAAATGTGAGAAACTTTTCAAGACTCACCTGTTATTGTGGTCATGGCAAGCAAACCACTGATGATCAATCTATTCTAATCCCCTGGCACCAGCAGTACGTCAGGTCACCTGTGCTTTTGTCTCACCATGTCCCAGAAAGCTCCAAGGATGGATGGAGGTGTCACAGTCCTGCTGGGCAATATGTGCCAGGGCTGTACTACCATCACAATGAAAATTTTCCTAACTTGGTTGCCTAATTTGACCTCCTCCTATCTCAAGCTGTTAAGAGGTCATCCTGTGCTCCAAGTCAAGAAAAGCTTGTTTCCAGCTGCACAAAAACGTGTCATCTCTTCAAGTGTCAAACAGCTGATAGCACAGACCTGAATGCAGGTAACCTGCAGAGATATTGTTCCATCCCTTCCAAATGAAGGATGACATTTACATGGTTCAATACACATCCACAGCATTGTCACTCCAACAAGATCAGGTGGATAGATGGAAGCAGTGACTAAAAATCTTTTCTCTGTCACTGTCTGCTTTCAAGAGATTCGTAGCTGCATCTCTTACAAAAATGCCTGAATGCAGATATACCTGGAGGTTACCTGCAGGCTGACTGGCAGTGTGTGGGCTTCAGAAGACATAACCTTCCTCTATACTTTGTCTCACAAAATCTATGAGAACAGCACATTTGACTACCATCCTGAAGTCTGGGCTTATGTTTGCAAGGAGAAATTGTTCAAGCATTACAGGGAGGAACTGAGCCACAGGAAGTTTGGTGGCATTGGGTATGGCCTGTGCTCCTGTCAGCACATTCCTGCAGGTCGCAGAACGTGTCTGAAGCCAGTTTCTAGTTCTTATCCGTATGGAAACTTACTCATCTAGGCTTAGTTTCAAGTAAGCGGCATGAAACTGCCTTACAAAGGAAAAGGGAGGGGATACACAGGATTACAGTCTATGACTGTGAGGGTACTTTTAATTGTAATTCCTGCTACTTGATTGCCCACTAATGCTTGTTCATCTTATTTTTATAGTGAACCAAAGTGATGAAGTAAAACAAACAAATAAACAAAAACAGAAGAAGAAAGAATTGCAAAGGCGAAGAGATTTTTAGCCAACTTTGAGAACAAAGAAGAAATGAGAGAATGAAACTGAAGACCTGAAAAGAAAGGTGTCAGTAGCACCTGAGGTAGACATACTCAGTAATTACCAAAGCAGAGAAGTAGCAGCGCATCTGTAACAGAGCGAATGGGCTCACTGAAGGAAGTTAAGGCTAAACCCTGCTTTACTTTATCTGTATGTAGCTCTACTTCTTCAAAAGAATTACAAATGAGTACATCATTACCACATTAGACCAAAAGTTTAATTTGGATATTAAAATTCATTGTGGTCACTGATCGTTCATTTCCATGAAGAAGTTTTCACAATCTCCATGTAAATGACCTGAGAACTATGCAGAGTTGCACTCAGCATCTCTCTTAAGACTGAATCTCTGTGTATTATCTTTTACAGTCACTGAGAATTTGTATTAAAATCAACTTGTGAGCTTTAAACATTAGACTAGAATTTGTAAGTTGTGTGTATGAAAAGAGCTGATACTTGGACAGCTCATACTCTAATTTCTTAAAACCTTACTGGTGTTACTCATTTTCTTTGACAAATAGGAAAAAATAATGTGAAACATTGAATGACTGGGCCACTCGAAGAAGAATATACATTTTCAGCTACGAATAATTCCCTACTGACAATAGCTCCCTAATGATAAATTGTGGCCTTTTCTTTGTACAGAATTATACTAGAAATAGTGATGTCAATCGCAATGTGAAATGCATTCTAATTCTATCCTAAACTGCATTATACCCGTGTCAGAAAAATCATGCATTCACTGAGAAAGTTTATGCAGTGCGTAAAAGATCTGTGGTCCAAGAGAGTTATTTGTGCACTAAAGCATAATACTGCATTAGTGCCGTGACTCCTCTTGATGAGAATTCTCCTCTACTTGATGAGAATTCTGAAACTGGAGGTATATCAAGATGAGACTGAGAAAGTAACTCATAAGTGTAGTACCATAGAATACACTTGGAAGAATGGGTGCATCTGTACAGACTGGAAGGAGTGGTCCTTGAGAGCAGCACTGCAGAGAAGAACCTGGGGGGTCCTGCAGGTCCTGATGGATGAAAAGCTTAACATGAGCCAGCAGTGTGCTCTTGCAGCTCAGAAAGCATATGGTATCCTGGGCTCCATCAGAAAAGGGGTGGCCAGCAGGGACAGGGAGGTGATTGTCCCCCTCTACTCTACTCCTGTGAGGCCCCGTCTGCAGTACTTTGTCCTTGAGGTCCCTTCTAACCCTGGCCATTCTGTGATTCTGTGATTCTGTAATTCTGTGATTCTGTGGTGCAAAGCACACAGGGTAGCAAGTGTAATATAAAGCTGACAACAGCTCAGGGAAGTCGAGCAATGCAAAGTGAATGAGGATAAATGAAGTCATCTCTTCATCAGTGTCAACAGGACGGGACCCTTGAAACTAAAAAGGCTTTGGGGACAAATAGTTAATTTAGAACCAAAGTAACTTTAAGAGCTCTGAAAGAAGTTATGTTAACAGTTCTGAAAATGATCTCAAAATGGTTACATGGCACTGTTCAGCACCCTGCAGCAGCATGAGTTTATAATCTAGCATCATCCAGTATCACATCCCTTTTATAAACAATGCTTGTTTATAAACAAGCATCTCAAATTCTGATTCTCAAGCCATGTATTGGGCCCTCCATATTTACTGTATTTCACCAGGAACATCTGCCCACTGAGAGTGAGTTTTCCTCATTCCTTGATTTGCAACGCTTCTGGACAGAGTGCATCTTGAGTACTATTCAATCGTCCTTCAGAGTTTAAGTGTGTGGTGATAAATGATGTGCAAAGATTTTGTCAGTGCATTTTCTTAGTACATTGGTAGTATTTAAACACCACTTGAATAAATGTGTTTGTGTCTGTAATACATCACTCCCTCAAGAAGATGCTGAGAAGACAGTACTTCCAGGCAAATTCTTTGAGAAAGTTGATGAAGTTGCCGGGGTATCTGTATTTGGGCCCCATGATGTTAACTGTATTGAGCACAGTTGCTCAATACAAACAAGCAAGTTGCTGCTTATCATTCTGTCATTCCGCAAAAGTAGGCTGTCAGACCTCTGCTTTTATGTTTTTCTCTGCTTCTCATTATTATCCCAAGAAAGAAAATAATCTCAACCCCCTTGTTAAATAGAATTTAACTGGCAAAAATGCTGACCCAGACTGAAATTATCATTACAAAATTTGAAAATTGATCAGTATTTATTTTGCTGCTGTAAATGCATTAACATTTGCAATTAGGTCTTTTAAACATCTAACAGGCAAATGTTTTGCAAGCTTTCCACAACAGCCACATATTTTGGGAAAATTTATTGGCAGTGGGAAAAGGACTGAGCCTTTGTAGGCTGATGAAATGCATTGTGTCTGCAAGGTTACAGTCTAAAGAAGGTAATGGAAATATATGTTACAGCTCTTCAAAATGGAGGTCCACAATCAAACATCTTGTCCCATTTACAGTATACATCTGCATAGAGTAATAAATTCTTGACAGCGGCTGAATGGAATGCAAGGCTTTTTTTGTGCTTATCAATAATATATTTTTGTAGTATTTGTGTTAGTTTACAGAAAAACGGGACTTTGAAAACAGTGCAGAGATGCAAGGTTTTGGAATACTTTGTCCACAGTCTGCTCATTGTACTGTGTATTTTGCAAGACACGCACACACACAAAAGCCCCAACATCAGGTGTGTGCTGCTTGGCCATCTGTGCTTGCAGAACGACTGTGGAATAAAACTAGGACAACAGGTATTTTTCTGTAGTGCCATGAAGTTATATACAAGCAGGGTCCAGCCCTGCCACTTGTGTTCTCAAGAGGTCTAATTGCACTGAAAATTAACAGATTAAAAAGGGCTACAATGTCAGCCTTGTTGAGGACATTTCTTAAGTAGTTGTGTTGCTTTTGCCATCTACAAAGCAGGAGTTGAGTCATACTTCCTTCTTTAAGGTCAGTTCCATGAGCTCATGTAGATTCTGAGCACCTCTTCCATTCTCTTGGTGTCTGCTGACTTTCATAGAAATACAAAACATTACCCAAAATACTGATGAATAATAGTATGTGAGTGGGATGATGCAGATTGCCATGAGGCTCCAGGCTGGTTAGGGCTTTGAGCAATCTGGTTTCGTAGAAGTATCCCTGCCTATAGCAAGGGAGTTTGGAACTAGGCAATCTTAAAGGTTCCTTCCAACCCAAACCATTTCTATGATTCTATGATTCTCACAAAAATAATAACTTCATCATCGTGTCCTAGTTGCATTTTGAAGCCATTTGAACTTTGTATTGAAAAAGCTCAGTGGAAGTTCTGAGACCCTGACAAACACATTTCACTGAAACTTTTTCCTATCCCTAGTTTTTCATAGTGAGAGTAAACCACAGTGCTATGTCGGTGAAAGTCCTTATCCAGCCTTCCCACCATAGTCTCTGACTAAGGCCATACTGGAAAACAGTTTTGCAGGTTTTTCACTTAGGAGTGGCATAAATGAATGGGATTTGGTGGGAACGGTATTTTCCATTTATAAGGGTATCCATTTGGAAATCTTATTCTCCTTCTAAACAGAACAAAACCATTCCTTAATGTTCTATGTGAGATAAATTTCTTTTTAGATCATCTAAACGTATCACCTTCTTTCAACTCTTTTGAGCTTTTTAAAACTTCAGTCAGTGTTGAAATTTAGATAATCTCCGGAGGCATATTCAGTTTAGACACCCAGTGGGAGGCGAATGACATTCTTCTTGGAAGAATATATGTGTTCCTGTTGACTCTAGATAAGAATATTTGTTCACATGTGTAATTTTAAAGTGACTGGAGTCATCAGAGAAAAAACCTAGCCAGTGGTACAATTTGGTAAGTGTATGGTATGCCATAAACTTGAGGACTGCAGAGATCTTCTGAAGCAAGAATCTGTCATTGTTCTATGGCCTCAGATGTGAGTGATGATAAAGAGGTTCCTCATTTTCATTTTTGGATTTTCTGTTGGGAAACATCCATTGGTTACTCAGAAATTCAGACTTTACAATAGAAAAGGAATAAAAAAGACCAAAAAAAAAAAAATCTTAGTTTTCTAAGTTTCTGGAGGATAAACTGCTAAACTACACAGTTGGAGAGAAAGACTGATTGGAAGATTGTTATTATTTCTCTGTTGGTGGTGGCATCCACAGCATACTAAGTACTTTTCAACCAAAAGAAAGCACAGTTCTTGCTCTCCACAACTCACAGCAAATTGTCAGCCAATATAGAAGAAAAGGGCTTCATATAATGTAAGTAACTATATGATAATTGTGGATAGACTAAAAAGCCCACTGTCTAGTGGGCACTGGATCAAAACCACAAAAGCTAAGTAGTCAGATTCAGGCATGCTATTGTACATAATCAAACTGAAATGACAACTGAGGTGAAAAAGAAGAAATGAAAATGTGCGAATTTGAGAAAGAAAGGTGCTCTTATTCTATCTTCACCCTTACTTTCCATGTGATCTGGTTTTCCTGTCCTGTTATAATGAATACAGTTTCAAAAATACTTGAGATAGCACAAGTCTTCCCAAGGTCAAAGGGAAATCAAATGAGTAACATATCACCGACTTCCTGAGTTTTGTGAGTAAACAAATATGTGTGAATGACCTCTATTAAAAATAGTTATCTGGAAGATATATGTTCAACTAAAGTAAAAAGGGAGGGGGAAAAAAGACCCTGAAATGTTATGAAAAGCCTCTCCCCAAGAGTAAGTTAGGTGGACCTGCTCTCAGTGACAGGAAGAACTGAAAATCATGAATTCCTCAGGGTAAATCCATCTAAAAAGCTTCTGTATGAAGGCAGGATTAATTTTTTCCCTTTAAAAATCAAACAGTTCTGATAAAAGAGCCAGGAGAACACAGAGGTAGAAAAGCAGAAGTTTCAGCTCAGCAGTATCAACTTTTTGAAAGTATGTTTGATATGAGAGTAGGCTGTAGGCTAAGAAAGAAATGTGAATTCCTCTCCTCTTTTGCCTCCAAAAGCTAGTTCTGTTTTTGCTTTTTTTTTTAATTATTATTTACATTGCAAATTCTTTTTGTTTGCCCTAAGGAAGAATAATAATTAAAAAAACCAACAGATAATGATAGGCAAAGAGCAAAAATAAAAAAAAAGGTAGTGCCTTTATTCATACAAAACCAGACTGAACAACAGTAGCTGCGATTCATGACTACTTAATGCTTTGAATATTAGGGTACATACGTGTTTATATGCACGGGAATTTCCTAGGAATGCATTTAAGCACACATACATTAACTGTGGCTGAGGTTTTCTGCAGAAACCTTGATATTGATTCAGATGTGCTATTTCTGAGTAAGTCATGCTTAAACTGTAAGGAAACAAGTTGTTTTCAGAAGGAAGCCATTTGGGAGAAGAAATATATGAGTAGTAAGAGAAGAAGAAAGGGTAGCAAATGAGAGTAATACTAGAATATGTGAAGGTTATGAAGGAGGGATGATGACTCTTTTTCTCCTTGATATTTTCTTGATGTTTAATTATTCCAATGCCCTCAAATCAAGTGAGATAACCAACAGTGTCACCTGCTTTGGAATACAGCAGCCTGATGGGAGAGTAAGAAATATCTCAGCAGGAACGTATGAGACTCATGTTTTCTACCAGCTAGGAACTGAAATTCAGAACGTCACCTTTTCACATCTAAAGAAATTCTTAAATGCTTTGGACAGTGTTCCTATCATTTCGTAAATCTACTGCTGGATTTAGCATTTATTGGAAGGGCTCAGGCTATAAACACAAGCAGAAGGAAAAGGTGGATGGATGCCTTCAGGCAGGGATGTATATTGTGGTTCAAGATCTTCGTGTTTCATTTGTTATTCTCTGCTGGGGTTTGAATCATGGAAAAGCCATCGCCTGTGGATTTAATTATCATGTCTTCACTTACTTTATACTCAGCCACATTTACCCTCATCAGATAGACATCTGTAAGAAGGCACCCATCTGTGTAGCTTATATTCATTATGTTTTGCTCTGTAAAATTCTTTCCTACTGTGGCCAATTCACAACCCATTTTCGAATCGCCCCTTAAGGTAGCACACTTTCACTCTTTTCCATTCTTCTAAGAGTAAGAGAAACACAGGTGTTGGAAGACAAAGCCAAAGTGATAAATCATGATAAAGATGATTTTGTGAAACTCTGAATGACAGAAGATTGAATTTTCTGCTTGCCTCCATGGTTACGCTTTCCCTTACATTTTCTCACAATACTTAGAGCATTCGGTTGAATTACAATTTAATTCAGAAAACTATCATGATGGGAAGAGAAATACATGGAAACTCATCAAAATAATCTTGGAAAGAGCAAATAATCCTTGAAAAAGCTGTAAGCTCTTTGTACACCTCTCAGTATTCATGAAGAGTAAGTCTGTCTTCTGGTTTTCTCACTGATGTTGGATCAGTCTTTTCTCCCTTCTCTGACTCCTTTGGCCAAGCAGAGGGGGTATCTCCTATAGTGCACCCAGTATGATGATAAGTTAAAAGTCAGGTATAGGCAAACCACTGTGACTTCTCTACATTTTATCACTGACACTGTAAGGCAGAAAAATGGAGCTTGCCTCCAGAGCTACCATGCCTCTCCTCTCCTCTTGGCCCTAATCCCAGTTTTTGAGAGAGCTGTTGTTCAGCTATGGTTGGTGTTCTCAAACTAACTATTGGATCAGCTGTAATGGGAGAAGGTCATGGAAGGTACAAAGAATTACGTGTCAAATATGGTGATGTGTAGGGTAGGACTCGCTGCTAGGGAAGCTGCAATCTCTGCTGGTGTCACTGTGCAGCCTCTACAGGTGTGAGTCAGAACTGCTCAACAGCAGGACCTGGACACTGCCTAGTGGTTATGATATGGGATATTAAGACTCCAGTCTTACTGCCTGTGAATGGAAAAGGTTTGCTTAAGCACCTCAAAACTGTCATTCATATTCTCAGCCATCCACATCTCTCCCTTAGCCAGTGCAGCCTCATAATGACCATGGGGCTGAGCTGATATCAACATTTGTACTGTTGGACAATGAAATGAGTCAAGATACCCATCCACTGCATAGGGGAAGTTAACCCTTATTTTCACTGAGCTTTTGTTCATCTCAGCCATTCTCCTACTGTAGTTCCTCATTCTGCACAGAGCAGAAGTTGTCATCACCAGGCTGGAGAGAACGGAGTAGTGGTAGCTGATGATGATGAATATGCTTATGATAACACAGCTGCAGTATTTTTGTCAGAAACTTTTAGAAGTGGAACTCATTCTTGTATTTATACATAGTAGAGTAACTGAACAAACAATATTTCTGCAAAGCACTGAGAAGAAAGCACCAACGGTCCTTAAAAGCAGAGGTCCTGTGGGCCTTTCTATGCTGCCGCTGGAGGTGGGACAGCACCCCAGAAATGTGCACTCAGACTATTTCTAACCCAGTGGACCATGGCTGGCAGTGATTTTCTGGGCCTATATAACTGCTGACTTATCTAATTGTAATTGAAACCCATACAGATAAGGTTGGAGTCCTCACAGGGTCTAAATTAGCTTGATTAAAACAAGGTCATAAGTGCTTTTTGTTCTTCCTGTGGAGTCATGCCTTTTTTCCACTTTGTGGGAAGGATGTGAAGGAGCATTTTTTATCATATTCTGAACAGAAAATGGTTTCAGGCCAGCCTAAATAGTAAATATAATGAAGGCCACACTCAGAGCAGTTGAGTGGGTAGTATTAGCATAGGTTTAATGAGAGTCTAAGGTAAGGAAAGGCTAGAAGTGGCATCCTGTTGGGAACAGTAGGGTCAAGAAACCTTGCTAGTACTAATGAGATCTTATAAAAGCTTGCAAAAGCAGAGCACGGATAAGATCCTTCTGGAGCTGAGTATGGGGAGACCCATCCACCTCCTTGGCTATAATGCGCAGGTAAAGTACAGGTGAATAAGAGCAGTGGCAAAGGAACAGCATGAGGCAATTCTTTGTTTGAACAGGCACCAAAGGCAAATGTTTTTCTGTAGTGAGGGAGTCAGAACAACTTTTATTTTAACTGTTTGCTTTCACATCATCAAAAGGATTTTAATCTTAAATTCACCATACTTACATAGATCCTATATGACATTATTTCTATTTTTAAAGCTTAGAAGGAGGCTTGCTGAGCCATCTCTGACTGTCAGGGTATTTTGTCCACTTCAGCAGGCTACATTTGCAAAACCAATTGTAATATCATATTGAAATAAGCAATGGCTCACTTATTCCCTCCAGTTCTCCTCTCATGGTTTAGGCTCTTAATCTTATGGACTGTTACAATCCCTTGCTTACTCTTGAGAGAAGAGTAGCAGAGAGTATGTATTTTCAGCTATTATGTGTTCAAACATCATAAAACATTGATAAACTATATGGTCAATGATTAGACAACAGTGTGGCAACTGCATTGCCTTTGCTGTTTCTGAGTGGAATTCATTGTTGTTATGCTGTTCTGTGAGCAGAAAAATAAATCCCAGAAATCTCTAGCTACCTTTAAATCTTTTAGATAGCAGTGGTAAATACAATTGCAAGATCCACTTAGAAACATGTTTTGATAAATGAAGTGTTATTTAGGAATCAATTTACCTTCATGTTTATGTTACTGTGTACGTGAATTACCATACTATAACAAAATCACTGAAAAAAAATATGTAGTCCTAATTATGAATAATATAGCAGCATCTGGGATGTTTGTGTAGGTGCCAACATGCGAGCTGATGTCATTTCAGTTTAAAAGCTGGAACAGTGGTTTCCAAATGCGTAACATCTTTCCCGCATATTTTATAGCTCTGGGAATTAGCTCTGTCAAACCCATTCAAAACTTATGGCTTACATAAATGTTCATGACATGAATTGGAAGGTAATATTTTTAAGAATATGTTTCAAGTTGATTGCTTTGGGTCAGCTATCTGTATGAATGTACAGGACATTCAGCAATAAACGGATAGAGGCTTAGTGGCAGAACAAGCATAGCCCCTACAGACAAATGGTTGTCAGAGAGGCAGATCAATTAAGCAAGGCAATTCTAAACAATTACATAAACTAGCTTGTTCTTTGCTGGTCAAAAATGGAAAATCTGACCATAGCAAAAGCAAAAAAACAGAGCAATTTAACCCTACTCTAATTGCACAAAAGGCTACAGCTATTTGTGAAAGATCTTTAAATATCATTTTTGTTTTGCAACACAGTCTGAAAGAAATAATAGGAAGAATTTTCAAGGGGGTAGATACAACTTAATACTGATTTTGATTTAATCCCAACCCACTGGTATTTAATTTCCAATTACACATTTCATAAAACTTGCATAATTTTCTCAATTATGTGTGGATTTCCAGACATGAGCACAGAAATCACGCATCATTAACAATTCAAAAAAATGCCTAGACATAGAGTTTAAAACTGCCAAAAATCTTTATGCTTATGAGAGTTGGGAGGAGGTGGGGGAGGGAGGGGAAAAGAGAGAAAGAAAACAGTACAGAATACAACTTGGTTACAGATCAAACTAGCAGTCATGCTTCATTTAAATAAGAAATGTGTCTTCCCTTCTGTGCACTTGATGGAAAACAGTGATCTGTAAATGATATCACTTCAGGAAAAGTCCCACTTATCTTGTCATTCCTCAGCCTTGTCTTTTAGAACTGCTATGCAAAATCTGTGCATGAGAAGTCCTCAGAGAACTTGGGTCCTTCTCATTTGGAGCTTTCTTTGAAGAAGAGAAGATTTGGATGGGTGTTATCCTACTGGTCTGTGCCTCGATAGGGCTGATTTCAAACAGTGAAGGTCTGCAATGATGGCACACGGGGCAGTGTGCCTGTTAATAACAAAAAGGGTTTAAAAAATTGTCATGAGAAAGAGTAATTAGAAATTCTTTGTACTTTACTCTCATCTTAAAATATAGCACCAACAATCGCATTTTAGTCCTTCTGTTACTACCAAAGCCAATACAGAACCCAAAACTCAGTGGCTTTTGGGGGAAGGAAGGAGACTGATATGTACAAGAATGAAAAATATCTCTTTAATTTAACTCATTTTAGCCTGTAGAATATGTAGACCCCAAAGACCACAGCTTAACCTCCTAATTTCATGTTGAGGACCATCTATCCTCTTCCTTTTCCTATTGCACGAGGGATAGATGTAGTATATGCATACATGGTAAAACTGCATGACGTTGTTATAAGGTACAATTATAGAACTACATCATATAGAATACAGATAGAACAGGGAATAAAGTGTCTTACTGAAGAGAATTAGTAACATTCCTAAATGTAACAAGATCTATGCACAATTAAAGAAAGTCTTCAAATTAATTATTACCTAATCAACAACAAAATAGAAAATGCTTCAAATGGAGTGGAGCCATACCTTGCTACCTTTACTGTAAGATGCAGGGCATTCTGTAGAAAGCTTCACTGCTCCTTATTATTTGGTTATTGAGACATCCATTGTACGTTTAATTACAAAAGCACAAGCAAGGCTATCAAACTAATTTAGTTGCGCCATGATTCTCTGAAGTTGGAGAGGGAATTCTGCCTTTCTCTTCTTGATTAGATTTTTCTATTACTTTCAGATTTTCTACATGTGTTGGTTTTTTTGTGTGTAATAGCAATATCACTCTCCTTACACTTTGAGTAGAATTTCTTCTTGCTTCAGGAACAACAGCTGCTGAATTACAGCTATTCTTACTCTGTTTATGGCAGAGAGATGAAAAATCTCTGTGGATCAGGAACAGTACAGATCTATAGGCAAACACAGAAACTGAAATCAATGCACAATGATTTAAATTATTTTAGTTTCTAGAGGCTTTGCAAATCTTTTCAAATACGAAATGATTTCTCTGCAGAAGCATGACATTTCTTGACTCATTAAAATGCATTCTGCAGGTCCCAAGGAAATTTATTTGTCAGATTGCTTCTATCTTCAAACTAAAAAAGGCTTTAAAAATAAGACATCTTAACAGATCTTAAAAACTAAGCATATTTGATATTTATATTTTCAAATGTGTATTATTTGATCACCTATAAAAGCTCCTAACATCTCTTATATAATTGATGAGTGTATGCCATACCTGATGGAATACAGTGTAGAGATTTGTAACAGTGGGAGAGAATAAAAACTACTGCTTGAAGGATGAGAATAATGCAGAAATAGGAGAAGCACGGGAGAAGACAGGAAAAAAGCATTCTGGGTGCTGCTGCCTGTCAGTGACAGATGGTCTCCTCAGGACAGACCTGCCACTGCCACCAGAGTGGAGGGAGTCGCCCCATATGGGTGTCCTTGCTGAGATTCACACTCAGCTCTGGGAGCAAGTGCCCAGGAAGGAGGTAGGAGTATGGCTCCTGGATGACCACCATCAGGTTATCTGGCTTGAGAGAAGCTCCTTAAGCCAAAATGAGGTGTATCCTTATTAAGAACATTGGCATGAAGCGAGAAGGAGAATATAGCAAAAGCAGGCGCTGGCTGAAGGGCAGCTGGCACATCACCACGGTCCCTGGCATGCATCAGGATTGCTGTTTATTCTTGCATCCTTAGACATCTGCTGTCCTACAAGACCTCAGAAAGTGGGACACTGATGTTCATGGTGGAGGTGGAGGCTCCCTGATGTGAGTGCATCCCCCAGGCAAGTTGGCTGCATACAATTCTGATCCTCTGTGGTCAGAAGAGAAGCAGTTTCAGCTTAAAGGGAAGAAACAGCTGCATGTCATTTGTGAGAGAATCTGTTTACATTCTTTCTCTCTCTTTTTGTCAGGGACATCTCAGGGCTGCATGCGTGTGCCGGTAGCAGTGCTAACTTCTCCAGGTCTTAATGAAATTATATAGGGGAATGCCACCACACGGCCCTGTGACTGCATGACCACGGTGGATGCCTGCAGTGGGGCAGATGTTAAGTGCAGCAGACATCAGATTCAGTGTAGAGTTTACTTTCTTCACTGAATACAAGTCCCTTTCAGGAGCAAAATTTAGCCAGTTTGTGGAGCTTTTGCAGCAACAGGCTTCAGTTTGAGCAGGAACAGATTTCTATTTCAACACAAGACCCACCAATGATCCTAAAGAAGGTATTTTCCTCTTGTGGAAGGATATTGTTTCATCTTATTTCCAATTCTTCTGCTTGCCACTGCAACCATTTCCTGCCTGGCCGTAGTTTTAGTGTCGACTCTTAAATCTGAAAGATAATTTTCCTCGACAGCCAGCTACACAAGGGATTTTTTTCACATATTTGGGTGGTGGATCAGTTGTCACTGACATACATAGAAAGTGGGTTTCATGCCACTCACTTTAAAAACAGGCTGTTTTATAACTAATCATCCAGAGACAGGCTGCTTTCTCAAGTGATTTGTCCTATCCCAAAATGAGTAGCTGAACCTGGAGGCATTTCTCAACTTTTTCAACAACTATGAAGGAAGTATTGCTAGATTGCTGGATTGCTAAATGGAACTGAGCATGTAACTTGAATGGTTGAAGACAGCTGACTTGAAAGAATTGAAAGAATTTTCCTTTCAAGCAAAAAAGACCAGGTATGGATGTGCAGATAGAATGTTGAAGCTTGACCTCTTTCTGCATTAGATCTTTCATGCTCTGTCTGTAGTTTTATGCCTTTTCCTGTAACCATGAAACCTGTACAACCTCGATGCGTTGAGGTATTAGATCAAAAGACATCAAACACTCTAAGGAATTAAGATGAACAGTGCAATGACTGGCACATCTGCTGAATTTCACAGGCCTTATTACAGACACTAGTTTCCACTTAGACATCCTCGGTACAAGCTGTACAAGATGAAGATGTGCAACTCTTGAGTCTTTTGGGTAGTTTCTTGGAGAAGAAAGGATGTGCTCTATGTCCCCTCTTTGGGGAGTCTCAGAGATTGCAATGTGGCTGCTAGCATCCTCTTCATGAACCAGCAAATGTTAATCTCCACCTGTAACGGAGAGGTGAGCACAGAGAATGCAGGCTCTGAAGGAACATCTGGTCTTTGATCTTGCTTCCTGCTGTGCTGCAGAGCATGACGTTATCTGAAGTTTGGGCAAGGAAGGCAGAACGGGGTAAGGACTGCTTCTGAAAGAGCTGGTGGAGCAGAAAAGAGTGTTATTTAGGATGAAAACAGTAAGAAGTCTGTTTAATCAGGCGAGAGTTTTATTACACCTCAGGTAAAGTTAATAACTTGGACAAAATAACATTGTTTCTGCTTGGTGGAGTGTGTTAATATTGGTTGTGTTTTCCAACTGGTAAGTAAAAAATAGCATGTTTGTATTGAAATGGTTATACAGTTTCTGATATAAAATGAAAACTCTGATCATATTTATTTTCCAATGTGTTTTTTTTTTTCTTTTTTTCACTTACTGAACATATTTATGAGAATTTGTGTAGCAACAAGGCACAGTATGCTTTAATCAGGATCAGACAGAAAACAAGTTGAGTCCTTTGGGAAGATTTCATAGCAGAGACTGAATTTCTGCTAGTTAAGATTATGAATTGCTTGTACAAGTAAATTAACCTTGTAAAGCATTCAGGAGGTTTGGATTTGTTTTTGTAAGGGGAGATTACTCTGGAGCAAATGAAAGAACCAAAGAAAACCCGTGTAAAACCTGAGAGAGTCGCTGATTCACCAGAGGGCCATGCTGCCATGCACAGGGACCTTGACACACTGGAGAAACTGACTGATGATGGAAACCTCACAAAATTCAACCAAAGGAAGTGCAGAGTCCTGCAGCTGGGGAAGCGCAACCCTGAGCATCATCACATGCTGAGGGATACCCAAATAGAAAGCAGCTCTGCAGGAAAAGACCTGGAGTTTTGGTGGTTACCAAGCTGAACATGAACCAGCAGTGTGCTCTTGCTGCTGAGAATGCTAATGGTATCTTGGGTTGCATTAGTCAAAATATCATCAGCAGATCCAGAGAAGTGAACTATATTCAGCACCAAGGAGGCCATACCTGGAACAGCTCTGGGCTGACAACGAGACAGGCATGGGCATAATGGAGAGAGTCCAACAGAAGACCACAGAGGTTATGACAGAGGGATCAGAGCACCTCTACTATGAGGAGAGGCTGAGAGAGCTGATGATCAGGGCATTCTCATTAATGTTTATAAACACCTGAACAGATACTTGCAAAGAAGATAGAGCCAATCTATTCTCAACAGTGCTCAATATCAGGACAAGAGGCCTCAGGCACAGACTGGAACACAGGAGGCTCCTTCTGAACACCAGAAGCACTTCTGTGCTGTGCAAGTAACAGGGCACTGCACAGGCTGCCCAGAAACTGTAGGGTCTCCTCCTTGGGGATCTCCAAAAGCTTCCTGGCCATGGCTCCAGGAACCCTGCTCTGGGTGGCCTTTCTGGAGCAGAGGGTGGCCAATGGGACTCAAGAAGTGCAATTTCAACCATTCTGTGGTTCTGTGATTGAATAAAAGCTCGAGACTATATAAGGGTGTCTATTCATATAGAAAAGTCTGAAGACACACAGAGCCAGAGGAATCTGTGGTTAGGTAAGATTTAGATACTGTACCTCAAATTTACATTTTCTAAATAAAAAAATTATGTATTATTTGAATATTTTTATAAATGAAGATTACATCTCTTATTTCAACAGTAAGAAGTTTACTGATTTCATTTTTGCGTTCAGGCTTGGTTGTGTTTCCACAGCACTTAGGTCGATGAAGGCAGCCATCTGGTGCTGTGCACACTCAGACCAAGAATGAGAATGAAACCTGAGGAGCAGCAGGCCAACAGGGCATTGCACTAGGGAGTCCTCCTACCAGACACCATTTATCTGCAGTAACAATATTTGTTAATACTGTGATGTCAACAGGCAGTGACCAGCTCAGGCAGAGACATCTACTAGTGATTAGATGAATCCTAGCTGGTAAACTCAAAGAAAGTAATACAAATCTCACACATGACATAAAATCACAAAAGAAAAATCTCATCTCTGTCTATCATGCTTAAATGCTGACTCCAACATCCCAGTGGGAAATTTGCATTTCTTCCTCTGACCTTGTTTTGTGATAATGTACAGATATAGTATTTGTGTTGCAAGGAAACATCAGGTCCTTTTCTAAGTTCTTAGCCATTCTGGATTATATAGTGTAATCATTCACTTGAAGGAAGTGCAAGAAGAGATTAAAAAACCCTGGACAGTTCTCACAGTAGAGGCAAATGTGTGTTAATGACAGATGGTTTAAATAGCTATTGGTGTTATAAGACAGACTGGCTTTTACTGAAATCTTTTACTTATATAAGATAGGAGATTTCAGATGATTTATGACAGCTATTTTCCCAAGTGATTTAATCATAAAAACAGCTATTGTAATTTCCTTCTGAGATCAAGGGAAACACTGAACATCCTGCCACTGCATTTATGCTATCAGAATCCTATTTTGACACATTCAGGCATGTATTTGCTGTGGGCAGGAAGAAATATAATAGCAGCTGTAAAGATTAATAATGCTAGGGGTGAGATGGAGGACACATTCATCTGCATCATGTGAAGCAGACTGTGCTCCTTCATTTGGGATCACTGTGTGCAGATGCAGCACCTGAACTGTTGGCTGCATCTGGGCAGAAGCATGTAATGCCTGTGTGGCTGGACCACAAATGCATCAGGCACGCTTTGCAGAGAGACGATCACAGTTTTTGTCTCAAGTAGTTCCTGAGCACCAGCCTTCAATGCCCAGCAATGTGTTAAATTTCAGTCTAGGCTTCCTTCATATAGCTGCTGCTGAGTGTTCATCTGCTTACCGGGTAATTAGGGCATTCCTTGACAATCTCCAGAATGTCTGTGGGAAAAGAAAGCTTTGCAGATTCAAGGGATTCACCCCTGGAAGTTTTGTAGGTTGCATGAGATTTGTCTGAATGTTTGTGGGTGGGTGTGAACTGAAACATTTGTACTACAGAGTAAGAATCCTTCAAATGGAGAAGGGAGGAGTTACACACAATTACAAAGCTCTGGCATTTGAAACTAAGCATCATTAGCATTGACCCCATTAATATGGGCAGCATTAAGGTCATGGTAGTACTTGTAATTTACCAGAATGATGTATATTTTTTCAAAAATTTTTTAAGAATTGCTATATAAATGGATATGTAGCTTAAATTCATGTTAGCTGTACAGAGGAATCATAGAATCATAGATGGTTTGGGTTAGAGGGGACCTTCAAGATCACCTAGTTCCAAGCCCCTGCTATAGGCAGGGACACCTCCCTCTAGACTAGGTTGCTCAAAGCCCCATCCATCCTGGACTTGAAAGCTTTCAGGGAGGGGGCATCCACAACCTTGCTGAGCAGCCTGTTCGAGTGTCTCACCACACTCGCAGTAAGGAATTTCTTCCTAATATCTAGTCTAAATCTACCCTCTTCCAGTTTAAAGCCATTTCCCCTTGTCCTATCATTACATGCCCTTATAGAAAGTCCCCACTTTCCTTTAGGCCCCTTCAGGTACTGCAAAGCTGCCATATGGTCTTAGAGCCTTCTCTTCTCCAGGCTGAAGACCCACAACTCTCTCAGCCTGTCCTTGTAGTGGAGGTGCTCCAGCCCTCTGATCATCTTCATGGCCCTCCTCTAGACCAGCTCCAACAGCTTCATGTCCTTCTTGTGCTGTGGGCCCAGATCTGGACGCAGTACTCCAGGTGAGGTCTTATGAGGGCAGAGTAGAGGAGCAAAATCACCTCCTCAACTTGCTGGTCACATTTCTCTTGATGCAATCAAGGATCCAGTTGGCCTTCTGGGCTGCAAGCTTGTGTTGAATCTTCAGTCAACACTCCCAAATCCTTCTCCTCAGAGCTGCTTTCAAGCCATTCTCTGCCCATCCTGTATCTGTGCTTGAGATTACTCTGATCCAGGTACAGGAGTCACAGGTGCACTTGGCTTAGTTCAATTTCATGAAGTTGTCCTGGGCCCACCTCTCAAGACTGTCCAGGTTCCTCTGGATGGCATTCCTTCACTCTAGCATGTCAGCTGCACCACTTGCTGAGGATGCACTCAATTCCACTGTCCATGTCACCTACAAAAATGATAAATAACACCAGTCCCAGTACAGATCCCTGAGGAGTGCATATAGTTTGAGTCACTGTCATATATTTCTGTTTGGAACACTGTGTTCACTGTTGATCCTAGTTGACTTTTGCCATCCTAATGCCTCCTGCTAACTATTCCCACTACTGCAGAGGCAAATGCCTAATTCATGGGCCAGACAGAAACTGCTACCCATATAAACACAGAAGGACTGACAGATCCCTCATCCATAGAGATTGGATTGGCTATCCAGAAGACTGTTCTCCACATACATGCAGACCTACACAAGGATTGCATCTAGGGCTTTCTGATCTCTTGAGATGATCCATGGGGCATTAAATATAATCTTTCTCCACTACTCAGGCTTGTATTATTTCTTGGTAAAGTCCCAATAACTGCCTGCATACTATTGTCCCTACTAGCCTGAAATTATTGATAATAATTTTTCCAGTGAAAAACTGTCCAAAGTTGTGATCACTTTATGAAAACTGAAGCATGGGAATACTGCATTTGTATACTAAGGCCAAAATATTCTTTGGGTGGAGGTGCTAATCCTGTCCCAGACTAACATCCATAGATTAGAATGAACGGTCAGAAATAAAAGTGCACTCTTAACTCAGCATCCTACTAGTATGACTGAAATACATTCTATGACATTTGTCATCTGTTGTTCGCACATTTCTGTGTGATCTGAATCAAAAACTGTTAGGTAAATCAAGCCCTAGACCAGAGTTTCAACATCACATGGCCATACATGTGCATTATGGGCTTATCCAGTCAAACACAGGTCACTGCTGGAAGCTGGAGGATTAGAGACAATGTTTTTATGAGTAATATTAAACAGAGAAGAAATAAATCCCATGACTGTTTAAGTGTGCAGCACTGTTTCACTGCTGCATGTTATAGAAATATTTTTCTTAGCTTTCCGGGCTTCAAATTGCAATTTAAATGTGATAGCATTTGTAATGATATCTCAAAGGAGACCCCCCCAAAGTTAGTCTTATTTCCAATACATTTCATGGAGGACTTTCTTTCTTTGTGGAAACGGAAGGCTTACCTAGCCCCATCCCATGCCGTAGGCAGGGCTGCCCCCCACCAGCTCAGGCTGCCCAGGTCTCCATCCAACCTGGCCTTGAGCACTGGATGGGGCATCACATCTTCTCTGGGCAGCTGTGCCAGCGCCTCACCACGCTCTGGGTAAAGAATATCCTTCTAACATCTAACATAAATCTCCCCTCTGTTAGTTTAAAACAGTGAAATGGAAATGGCTTTAAAGGTTTCTAAAGCTTTCCTCTCTCAGAAAAAAAATGTGCATGTCAACAGCTGATGACTTTTCACTGCTTTGCTGCTTTCCTGAAGCAATATGCTAGAATCTGTAAAAGAAGAAGGAATCACTGGAACAGGCTGCCCAGGGAGGTGGTGGAGTCTCCTTCTCTGGAGATGTTCAAGACCTGCCTGGATGCCTACCTGTGCGACCTGCTGTAGGGAACCTGCTTTGTCAGGGGGGTTGGAATCTATGATCTCTGGAGGTCCCTTCCAACCCCTACAATTCTGTGATTCTGTGATTCTGTGATTTAATGCTAAGAGCACTTCTGGTCCCTACAAATGCATGCAATAGAGCAGCGAGAGAGATGAGAGAGAAACAGAGAGTTTCAGAGAGATGGGATCGTGCAATCTTGCAGTATACATACTCTGCAAGGATGAACAACACAGCAGATACTATGGGTGGATTCTGAGAGCAAAACAGGGCTGGCATGAGTTTGGGTGTGGATGTGTAAGGGAACAAATCACTGCTCTCCTGCAGTGGATGGTCAGCTTGGAAACCAGTGTATTTAATTTTACTCATTGCTTTCAGCAAGCAAATACTGCTTGTTCTTTGTGTATCCTGAAAAACTATCAATTGTTTACAAATTTTAATAGATAACACCAGGCAATTAAATCTTAAAAGATTGCTTATTTTATCCAAATAACCATTTAAAACGCGTTTAGTTTTAAGACTGAACGCCAGTCGTGTCTTCAGCAGATGAAAGATTTGCATATGAAGATATATAGCACTGATGATTGTTTTCCCTTAAGAAAAGCTTCTAAAGTAAATGGACCATAAGATCATGCCACACATTTGGCCTGTTCCTGATATTTGCATTACAACAGTTAGCACTTAGCTAAATAAATCTCTGGTGGTACTGATGTAAGCTACCTGATAACCACTCAAATGCATACAACTGGGCCAATCATTTATTATAAGCTGTGGTGTGATAGCAATAATCTCTGCAATGTTTTCTGCAGTTGCAGCCATTGTAGATGACAGATGTGTTAGAGCAGCATTGTTCTGAGAGAGTAATGTATTATCCACTTATCACTGTGCATGAAATTGTTCAGGTAATTATTGTCTAGCTAATTAACCCAAGCTTTGGGAGAAAAAAATGAAGGGCAAAACACAGGACTGCTGTGACAGGGAAAATTGTATTATGCTTTTAGATATTGAGTTTTCCTCCAGCACTCCCTAGTGGTTCATTATAATATATCCATATTTCAGCTGTTGTATACTAGTGAAATAAGCATTTACCATCTCTGAGCACATTTCTGACACAACTGTATGTCATTAGAAAAACTGTATGTCATTACACAGGGCAGTGTATAGCCATGCCTTCTTCCCAGCTCTCTCCCACAGACTCCAGACAAGATCCTTCTGATAGACATCTAGGTTTAGCTCACCTCTAGTGAGCTGAAATTACAAGCAGTCAGGCATTCTGCCTCCAGGCTCTAACACAAATTCATGTGAGCAGTAACCTTTCTTCCCACTTCCAAAAATCTCAACTATCACAGAAGCCATTCTGTTTCCTTTGTGGGCAGTGATTCCCAGTTGCCATGTCACCCTCTAATGCTTGGTCTTCTCTGTGGAGAGAATTCACTGAATCACCTAATTGGAAAAGACCTTCACAATCACCAAGTCCAACCAGATAATCAAGACATTTTAGTTGTGATGATTATTAAGTGATGTGTGGATGTTTGTAACAGCAACAACCAGGAGAGCAGGAGAGATAGGTGCTCTCCAAAGAGAACTATGTCAGATTTGTACCACACACCCCTTAAGGAATCTGCTTTCTATTCTTACGTGTCTTATTTCCCTGTCAGATCGTGGGGCAGGATCAGGTGTTATAATATACCAGCCACCTGGCACAAGTGGCAAGAAAGAGATGGACATACTGGAGGCCATCCAACAGAAGGCCATCCAACAGAAGGTCACCAAGAAGACAAAGGTACTGTGAGGAGGGCCTGAGAGAGCTGCTTAGGGTCTGTTCAGCCTGGAGAAGGAAAGGTTCAGGGGGGATCTCAGCAATGTCTATAAATACCTGTAGGAATAGTGCTCAGAGGACACAACCGGGCTCCTTTCAGTGGTGCCAGTACCAGGACAAGAGGCCATGGGCACAAACTGGCACACAGAGGCTCCCTCTGAACACCAGGAGCATTTCTGTGCTGTGTGGGTGATGGAGCACTGCACTGGCTGCCCAGAAGCTGTGGGGTGTCCTCCTTTTTTCTGTCACCACTATGGTTTTACTTGCTCGGTCAGGTTTTCTGCAAAAGGTGGAAAGCTTTGTTGGAGCTTCTATTTTCAGTACTATTGCATTCTTCATTTGCTTCATTTCTTGTCTAAGTCAATCAGTGCATTTTGAACGATGACTGTCCAGCTATACTGATGCTCTGTCAAGATCTCCCTCAAGCAAGCAAGAGCAGGCTTTCAAAAAATGAAAACTCCTCATTCAATGGCATTTCAGGCAGCCCACAGAAACACTAAATACTGCAGTGTTTGGCAATACAACAGTGGCCAAAGTGTCTGCATCAGTTCTTAGTAGTGCATTTTTCAGATACATATCCCTACATCTATGGTACATGCTGTTTACAGGTATTTTAGGGACTTGCATCTGGATGCAGTCACTAGATATCAAAGGTATTTGGCTTCTTTCTCCAATTCATTTTACATTGTTTAAGGCAGAAAATATGCCATAATGAGTATACTACCTTTTAAACTGAACAAGCATACGCACACAAACAATCCCTTGCAGATATTTATCTCTGGTTCCTTGATCAGAGGAATCATTGCCATTGACACGTTGTGATTTTCTATCATTGTGCACGTTGTCAAATTGTATTACTTTATGTCTGCCTAAGAAGAAATAAAGTCTGAATTATGTGACAAGAATTTAAAGTTGACTAATTGTGGATCCCATTTTAAAGTAAAAGGGATAGTTCTAATGTGATTCCTCCCATACAGAAATCACTGGATGGAAATAAATTAAAATACTATGTCTTCCAAGGGACACCTTTGCATACTTTGGCACTGAAGTTGGTGAGATTTGGTCTCCACTTATCATAATTGTTTTCTATTTCTTGACAAGTTACATCTATTGCAGTCAATTCCCTATCCAGTCTGTTAGTCTTTTATCCTTATGTCTGTAGTTTATCTGGTGTGCCTCATTAACTCCCTTGTAAAAATGACATTTCCTTGGTTCAGTTCACTGCAGCAGCCTTGCTTATTTCTAGTGGAGAGAAAACTTGTCTGCTCTGTATATCAGTTCCTCTATATTTCAAAAACAGTGATCTGAGACAAAACAGCTTTTTAAAAGATGTCTGATGTAATGCATATTTTTTTATTAATGCAGTGGAATTTAAATACACAGACTTGATGCTTGCTAACAACTGAAGAACTGCTATATATATATATATATATAAAAAATCTTTTTGTTTTTCAGACAGTAGATTATAAAACATCTAGCAGAACAACCTGAGTCACAAGTCTCTTTTTTATAGGATAAAAATTAATTTATTTGTCTTTTTTTTTGTGTGTGTGCAACCTGAGACAATTCCTTCCATTTTGATCTCAGACAGAAGATTTTTATCTGCAGACTGACTGGATACAAAGATCAGGACATTTTTACAATCAGAAGATATGATCCTTCATATGATCCTTCACAAGAAGATACTAAGATTTTGGGTCAAATATGGAAGTATGCTACTTTATGGCAGAATATATCCTGATAATATTCCCAGTATGCATTGGGAAATCAAGGCTTGCATGTTTTGAAGTACTGTCCCATCCGGAGCGTTTGAAGGAAAATCTATATGCTTGGATGCAAGTGAATTAAGTGTCCATGTGCAAACACCAAAACACAGCCCCTTTTTTCAGATCAGCAGGGGCTGCTTGCAGAGTTATTGGTTGTTTTGTCTTCTGACTTCTTCCTTCTCTCCATCCTTTTGTGACTTTTTGAATAGTTATTCTCCTTGTATCACTGGTAAGCATTTCCTTAATTGTGATCTACTTTTTCTTTCTCTCCTGAAACTGCCAAGAAATTTCCCAGTCTACTAAGAAAAGCATGGAGTGCTAATTTAGTCTAATTTAGCTTTAGATATTTTCAACATAAGTGTCAATATCTGACACATACAGAATGGTTGTTGAAAATAGTACATGGCCTGTATCATTGCTCCTGAGCCCAGGCTCACTTCATGATTAGCATTCAGGAAAAATACTCAGATCTATTTTAGATGCTTATCTTAAATTAAGAAGGTTTGCTTCTTGTTGGTTTGTTTAAAGGGAATCTACAGTGAATGAAGATGAAGATGACTTCTCAGTAGCTACATATTTTGCCAGCTATTTTACCATTTTACTATGATAGCTACTGATGAAGCTTCATTATTTTTAATCATAGGATGAATCCTTGAGTGAACTTCACTTTGTTTTGGAATTCATGTGCTGCTAATCTCTGGGCACATAGTAATTTTCACATTGTTTGCTCAATCAAGATCATCTTTGGTGCCACCTGATGATCTGCTCGTCTGATGTTCAAGTTGGACAGTTTTCTTAACAATAGCAAAAAGAACTTCTGCTTCTAAATGTTCACGACTGCCCATGCTTGTGCCAGACTCTTGGCATGACATTTGATAGTCCGTTGCTGCAAATCACTCAGGGCATTAGATCAAAATACTGTCCTCACTACTGCATGTGCAGTATGTAGAGACTACAGCATGCCAATCCTCCCCCTATGATTGCAAATCCAACATTTTGCTGATCCGGTTTCAGTAGCTGAGCATTCCTAGAAGATGCCAAGCCTACAGAAGGAGCAACGTCTTTAGACATCTTCTCCCTGTTCACCTTGTTGGTCACAATGTCTTTGTTTAGTCCTCCATTTTGTTGGCCTTTGTTATAATTCCAAATGGGAACTCTATGCACATTCAGGAAATCTTCTCTCATTTTATCTTGAGTCTGTTTCCTCTACACTGTCCACTGGGAATAAATGGTGGTTCATGCTTTTCCTGGGGACAGCTGATTTATTAATAATTCCTTGTATATTAAATGTGGACAGGAACGCCACAGCAGATTCGGGAGTTTATATTCCTTTATTAATGAGAACAAGACTCACATCACCTCAAGTGGACGGCAACACTAGAGTTATAATATTGTCAGAATATGATTGTATAAGTATCTTTAAAATACTGACATCAAAGTTAACTGATTTTGTAAGCATCTTCTTGGAACACCTGGTAATATAACAAGTTTGTTATCTATACTGTGCACACCTTCCAACATACTCATGTGTTGTTAATACTGTATTAAACATAATAAAACATAAACATAAAAATGTATTATGTACTGTCAAAGAATATTCATCAATCCTGTTTTCATTACTCTCAGAAAAAAAGTTGTTATTTTTATATACTTCAGAATCAAAATACTTCCTTATTTCATACAAATCATTTTGCCTTCTCTTCTAGATAAATTTATTTAACTGCAACTTACAAAGGCAGATCACTAAAGCCACTAACTTGATTCAGTGTTTAACAGTGCTTAAAAACCTACCAAATGCAATAAGCAACTTCTTGTTTTCGGAGATATGACTTGATTTTTTTTCCCCTGAGAGCCTATTTGCAAATAGTAACTGTGTTGATTCTCCCTTTGGATACGATCCTTTGACTCTGCAGAAACTGGTAAACATCTTCACATGTCTAAAACTGTCCTCCTAGGGAACAAAAATCACTTTTTGTGACATCTTATGACCTTACTGCCTCCTACAAGCATGTTGAGAAGTCTGTTTTCAGCGTCTGCTGAACAAGATATTGAAGGAAGTTCAACTTGTGCCCTGTAGGCTATGCTTTCAGCTTGGATCTGTGTACCAACTGGTTTAACAGCCTCTTGCTCTGAGCCAGAGATTTCCATTCACATTTGTCTCTGCCTTGCTCTCCTTTGGTTTATCTTTTTTTCATTTCTTGCACTAGAAAGTTGCTGTTGTTCATAGTCCCTGGAATTTAAATATTTTCCTATTTCCACAATGCTTCTTCAAGTTTGTAATTTAAAAATATTTGTTATTTCCATCAGAAAGCTCACAAAGTCCTTGTTTTAGATAAACTCATAAGTCATAATTTTACCAGAAGCAGTTTAACCTCATTGCTTCATAAAATATCTTCCAACTAGATCCACATTAAAAACAAATTTCAGCTAAAGCAGTCATATCTTTCTTAAGTGCTTTCCCAAGTGCCACATAGTTCTGCTGTAGTACTAGGAAGTATTTAATCTTTATTGTAGACATAGTATGAACAAATTACACAGCTACTTAACTCTGTAAGGAAGCATCATCTTCAGTGTGATTCCATTCAGTACATGATAACAGCAGAGTAAGCAAAATACATTTTTCGCAAGACCAGATTGCCACAGACCAACCTGGCCTTGAGCACCTCCAGGGATGGGGCACCACAGCTTCTCTGGGCAGCTCTGCCAGCACCTCACTGCTCTCTGAATAAGGAATTTCTACCTTACATATAACCTAAATCTCTCCTCTTTCAGTTTAAAGCCCCTAGTTCTATCATTGTAATCTCTTATAAAGAGCCCTTCCTCAGCCTTCTTGTAGACCCCCTTTAGGTACAAGAAGGCTGATAAAATGCCTCCCTGGAGCTCCCTATTCTCAGGACTTCTTATGCTGAGGGTGGCAGAGCTGAATCCAGATGGGGTCTCAGAACAGCAAAGTAGAGGGGAAGGGAGAAGCAATGAAAGACAGAATGATGGAAAGAAAAAAAAAAGGAAGGAGGGAGGGAAGGAGGGAAGGAGGGAAGGAGGGAAGGAGGGAAGGAGGGAAGGAAGGAAGGAAGGAAGGAAGGAAGGAAGGAAGGAAGGAAGGA